>NC_085999.1:10856056-11167979 GCF_030014385.1 Trichomycterus rosablanca | reverse complement strand
TTTTAAGGGAGTTTTTCCTTGCCATTGTTGCCCTAGGCTTGCTCAACAGGGGTTTTTGGTCTGTAGGTCCTGGATTCTGTAAAGTTGCTTTGAGACAATGTTCATTGTAAAAAGCGCCATACAAATAAAATTGACTTGACTTCACTATTCACTGTTGATGCTAATCACAAAAGGGCAAAACCCCAATTTCAGTCCATTTCAAGGGTTCCATCTCTTCAATTGTCTACCCTGTCACAAGTTAAATATTAAAACTAACCTTTGAAACATTGCATAAATGTTATTTAAGGAAATATTTCCTTTTTGTCTTGTTTCCCCTATCAATTCTATAGAAACATGTATAAATGTATAGATTTTTAAGGGGTAAGAAAAGTTACATTACTAAAGTGTTTTGCAGCAACATATTATTAGTTTTTTTCCAGACTGGGTCTATCTTAATATGACAGGGTATAAATGGAATAGCTCCTAACCTTTTAAAACTTAAGACTTACGTTAGATTATTCCAAAAAAATAAACAAGTCAGCATGTAGTATGCTTTCAATAGTACTGATTTATTTAATGTAGTGGTAACACAGAGTTTGTCCAAACGTCGAGCAAAATCTATTAGAAAATAAGATTTTATTTAACAAAGCCTTAAGTTTTCCCGCTACACATTAATGGACAAATAGAGCATATGGTCAGGCTGCACCTGCTGGGAACAATTATGGGGAAAAAACACAGTATGTGAATAACAAAGGGATGGAAAATGCAATAACAAGCTTCCATCATGACTTACTCCTTTGCATTTCGCTCCGTTTTGATTCATTCGGTGGTATCATGGTGTATCCCTCCGAGCTGAGTGGGCATAAACATAATTAAACACAGCAGGTTCATTTTACTCATAAACTTCATCCATGCCCTGAACTGAACAAAATTTTCAGCTAATTTTCCAAGAATGTCCCAAACAAAGGTGGGGCATGAGTAATTTTATGGTAAACAAAGTCCAAATATATTTCCACAAGCCTCTGGAACTCCCCTTCAAACCCCACCATAGACAGCTATGACCCAAATGAGTCCACCCAGAAAGAATCTGATGGCAAAAAAAATCACAGTCTGCACCCTAAAGAGCACATCTGTATTTCTTCTGATTCACTGCCATTACTAATATATGTTTTACTGCATCCTCCCTACTTTTTTTCTTTATAAACAATACATTACAAAACGTATTCTTAGTTTGTGCTACACATGCCTCAATTTCTTATATTGACAAATAACAAATAGAAAATTTTGCCTATTTTATGTTTCATTACAGACTTCGAACAGTAGGTTTGTTCAATACGCATACAGTATATTTAGGCATGTAATAATTTCATTACCATATTGAACAACAAAAAATTTAGTTTGAAACTTCTAACTGATCACTTTAGAGGATCACATTTACCACAATTTGTGGAAAGAGTAATCAGTAAATGTGCAAGATGTTTTGCGAGTGTAAATGGCAATTAGATAAAAGAACATTGGAGCCGCTCAGGTGGTGCAGCGGTGAAACACACCAGCACACCAGAGCTGACATTTCAAACTCATCGGTTCAAAACTCAGCTCTGCCATCCGGCTGGGCTGGGCGGCTATATGAACGACGATTGGCTTGTTGTTCATACGGGGTGGGAAGGCAGAGAGGGACCTCATAACTGATGCAATTACGACCTCTGCTGGCTGGTTGATGGTGCCTGCACAGGGTCGAGAGATAATGTGGACAGGGTGTGGCTCTCCATACACAAAGCTGATCCGCATATGAGCTTGCCTCGTGCAGGTGAAAAAATGCAGTCGGCTACTGCACACGTGTCGGAGGGGGCGTGTGATAGTCTTGCTCTCCTTAATCAGCAGTGGGGATCAGCATCAGTAGAGAAAAAGCGTAATGCAATTGGATAATTTGATACAACTAAATTGGGAGAAAAATCTGGAAAAATGCAAAACGAAAAACATTTTGAAACATGCATAAAGAGGATTTTTCATTTTAAACTTGTAAAATTGCTTTAATTTAGTCACAATTTGAATGTCAATATTATTTCAGTCACGCATAAAATGCCTGTTTAAGGTCCTGCTACAGCATCTTAAAGGACTTTGACTGGAGACGCACTTGCTCTTGTGTTTATATGGTTGCCTTGTTAGCCCAGTTGCACCTGATATTCATTTTAAAACTGATGACTGAAATATCTGATGATTTTCTTTAAATATGGCCATGTCCCTCAGGCTCTAAAGCAGCAGAGCATTCCCATACCTTCACACTACCACTATCGTGTGACTTTTGATATTAGGTACATGTGAAATGCGGTGGAAACTTTATGCCTGGTTTAACAGGACCCACATTTTTTTTTGGCAATTGTGAATTGCATTTTTGCTGAGACTCTTTCTAATGCTGGAATCAGGAAGTTTCATTTTTTACAGCAAGCATGAACATTAGTTTTTTTAGATTTTAATCTGGGTTCTTTTGTGTTTGTTCTAAATACATTTTTAACATGCTTTTGAGAGAACAGGTTTACTGAACTGGAAACTACCAGGATGTAATTAGAATGATTTTAAGATTTTTATGTTTTAACAAAGTGTTCTAAGCTTTGTTTACTTTGTAATTTGTTGTGTATGGAACTGCCTTGCTTATATTCATAGAATATCTAAACTTGCTCTTTTGCACCTCTGCCTGGTTTTACTGTTTTATACACTGATCAGACATAACAATATGACCACATCCTTGTTTCTACACACACTGTCCATTTTATAAGCTCCACTTACCATATAGAAGCACTTTGTACTTTTACAATTACTGTAGTCCATCTGCTTCTCTGCATGCTTTGTTAGCATGATTAGGTGGATCATTCTCAGCACTGCAGTGACAATGACATGGTGGTGGTGTGTTAGTGTGTGTTGTGCTGGTATGAGTGGATCAGACACAGTAGCGCTGCTGGAGTTTATAAATACTGTGTCCACTCACTGTCCACTCTATTAGACACTCTTACCTAGTTGGTCCACCTTGTAGATGTAAAGTCAGAGACGATCGCTCATCTATTGCTGCTGTTTGAGTTGGTCATCTTCTAGACCTTCATCAGTGGTCACAGGAGGCTGCTCACAGGGCGCTGTTGACTGGATATTTTTGGTTGGTGGACTTTTCTCAGTCCAGCAGTGACAGTGAGATGTTTAAAAACTCCAGCAGTGCTGCTGTGTCTGATCCACTCATACCAGCACAACACACACTAACACACCACCTCCATGTCATTGTCACTGCAGTTCTGAGAATGATCCACCACCCAAATACTACCTACTCTGTGGTGGTCCTGTGGGGGTCCTGACCATTGAAGAACAGGGTGAAAGCAGGTTAAAAACGTATGTAGAGAAACAGATGGACTACAGTCAATAATTGTAGAACTACAAAGTGCTTCTATATGTTAAGTGCAGCTGATAAAATAGACAGTGAGTGTAGAATTAAGGAGGTGGTCATTATGTTATGCCTAGTCGGCAATAGTCTGGTTTTTTTAATATGCTTTTGCCTCACTCTTTTGTAAATGTTAACCTGTAAATGTAAAACAGCTTCTACAGGCTAAAGTGGGAGGTATTTAGTGTGACCGTCCAATACACTTCAGCAATAGCAGAACCTGGCTCTGTTAAACCTAAATGAAATGGAACCATAATTCATGTCATTGCTAACACCTGTATTTGTCCTACTATTTCATGTCAAAATGACTGCTGTGAAAACTGTCTATTACACCTGATTTTGCAAGACATCCTTGAGCATTATATGCACACGTTGTATGGGTTTAATTCATTGGAAACACCCTGGACAGATCACCAGTCCACACTTAGTAGCTCCAATTGGTTTGACTACATGTTTTTGGACTTGTGGGAGGAAACAGGAGCAATCTGATTTATTTTTATTTCATTTGCAGGTATGATTTTATCAGAAAACATAGGAGTATGCTGGATAGGACACCAGTTCATTGCAGGGATTCGGCCATCCTCCCATTCGAGACAAATAGCTAATCACGTACTGTGTAGATGCCCAGCCGGCTGATACCGCAGCTAGTATTCAGACCTAGATTGATGTGAGCTGAAAGGCATTTCAGTTGCTGGACAGACTGCAGTAGTGGAAGATCACAACTAATTTTAGTAGTCAGATTAAAACAGGAATCTGAGACTACTGTGGGCACAGCTATAAATCATAGAAAAACGTCTGATCTTATAAATCTCTATTTTGCTGTGACATGTATATGCTAGGATTAGAAAATAAAATCGATAGAAATCGATTTTCTTTTTATAAAACTTTAAATAAATATTTAAGTCCACTTGTTTTAAAAGTCGAAGGGGGGCACTGTCGCTAAAACGGCTAGCACAGAACGGTCTGCGCATGCGTGTAGTTTGTTTACCCGGTTTCGTTTCCACGGGGTTTTCAGGCAGAATCGAAACAAAAACTTAAGCGAACGTTTATAGTTTTATTTCGTTCATATTGATAATTTAAAGTCAATTATGATAATAATATATAGTTTACTATTAGGCTTACACCGAATAAAAGTATAACCTGTTAAATCTGTTATGAAATGATATTGTAACTAGCGAAACAGCATTCCACAAACAATTCGTTTGGCTTTTATTATTAATTATTATTATTACAATTATAATAGTTCATTATTCAAATGTTCCATATATTCTTTTTTATTCTTCAGACTTACTGTGTTGGAGTTCTAGGATTAGGATCTGGTGTGTTTTGGTTCAAATCCGGTTCCACCTGCATTCCGTTGTTAGTTTGATTACATTTTCCTTGGCCCTGCGGATCAGCATAATTATTTGGATTCATACTTTAGTCTTAGTTTAAGATTTACAAAAATAAATCAGACCTCTTAGCTAGTTCTTACTAATGGCTTTGTGATGTGAGCCTTAAAAAAACAAGAAAACCCTGTCCTGTCAGAAGGCGTGTCCTAATGTTTATCATTGCATGCATGGAAGCACTGTGGCTCAGCACAGAGCTGCTGACCTGAGTTCAGAGATCATATTAAAGTTTTATGTGTACCATGTCCATACAGGTTTCCTGCAGGTCCTCACATTTTCTAAATCCTTTCAAAAGGATAAGATGACTACTATTTAATTAAATAAACTATACTATTTTGAAAATTAAGTTGTACTTCACACTAATGTCAAATATCAATAATATAACAAGCTTTGTTATCTAATAGTGTCAGCTGTTTAAACAATTTAATTCTGTGTGGAACACTGTCTTACTTTTCGCAAAATTGCTTTATCCTAGTCAGCTCCATTGCAGGGCAACACACACTGCACATATACTCATTTATTTACACCAATGACCAATTTAAAGCAGTTAAGTTCCTCTGGGAGCTCCGGTTACCTCCCACAGTTCAAAGACATGCAAGGGAGGTGAATTGGAGATACAGAATTGTACATGACTGGGTTTGACATTAAAGACTTGGGAAAAACTGATGAATCTTGTGTAACCAGTGTAACCAAAGTGTGTAAAACAAAAGTTTTTTTTAAACACCTTTTACAATGCCTCCTGCTTTATTTGTCATGAAAAACTCAGTTTCATGTATGTTTATTATGTCACTAGTTGCAGAAATAGTAAAACTTGTGGGGAGCAGATGAATAGCACTTATTCCCTTGGAACCCCCACTTTCTATTGCAAATTACGCATGATGTTTTAAATTTTTCCCAGTAACACGTGGTGTTATGACTGGTTTAACAAAAAAAAACTTTTTAATAATAACATTTTTTTATTTTATTTTTTGTACCAAGTAACTGCTATCAATAGTGTTATAAATCAATAAAGAAAAGGTCTTTTATTTAAAAATTTTTTTTTTTTTTTTAAATGGCTGTATTTAATGGCACGTTATTTGATTTTTTCCTATTTATCTGAGGAACAAATTAAGGTTGCATCCTGGAGAAAAAAAGCTTTGAACACAAAAAGACCTACACTAAGTCAGGTAATGTATGGTGAAAGACCAAAAAAGTTATTAAGCACAACTTTGGTTTTAATAAAATAAATAAATAAATAAAAATGTGTATCAGTAAGAGGACATATAGTGGATTCATAAAGTATTCAGAACTTTGGTGCGATGTGTTGATCTTAAATGGATGTGATTGCCATGTTTACATATTATTCTACACTTTATCACCTGTAAGGACAAAGTGAAAGCATTATTTAGAAAACTGAAATATCTTGTTGAAAAAAAGTATTCAGACCCTTATTCAATACTCTCTAGAAGCCCCTTTGGCAGCAATTACAGCAAAGGTCTTCTTGAATAAGTCTCAAGCTTTGCACACCTGGATTTGGGAGATTGATTGCATTCTTCATGTTAGATCCACCCAAGCTCTGTCAGTGGATGATTGAAAGGCAATCATCTGTGAACTGCCTCCTTCAGATCTCTCCACAGATGTTTGATGGGGTTTAGGTCAGGGCTTTGACTAGGCAACTCAAGGACATTTTTAGACTTGCACCAAAGCCACTCCAATGTTGTTTGGACTGTATGCTTCGAGTCATTGTCCTATTGACAGTGAGCTGTTCAGTTAGTCTAAGTTTGTTTGCACTCTGGAGGAGTTTTTTTTTAAAGGATAATCCTGTAATTGGTTGAATTTCTCTGTCTCTCAATCAGTCCCCATGTTTCTACCAGTGAGAAGCATTCCGTAGCATGATGCTGCAATTGATATTTTTAATCGTAGAAATGGTATCAGTCAGGTAATGTGCCTAGTTTTTTGCTAGTCATATATGCTTGCTGTTCTACTCACAGAATTGTATTCTTATAAGACCAGCATTTTTGTTTCATGCTACCAGAAACATTTACATGCCATTAAGCAAACTCAGAACAGTGGCTTCTGTTTTTGCCACTGGGTCTAATTTATGGATTGCTGCAGAAATGGTTGTCTGACCAACAAGATCTCCCATTTCTGCACAGGACTTTGGAAACTAAAGTGATTGTTAGGTTCTTTCTTATCTCTAATTGCAAGGCACTTTTTTCTCGGATGGCCAATTTGGCATGCTTGTGCCAAACTTTTTCCATTTCAAATTTATTGAGGTCACTGTGGTCCTGGGAACACTCAAAGCCTAAGATATTTTTTTTCATATCCTTGCCCTAATATATGGCTTGCCACAGTTCTATTGTGGAGAACCACAGACACTTCCTTAAAATTCATGGCTTGGCTTTTGTTCTCACAATGCAGTGTAAGTTGTGGGCCAGGGTGTGTGCTTATCCAAACTATTTTCAATCAATTTAAAATGACACAGGTAGACTCCAGCTGGACTCACCTCATGAATAATAAAAGAAAACAGGATGCACCTAATCACAGTTTTACAGCATATTCTTGTAAATTTGTAAGTATTTTCATTTGGTAATCACAGGTAAGAATGAGTATTGGTAATTACATCTTTAATAATATAATAATATAGTTATAATTCAATAAAATATTAATATTGTTTATATTATTAAATTATTTCAATTTAAAATCAGATCTTTAACACAAAGTATGCAAAAAAATCATGGTGTCTGAATACTTTTTGAGTGCACTGAGCATATTGCTTTACAGACCATAAGCAGATTGGTGGGTAAGACACAGAAAATGCAATGTTTCTGTAATTTTAGGGTTGTAAAATTTTAAATCTAATGTACACAGAAAACGGCTGCTTGGAACGGTTGCACAAAAGTAGTGCATTGCCAAACATCAACTGTAACAGAAATAGACACTTTAGCCATGCACAATTGACATGGAAAATGGATAATTATACACTATATTTGGTGTATTTCATTTCAATTGACTCATATAATTATTTGTCTTTATGTGGGGGATTTTCTTCATTTTGGCTGCAAGTCCATCAAGTAATTCCTTTCTGATGCTTTCAATCCAGTGGACGTCAAGTAGGATTATGTTACTTACAGCTTATTTCTGTTATAGCTGTCCAATAATGATGTGTGTACTATACTAATCTATTGATGATGTAATTGTGGTTTGTTGATTAGGAAAGCTTAATTCCTGTTTAAATATTTAGTAATGTTGTTGCTAGTTTATTATTTCAGTTCTGCTTGTGATCTTTGATGATGCAACTGCCAAGCAATTGTCTTTTCAGGAATCCCTGTCTTGTGTATGGATTAATGGCATTATAAATTCTACTGTGGCAGGAAATCTTAGCCTAAAACATATTTGCCATGGCTATATATACACCTGTTCACACACATCCAACCCAACACAGTAATTGGTTTAGTGTTTAAGTGGTGACTATTCTGATTTACTTAAAAAAATAAAAAGTCAAGGTTTTTCAAGTATGGTGGTACGACGGCGTATTAGGGCCACTGTAAAAAAAATATATTTAAATTTTGATTTCGAGAATAAAGTCGTATAAGTTTCGATTTCGAGATTAAAGTCGAAATATTATGAGAATAAAGTTGAAATATTTTTAGAATAAAGTCGAAATATTTTGAGAATAAAGTGGAAATGTTATGAGAATAAAGTCGAAATATTATGAGAATAAAGTCGAAAGTCGAAATATTATGAGAATAAAGTCGAAATTATTTCAAGATTAAAGACGAAATGATTATGAGAATAAAGTCGAAATATTATGAGAATAAAGTCTAAATATTATGAGAATAAAGTCGAAATATTATGAGAATAAAGTCGAAATGATTTCAAGATTAAAAAACGAAATGATTATGAGAATAAAGTCGAAATATTATGGCTAGAGAGTGAGCAGCCATTGTAGACTTGTCAGTTCAGAGAAGCACGGGTTTCAGTACCTGGATCGGCACGCAAGCGCCGAGGGCAGCCTATAATGAGTGTTACTGTGGTTATCCAATAACCCGCGATTATTTTTGGGTGACTGTTTGTATTGTATTGTATTTTCTAAATAAACTTAGTTTATTGCAAAGCCGTTTCAGCGTCCTTATACTAATAAAAAACTGGTGCTGATGTTACAGGAGATTGGGATTTCTTTATTTGTGAAACCGATACAAAAGTATAACAAATCATGAACATCCCTTATTTTAACACAAGGAGGTTACTATGGCCATAATATTTCAACTTTAATCTTGTAATTATTTTGACTTTAATCTCGTAATTATTTTGACTTTAATCTTGTAATTATTTCCACTTTAATCTCCTAATTATTTCCACTTTAATCTCCTAATTATTTTGACTTTAATCTCGTAATTATTTCCACTTTAATCTTGTAATATTTTGACTTTAACCTCGTAATTATTTCCACTTTAATCTCGTAATTATTTCCACTTTAATCTCGTAATTATTTCCACTTTAATCTCGTAATTATTTCCACTTTAATTTCGTAATATTTTGACTTTAACCTCGTAATTATTTCCACTTTAATCTCGTAATTATTTTGACTTTAATCTCGTAATTATTTTGACTTTAATCTTGTAATATTTTGACTTTAATCTTGTAATTATTGCTACTTTAATCTCGTAATTATTTCCACTTAATTCTCATAATATTTTGACTTTTAATCTCGAAATCGAAACGTATTCGACTTTATTCTCAAAATTGAAACTTGAAAAAAAAATTCTTTAAAGTGGCCCTAATACACCGTCGCGTTAAAGCAAAAATACAGAAAAACAGACATTTAAAAAATGTACTAATACATATCAATGGTTTTACAGGATAATTTTTATCAGAGCAACATTGTTAACAGAATATGCAAAAGTATACTTTTTTATTTTATTTTTTATTTTTTATTATTAAAACAATAATAAAACTTGGTAAACGTGATTTTATCGATTTAAAACAATGCTGTAGTGCTCGCGAGCGCTTTCTGTGTTTTTCGACATCGCGCGTGTGGTATGTCCTTACAGGCGACCCGTAGATTTTCAGTCAGCGTGTGTGAGAAACATGGCGAACGCCGGTGGTAACGTAACTATGGACGGTGACCTTCTGAGATATGCTGAATATAGTCCCAGATCTAAACAGTCCAGCGACATCGACAAGCGCTTTGTGAGTAAACTTAACTCGGTGTTATTTAACACGAGTGCTGTGTGTCAGTTTTAGTGCTGTGTGTGCCACCCAGTTCACAAACACCTTATATAGCTCCAGGTAAATAACGTGAACACACCTGCGTTTTAATAATTCAGTCATGTATCAACCGTTGATCCAACTTATTTAACTATTTATTATCTAACGTCATCATACTTTGACCTTTAACCAGCAGGGCAGTTGTAGCCTAGTGGCTAAGGTACTGGACTAGTAAGGAGAAGGTTATGGTTTAAACCCCACTACTGTCAGGTTGCCACTGTTGGGCCCTTGATCAAGGCCCTTAACCCTCAATTGCTTATACTGTAATTCGCTTTGGATAAAAACGTCTGCTACATGCTGACAATGTAAATGTAGATTCACTCAGGTCTGGATTAGAACAGTGTTAAAGGTGCCCATGTGGATACTTAAAAGCTCTTACTATAGCAGACAAGTTCATATCTAAATATAACAATGAAACACACGTTTTATAACAGTGTTTTCTAAGCAAATGTATAATAAAACCAAGGAAACCTGTCTGGTTTGCATTCCTAGTTGCTTTACATTAATGTCTCCCACTCCATAGTGATCCAAAGTAAAAACATGGATTTGTGAGACTCCATCTCTACATCTATAGCATCTTATGCTTTTACCAAGGAAAATAAACAACTTGGTGCTGTAGTAGGAGTTGTGCACCTTTATACCATTTACAACTTTGTGTTTGCACTTACCGGCTAACATTAAGTGCCTTAGTCAGATGTTAAATTCATTCTTTTAACATATTGTACAAGTCTTTGGATTTGGAAAGAACAAATGCAACACCATTCCTCTATAGAGCATTTTCTCAATTGGTGTTTGGGCAGTAGTGTAAAGCTCTTCTAAAATCATATACGATTCTATTGGATTTAGATTGGGCCATAACATAAATTACAAAACGTTTTATACATATTATACATTGTGACGGTAGCCACTGTCCACCCCCATTAGAACAGTACTGTTTATGTTAATCAGGTAATCAGTGAGAATATTTTGAAATATTTTGTAATAGGACAGTTGAATTGTGTATTGTTGTAATGCTTGATAATTACTGTCAATAAACATGAACATTTTAAACTTGTTTTTCCCCCTTAGATCTAGAATAGAATGAATAGAATGTCTTTGTTGTCATTGTACCAGTACAACGAAATTGAAAAAGTGCAATTCTTAAGGTGCAAGGGGTTAAAACACTAAAAAAAAGACACTAAAACACTTATAAAAAGGGACACTAAAGCACTTATAAAACCCGTGCATTGATCATCTTCATTATGCATTATTAAGTGCAATTAAGGCTCTGGCATAGAAACTGTTTTTGAGTCTGTTTGTTTCGGCCCTCAGTGTCCTGAGATCTAGATTTAAATTCCACTCTATTTACCAGTTATTATAACACTAGCTACATTAAAGCAGGCTGAATAATTCAATAATAAGTCACACAGATCTTTTTTCTCTGTATTGCTTAATTTTTTTCAGAACATGGTGGGTATTCATTGTTTCTCTGCTTATTTATTTAGGTTTTCTTTTATTTATGATCTTTTTGCATTGTCGCCATTCTCCGCTGGGAAAGTGACCAGATAATAGCTGCATAAAGGCTATAGACATTTTTCATGTTAATTTTTTGTAGACCTTTAAGTTATTTGTTAGTTTGGTTGCGTGATTGATAGATAGGTTGTGGTGGTGATGGCTTAGTGATTAAGCTTAACTCCTCACCACCCCACAGTCCAAATACATGCAAGTGAGGTGAATTGGAGATACAAAATTGTCCATGACTGTGTTAAACATTAAAGACTTGAACTAATTACCTGTCCTGTCATGAATGTAACCAAAGTGTGTAAGACATTACGTTAAAATCCTAATAAATAAATAAATAAATAACCCCCCCAATAGTTGTCACTATTGTATTGTCACAATTGTAAATCACTTTATTTCTTGAAAATAATAGATTTTTTTTCTATATCAGCATTACTGTTTTAATAATCTGAACTAACCTGAATCTGAGTCTGAATCTGACACTAATATTAGCTTTACACGCTACCACTCCACTACCATATCAGTGTTATTGCTTTGCAGAGAATGGTGTAATTCCTAATGCCTTACTGAACGTGCTCTGAACACAGCATTATGTGTGGTCATTATGATTTGGTTCCTCATTTGTATTGGTGTGTCTCACTTTCAGGGTGGCACACTAATTGCAGTCGGACTTGGTGTTGCTGCTGCAGGCTTTGCAGGTAAGCAAAAAGTTCATATAACTATATATATATATATATATGTGTGTGTGTGTGTGTGTGTGTGTATATATATATATATATATATATATATATATATATATATATATATATATATATATATATATATATATATATATATATATATATATATATATATATATATATATATATATATATATATATATATATATATATATATACATACAGTGGGGTCAAAAAGTATTTAGTCAGCCACTGATTGTGCAAGTTCTCTTTGGGGCTGTTTTTCTGCAAAGGGGACAGGACGACTGATCCGTGTTAAGGGAAGAATGAACGGGGCCATGTATCGTGAGATTTTTAGCCAAAACCTCCTTCCATCAGTGAGAGCATTGAAGATGGAACGTGGCTGGGTCTTCCAGCATGACAATGATCCCAAACACACCGCTCGGGCAACGAAGGAGTGGCTCCGTAAAAAGCATTTAAAGGTCCTGGAGTGGCCTAGCCCGTCTCCAGACCTCAACCCCATAGAAAATTTATGGAGTCCGTGTTGCCCAGCGACATCCCCAAAACATCACTGCACTCGAGGAGATCTGCATGGAGGAATGGGCCAAAATACCAGCTACAGTGTGTGCAAACCTGGTGAAGACTTACAGGAAACGTTTGACCTCTGTCATTGCCAACAAAGGTTATGTTACAAAGTATTGAGTTGAACTTTTGTTATTGACCAAATACTTATTTTCCACCATAATTTACAAATAAATTCTTTAAAAATCCTACAATGTGATTTCCTGGATTTTTTTTTTCTCATTTTGTCTCTCATAGTTGAAGTGTACCTATGATGAAAATTACAGACCTCTCTCATCTTTCTAAGTAGGAGAACCTGCACAATCAGTGGCTGACTAAATACTTTTTGGCCCCACTGTATATATATATATATATATATATATATATATATATATATATATATATATATATATATATATATATATATATATATACTGTATGTATATTAAATCTTTGAAGTCACTGAAAAACAATGTGCATTGTGACCTGTAAGTCAGATTTTTGCCTGGCCATAGTATCAGGAGTGTTTTTGCATGCTTTGGTACTGTGTGGACTCTAGTGGACAAATGTTTACATAAAACACTCCAAATGTAATTAAAAAATAGTAATGTTTTAACAAGAAAAAGTATTTTAAACCTGGATTTTAATAAATCTACTAGTTTCCTAGACGGCAACCAACTCTTTTGGGAAAAAAACTCAAAACTCCAGACTTAATTTACTGTTAATTGTATGCTAGAAACTATAAGTTCTCAAAATGGGTTCTTACTGCTCCATGGGTCAGATTAGTTTTTCTAGTACAAATACCAATTAAGAGCTTTTACCATAAAATGAATTACAGCAGCATTTAAAAGGCTGAATGTGGCTGAATAATTTATTCCGACTTTGTCATAAGAGGCTTTATTTCCCCTTTCTGGCAGGTGTATCTGCCCAACTCTCTACCATCATGTAGTAGTTAATGGTTGTTAATCAGATTGATATCCACCCATGAATATATGAAGTCATTCTAGAGCTACTTTTGTGGTTGTTTTGAGGAAGCAACCTAATTCCTCTTCCAGTATAGTGAGTGGTCCTCTTTTTGCCAAAAAGCTCTTGCCAAGCAGTGTGTGGTCTGTTAAGGGAAAAGCTTTGGCTTATGGACTACCTTGACGTGGAAAGTAAAGTAACTCTGCCCACTTACAGCATGATTTTAAACAGGTCATAAAATATTCCCCAGTTATTCATACTGTATAATTCCCAAATTTGTTTCATTAGAATTAATAACTTTTGACAGGTTTATGTTACAAGAGTTTCATAGACTTGTTAAAGACGTTAAGAATTGTGTAACTGTGTGAGGTAAGAAGTAATTAGAATTGATTAATAAATTTATAGTTTCTATCCCATATATGTACTTGTTGATCATCATGTTTATTAGCCTAGGGTGGTCTTCATTTACTGAATTAATAGCACCACTATTCTGAGAAGGCTTTCTTTTACATTTTGGAACATAACTACATACATTCCCTTACAACACTTACAAAAGTGTTATTGAGGTTAAGCAACAATGTGGACAATAAAATCGGCTCAGGGTATGTGTAATTCACCCTAAAAATACTGTGGGATTCAGATCAGAGCTGTTCAGGCCTGTAGATGTTTTGCCGTCTTGTCTCAAATTTAGCAGTCAGTTTTTGTAAGCACATAAATATCTAGAATATTTAGTATGGTGTAGCAATAAATAAAACTTAGGTGTTCAACCAAAATCATAAACAAAAGCTCTTGGACCATTTTTCTGAGAATATTATGGTGATGCTAATTTTCAGGAGAGTTGGGAATTCTGTACCTAGTGTGGTGACCACAGACAGGCAGTTTTTACAGAATGCACTAGTACTGGACAGAAAAAAATAATCAAATTCCTTAATACTATAAGACTGAAAACATTTATATAATACATGACCAATAAAACTAGCACTACTAATGGCAGATTGGATTCACCTAGACTGGACTTCTTAAACATAAGCCTCTACACACTCATACATTTGCTTGTGACCTCCCGACCTTCCTCATAAGACTTAAGTGGTTTTAGACACCTGTTAGTAATGGGTGTGGTTAAAACAGTCAGGCTGTAAACATACTTTTAACCACCTTGCTCCATCAGCCAAGTAAATAAAATCAAGATCAGTTTGGTTTATTCAAAGCATAGCAAGTCAAATCTTGACACATCAAAACCAGCTTTTTTGGGTATATAATCAAATACTTAATGAGGTAAATGTAAATGTCAGTATGAATTAAAAGAAAAATTTTGTTGTCAATAAAATTATCAACCGACTTACATGTTTGCAGCAAAATGTTGCCACTGAATAAGAAAGCCTTTGCATCAGTCAGCAAAATTTTAGCAGCTTAAATTATTGCAAAAAAAGTTTTTTCCTGTGGAAAACTCTATTTTAAACCAAATGAATGTAAGCAGATATGGAAAACCCTTTATGCCATCCAGAATACATAACAACATCCCTGTGACCTGTGGAAACTGCATTTTGTTACAACCCAGAGCAGCGTACGTTTAAATGAGTAAAGAATAGTGGTGGGGGAACTTTTGTCCTTTTTGGATTTTCCTATAAATTAAATCTGACATACTATAATTTTGCCTCAGATGAGATTTAATCTTCACACAAATCTTCTGGAAAATGCAACAGAAACCACATTTTTGACCTCTTTGTCCTGAGTAGAGGTGGTATGTCAACACGTTCAGTATGTGCTGATTAATTTCTGGAGAGAAAATGATTATGGCAGTTTACCAGCACTGTGGCCATTAAAAACAGAAAGGAAAGTGAGATGTGTTTTTGTATTGGGCTCCACCTTTAAACAAACTGTATAAATCTCTTAACTTACATTTCTTAGTAGTTAAATGGGACATTTTTTACCACATGATATTAATTAATTTTTTTTTTTTTGCATTTATTTTTAGGTCGATATGCTTTCCACTTATGGAAACCGCTTGAGCAAGTTATTACACAAACTGCCAAGAAGTTCCCCTCCTCAGTAAGTAGACAAAATGATTTAATACTTTTTTTTCTTTCTTCCCTCTTTTGTTTTAAGCAAAGGTCAAATTCCCTTCAGTCTTAACCTTACCATTAAATCACATCCTCAAGTGACACATGTGGGTTTGATACACTCATTATGAGCTCATTAAAGTTTACCTACTATAAAAAGCTGTTATAATAAAGAAAATAATTTGAATAATGTGTAGCTTTGAGACAGTAAGAAAATGCACACGTAACATTCTCTTCATCCTCTTAAATAAATGTTAAATAGTTTGAGTTTGACGTTTGAGTAGACATGTAGCCAGCAGCATTTAAAAGCCTTTCAGCATTTATGCCAAAATAAAAGGCATAGATAGGCAAATAACACGTGAGAAGCAAAAGTCAAACGACTGAAATTGTGAATCCCAGCAAGTATTCATTGAGTATTTTTTCATGTTTGATTACTATGAATACATTGCAGAACATATAATGTTGCAAAAGAAAACTCATTTATACCAGCTACTGAATGAACAAAAAAGCAGTTAGCTGTATTCTTATTTTGGTTAGTAAGAAATAAAAGGCTGCATCCTAAAATCATGCTCCATACTTAACATTATTAGCATTTTACTGGCACCATAAATAGTGTACTACATTTTCTGTACTGTTTAGTACACCAGTATGCACTTAGAGACTAATATGATGAGTGTCAATTGTATTTTACAGGTTTGTATGCATGACCTGTTTAGTCATACTGTATTTTCCTTCATATTAAATAATAATACTGTAAATTATGGGCCAGCAATCATTCCACTTGTGGAGTTTCATCCCTGTAACATTGCATTTACAACCTATGCATTAGTTATTTTAATTGGTGTTGCATTGTCATTGTGTATTCACAGCCTTCATCTTACTCACGAGTGAACATATACATTTTCGGCAATTAGCAGATGCCTTTATCCAAAGCGACTTACAGTACTGTGACAGTATACAGTCTAAGCAATTGAGGGTTACGGGCCTTACTCAAGTACCCAGCAGTGACAACCTAGCAGTGGATGGACTTGAACCAGTGACCTTTTGACCTCTTGATTACTGGTCCAGTACCTTAACAACTAGGCTACATCTGAACACCTAAACCTGAATTTCTTTTGTTCTACAGCATCAGTCAAATAGATACTTTTTTATTATGAATGTTTTTGACTTGTGAGTCCACCCTTCTTGCTGTGAGTGGGCTACTGATGAATGTCTGCGATCAGAATGTTTTTCCTTCCTTCATTGGTTTGTTGAAAGCTTAAGAACTCACTGAAACCATTAAAGTGTTTCATGATAAACTGCATGAGAACATTTTCAAAATAAAAACCTGGAAAGCACATAGAAGAATAAACATGGTCACTCCCATCGGGGCTGTCTTCAGCCAAGCAAAATTAAAAAAAAAAAATCATGCATCCTACACCTCAAGAAATGACTGATGTTTTCTTCTGAAACTTTTTATGAGGTGTGTTTCCACCAAGCATATTATAAGTAAGTGTAATGAGTGTTTGTTAATGCAATATCTAAACCTGTTTTTTTCAAGGATTTGTGGCTAAAAAAGCAGAGTTAGGGTGGAAAGATGCCCAAAGTGCGTGCCAGTTTGTTTTAGAGTGGACATGACCTTTGTTGTACATTATTTAGAGCAGCAGATATTAAACTTTTTAGACCAGGTTTTACTTACGATAAAGCCAAAACCTTGAAGTACCATCTCTTAAATGCTCTCACATTAAAGCTTTAAACACAGTAGCCTCTGTGTTAAGTGAGCACTTATCATTTGTCTGTATATCAATTTAGTCTTGCTTGCTAGGAATGGTAGGTAAACCCATTGGAGACTATCATTTCACCAAAACAGTGGGAGTATATGGAAAAGAAAAGAAGACCAAATATTAAACCCTGTGGAACTCCGGTTAACAAAATGGAATGAAGCAGATGTAGATTGCTTCTAACTGGTAAAACCACCCATCAAAATAAGAACAGGTAGAAAGTATTAAGAGAAGGCTCAGCTGTGTATAAGTAAGATCGATCATTCACAAAAATCTACCAGTAACCTCTGATCTCTCAAAAGACACTCTTAAAAACCAACATGCTTCCTTAATGAAAATATTCAAGTCTTCGGAAAACCATTTCCAAATATAAACGCCATCCAAAAATGTGGCCCACTTAATTGGCTCTAGCTCATCCGAGATAGACTCTGGGCTGTTGAGTAGATAGTGTTTTACATTGGCATTTCCCCCCATTTCTTCCAATTGAGTTGTTTTTCATTTTATTTTTTTGCCCCTTGCACCAATCTTACAATGACTAGGGAGAGTTACGGCCCCTTCCAAATCATGTGCAGTCACCAGGTGCCAGTCTGTAGTAGATTCTTACTGAGAACTATACTGCACAGGGAAAGTCATGCTATGCCCTACGTGAATCCTTCACCGCTGACGCCGTATCTTCACCAGACAGCAGCAATGAATGACTTAACTTAGACATGGCCAGTTGTGTCTCTTGGGTGCCCAGGCAGGCTGTATATATACAAAAATAGTCATTATGACTATGTTTAGGACATACAGGACTACTGGAGTACAGCAATAATGTGATCGCATCCTCGACAACTAGGTACCTAAGTGTTAGTGTTTGGCATGCGTGTTGTATAGGATCTGCTGCTCTCTAAGCATGGATATATTATAATTTGTTTCCCCAGGCATTTTCGACATATTACAAAGGTGGTTTTGAGCAGAAGATGACTAAGCGGGAAGCCAGTCTCATTCTAGGGATCAGGTAAGGATGAGATATATGTGTTTTTCTCTCTGCTAGAAGAAGGTGTCTCTCACATCAGTTCAATTTTGAATGCTTCCTTTGTGCATTCATCTATATGCACAAAGCCAAACCCTTTCGCAACAAACGAGTGTATTGAATCACCCGTTTTCCCAGCAGGACCTGTGGTCCTCCTCAAAGGCTATCTTTTTGGTTTCATGTCTTAGCTTTGATCCTCGTGGGGGTGAGGACTGTAGACCACAATCTCGTCTTCAACTTTGTAATCTGCTCGGTCAGGGACCACCCGGAATTTCTCCAGTGCAGCGGGAGTGAGGTGGTGTCATCAGAGTTTCACACCAGCTGTGATTCAGTTGTATTTTGACAGTACAAAACCATGCTGTGATCAGTATTGCTTGGCTGTGGGCCTTCAGCTCAGTCAACCACATTTGTCCTGGTAGAATACGTATGGTTTTTATATGTTTTTGTTAAGGGGCTAGACTCTCTTGTTTTTTGAAATTTTAATGGCTGTATTTTTTTTCAGACTACTGTTTAGACCTTAGGCAGTTTTTTTACTTAGTTTAAGTCTATATGACCCCAAAGTATTGTGGAACCAACACTCTAATATATAGGGCTGGGCGATATGGATAAAAAATAATGTCTCGATATTTTTTCGCTGAATCTCGATATTTTTTTATCCCATAAGGTAATAACAAAAAGACACTTCTGAGACAAAGCTACATGTTCCAAATTTTTTACAGGCACTTTTATTAAAATTCATGCAACTATTTTTACTTAAAAAAAAAAAAAGAGCTATTCTAAGAAAAAGAAAGTTGTTTCTAAGATATCTCCTGTCGTGTAATGTAAACGTTTTTTCAGGGAATTTTTGGCTAGATTGTTGGGAATGGTTGGGTGAATTGTTGAGGGAACATTTGGGTGAATTGTTGAGGGAACGTTTGGGTGAATTGTTGAGGGAACGTTTGGGTGAATTGTTGAGGGAACAATTGTGTGGATTGTTGAGGGAACGTTTGGGTGGATTGTTAAGGGAATGGTTGGGTGAATTGTTGAAAACCCAAACGTTTTCTCAACGATCCACCCAACCATTCCCTTAACAATCTACCCAAACGTTCCCTCAACGTTACCCCCGAACGTTCCCTCAACGTTCCCCCACGAACGTTCCCTCAACGTTCCTTCACGAACGTTCCCTCAACGTTCCTTCACGAACGTTCCCTCAACGTTCCTTCACGAACGTTTCCCCAACGTTCCTTCACAAACGTTCCCCCAACGTTCCTTTACAAACGTTCCCTCAACGTTTCCCCACGAACGTTCCTTCACGAACGTTCCCTCAACGTTCCTTCACAAACGTTCCCCCAACGTTTCCACACGAACGTTCCCCCAACGTTCCTTCACGAACGTTCCCCCAACGTTCCCCCGCGAACGTTCCCCCAACGTCCCCCCCCGAACGTTCCCCCAACGTCCCCCCCCGAACGTTCCCCCAACGTTCCCCCAAGTTCCCCCCCGAACGTTCCCCCAACGTCCCCCCCGAACGTTCCCCCAACGTTCCTTCACGAACGTTCCCCCCAACATTCCCCCCCGAACGTTCCCCCAACGTTCGCCCACGAACGTTCCCTCAACGTTCCTTCACAAACGTTCCCCCAACGTTCCCCACGAACGTTGCCCCGTTCGTGAAGGAACGTTGGGGGAACGTTCGGGGGGGGCGTTGGGGGAACGTTCGTGAAGGAATGTTGAGGGAACGTTCGTGAGGTTCCCTCCGTTCGTGGGGAACGTTGGGGAAACATTCTTGGGGGAAACGTTCGTGAAGGAACGTTGGGGAAACATTCGTGGGGAAACGTTGGGGGAACGTTCAGGGGGAACATTCGTGGGGGAAATGTTGGGGGAACGTTCGTGAATGAACGTTGAGGGAACGTTCGTGGGGAATTGTTGAGGGAACGTTTGGGTGAATTGTTGAGGGAACAATTGTGTGGATTGTTGAGGGAACGTTTGGGTGGATTGTTAAGGGAATGGTTGGGTGAATTGTTGAAAACCCAAACGTTTTCTCAACGATCCACCCAACCATTCCCTTAACAATCTACCCAAACGTTCCCTCAACGTTCCCCCCTCACGTTCCTTCAATGTTCCCCCCTAACGTTCCCCCGAACGTTCCCTCAACATTCCCCCGCACGTTACCCCCGAACGTTACCCCCGAACGTTCCCTCAACGTTCCCCCACGAACGTTCCCCCTGAACGTTCCCCCACGAACATTCCCTCAACGTTCCTTCATGAACGTTCCCCCAACGTTTCCACACAAACGTTCCCTCAACGTTCCTTCACGAACGTTTCCCCAACGTTCCTTCACAAACGTTCCCCCAACGTTCCTTCACAAACGTTCCCTCAACGTTTCCCCACGAACGTTCCCTCAACGTTCCTTCACAAACGTTCCCTCAACGTTCCTTCACGAACGTTCCCTCAACGTTCCTTCACAAACGTTCCCCCAACGTTTCCACACGAACGTTCCCCCAACGTTCCCCCAAGTTCCCCCCCAAACGTTCCCCCAACGTCCCCCCCCGAACGTTCCCCCAACGTTCCTTCACCAACGTTCCCCCAACGTTCCCCCAAGTTCCCCCCCGAACGTTCCCCCAACGTCCCCCCCGAACGTTCCCCCAACGTTCCTTCACGAACGTTCCCCCCAACGTCCCCCCCCGAACGTTCCCCCAACGTTCGCCCACGAACGTTCCCCCAACGTTCCCCACGAACGTTCCCCCAACGTTCCCCACGAACGTTCCCCCAACGTTTCCCCACGAACGTTCCCTCAACGTTCATTCACGAACGTTCCCCCAACATTTCCCCCACGAATGTTCCCCCTGAACGTTCCCCCAACGTTTCCCCACGAATGTTTCCCCAACGTTCCTTCACGAACGTTTCCCCCAAGAATGTTTCCCCAACGTTCCCCACGAACGGAGGGAACCTCACGAACGTTCCCTCAACATTCCTTCACGAACGTTCCCCCTAACATTAATTTTTGGAATGGTTGGGTGAATTGTTGAGGGAACATTTGGGTGAATTGTTGAGGGAACGTTTGGGTGAATTGTTGAGGGAACGTTTGGGTGAATTGTTGAGGGAACAATTGTGTGGATTGTTGAGGGAACGTTTGGGTGGATTGTTAAGGGAATGGTTGGGTGAATTCCACGAATCCACAATCCACGAATGTTCCCCCTGAACGTTTCCCCACGAATGTTTCCCCAACGTTCCTTCACGAACGTTTCCCCCAAGAATGTTTCCCCAACGTTCCCCACGAACGGAGGGAACCTCACGAACGTTCCCTCAACATTCCTTCACGAACGTTCCCCCAACGCCCCCCTTCCCCCCCGAACGTTCCCCCAACGTTCCTTCACGAACGTTCCCCCTAACATTAATTTTTGGTTGTTTATTGGCCAAGAACAAGAAATACTATAATAGAAGATAAATAAATAAATGAGTCTCGGACGTCGGGCAATCATCCAGTATAAACTAACACGACCACATACAACATCCAGTACAGAAATCACTCCCCATAATGTTTTTTTACAGATATAGCAAATATCTATACATGCACATCACATATACAAACACAAGAGTCAGAACAACAGGAGATGCACCGTTACGTTATTATTATTGTTTATAACACTTGTGCTTGATTTACACTGTTTAAATATGAAGTAAATACATGCATGTCAGCGCGTGCATGCGCTTGTATGTATTTCCGTTTTCCAGTATTGGTGTTTGAAACGAATAACGACTCGTTTTCTTGTTTTTCAACTTTGGGATTTGAAGTGAAAAACGAATGACCAAAGGTACACGAAGCTGGAACCTTTTGTCTGGACTTGTTTTCGGCATTCTCTACAGAATACATTATTCTGCTGTTCATCTGACACTTTGAATCCGAACCATCTCCAAATAATTAAGCCATTATTATTCTTTTTACTAAGCAGCTCCTCCACCGTCTCCATGCTATCATGGGAGTTTTACTTACAGAAATGTGTTCTGAGGGCAGAAAGAATTGGCGGTGGGGAGGGGCGAGTTGTGTTCAGTGAGGGAGAGGGGCGGGGCAGGTGAACATGCGCAGAGACTAAACTGGGAGAAGAGAAAGACGAACTGTTGGATCTAATTGGAACTCATAATCTATATCGATATAGACGATATTGTCTTATCTTATCTTACTATGATTTGTATGGTGTATGTACGTATTTGTTTTGATTATTTGTCTTATGTAAAGCGTCTTTGAGTATCTTGAAAAGCGCTATATAAATAAAATGTATTATTATTATTATTATTATATCGCGAATGAATATATATCGATATTTTATAAAATCTCGATATATCGCCCAGCCCTACTAATATAGGAAAATGGGCAATACCTATATTTACATTTACCATCATGCATACCTATGTGCCTGTGATTTGGTGACACCATTTACAAGCTATCAAAGCCGACTTTGGTAGGCAAGTAGGTATTTGACGCAACACCTGCTTCATATGTTGCTTATGTCAGATACTGCACAGTTACCTTTTTAACTGACAACAGTGGCTGAATGACTAATTATTTGCTGTGCATTAGGTAATGTGGTAATCATTAACATCCCTACTTCAGACCAGGCTGATTGATGGCTGCTTGAGGAGCATATAACATTACCACTTTCACAGCTCATGCTAAGTATGTCTTGTCAGGATTGAACACGGTGTTTAAAATCTAATTGTCTGTGGTGAAAAAAATGTACCAGAACATGACTGTTCAGGCTCTACATGGCCGAATCCAAATATTATGACAGAACCAGGTTTGGACTTTTTATTAATGTTCCATACTTTGCTCCTCTGTCACCCTTTCTCATAGCTTTAGGCTTGGTTCGCTTAGTTCTTTTCTGTTTTTGTATCATCTTGATATTAGACTTTGTATTTTATGGTCCTGCTCAGTTTGAAATGGTCTGATTTACGAGATCCCAGCTGCCCCACCATAAACAGCCATCTGGTGTTCCATAGCCCATATGAGCCCTCAGTCCTTATACTGTGAGGCAGTCTGGCCTGATGATCACATCTCATCCTGGAAAGTTCCCTGTGCCTGTTAATTAATGGCCACAGCCCTTTCATGCAGACACGCTGATCTCCTTTAATACTCTCGGGTCGTGAGTGGGTGTTGGGTCTAATGATGTGTCTTTTCCAATCTTAATAAACTACGTTTTCAGCCATGACTCATTTACACATTTAACCTTGAAGGAAAAAGGGCTCCAGCCAGACACGGTGTTAAGCAGCGTTTTATGAGTTATTTTGACCCTGTTTATACCTTGTAGTTTAAAGTTTTTTGTATTTGGTTGTATCCTGGTAACACGTAACCACATATTAGTTTTAGCTATTTGCTAATTTTCCGAAGTATTTGCTGTACCTCTTGTTCATTTGTTTCATGTTTGCCCCAAAAACCCACATCATTTGTATGCCTTTTGTATGCCAAGTTATTTTACCGGAATGAGAAGATATTAGGTTATCAATGTGCATTTTGTCTAAGTGGAAATGTAATTAATACATTGCATTTTAATCTATTACTTGATTTATCAACAGGACAGTTTGTATAATAAAAACCTACAGAAAAAAAACATTATATAATTTGCGTTGTGCATTAAACAGAAGGCGTTTGGATGGCGCATTGGTCTATTACTATAGCCCACCATGAATGCAGATTAAAGCTTCTACACACATGATTTGCCATGTCTGAGGGAAGGGGGTTTGGATTGGCTCTGTTTCCAGGGTATTCCTGCCTTGTGCCCAGTGTTTCTCTGGTTTATCATCACATGGGGTGTCACCTTGTAACTAAAATTTGAGATTAAATCTAAATATCCATCCATCCATATCCTAAGTATCACAACTATCCACACAAGAATCGTTATCCTAATAAGAGGCATAAAAACCTTACAACAGTTGCTGTATTAGTTTTAATAAAAAAGGGATTACATCTTCTTACTGAGGGCCCTCCAGTGCAGCTGCAGGGCGGCCTGGATGACGCAAATCAGCGTCGAGCATTGCCAACAACTGTCATTTTTCTTGGACCAGCTCGACAAAATTTTCACAGTGAAAGCATTTAATGAAATACATCATCAAACCAGCCCTGTGAATTTTCTCACAACATTATGGCACAGACTTTTGAGTCACAGCTTTATTGGCCCATAGGAAAATATGTATTTTAAAGCTGTGGTGGGATTGCTTGAACTTTAGAAACGTCAGGATTTCTAGAAAAGAACAGGAGTTATGTGGAACTGTAATGAAGCACAGAGGTGCTTTATTGTTTGATAGAAGACAACTTAAAATAAAGTAGTATGAGTGGAGATAATTGATAAATGAACCATTTATAATCAGCTTTTTTTTCAGCTAGGTGGGCTGAGGCTCATGTCTGATAGTACTGTTGATTAACTAAGCGTACTATTTTACTATTTGTAATATTTTAAATAGCTTGTACAGAATGTATGTACAGAATAATAAGACAACAATATTGACAACCATGGATGTAGGCTAGTAAATAAGAACTACAGTAGGCTAAGTGCTTAGCTTTTATTTGAGTGGAGTTTGCTTAACGGCACGGACTAGTATACGAGTCATTCTATAATTTGGGGTACATTCCATAACCAATGATAATAATTATATTTATTCTAACTATTTTCTTTTAAAATGTCATATTTTACCTATTAATGGAAAACATGTTGTAATATCACAAAAACATTATGTGCATCCTATGCTTCATTTAGCTTGAAATTTGTCATGATCTTCCTAAATGAACAGTTTTTGCTGTGTCTGTTTTTTAAGTTGAGGGTGCCTTGGTTTCAGAATAATGAATAAAATCATTAAGGGCAACAACATCTATTTTTTTATTTATTTCAAAAGTTTAAATACTAAAGAAAAATAATATTTTTTAAATTGAGTTTCTCTTTTAAATAATTTAAATATCTTTATTTATTAATGTCCACAAAAGTTCTGTCACCTATGTTACTAACAGAACTCCACTCAGCAACTCAAAAATGGTTTGTTCTAAAACTATGTGACCAGCATTACATGATATCATTGTTCTCTGTGGAGGGTATATTGAACAAACTGTGGTGAATGTCCTCTTATTTTTTAAAATATTTTATCTATAATAGAACATTGTCAATGAGTATAGTAATTGACCGTCAACTATGTTACATACATTGTCATGGTTACAATTTTTTTATAATTTTAATTAAAATGTATGTTCAAATTAGACATTATTCTGTTCAAGAAATGACATGTGGTCAGCCAGGCAAGGTCTACCACTGAAGTTATGGGTCAAAATAGGGAAATTGTCAACTATGTTACCTGTCAACTAAGTTACCTAGTAGTCTACATCTACTGTCCCTTTAAAATAAAATAAAAAAAATTAATGTTTAAGCTTTGCAAATAGTGGATATGTTACACTAAAATATATTAACTTAAACCACTGATTGTTCTATTGAGAGAGAACATTGTTTTTGTACTTTTTTGGTGATGTGAAATGTACCCCAAATTATAGAATGACCCATACAAGTTATGGTTTACATGCTGGCTTTAATAATAAACCAAAATAAACGTAGAGCTCATATTTATATAAATTTAGACTCGCTAATGTCGCTAGCGTTATTCAATTAACAAAACTATAGCCCGTGTTGTTGATGCTTTTCATGCCTCAACTGAAGCAAAAACAATTGCTAAACTAATTAGTGTAATAA
The DNA here is from genome assembly GCF_030014385.1 of Trichomycterus rosablanca. Lineage (NCBI taxonomy): Eukaryota > Metazoa > Chordata > Actinopteri > Siluriformes > Trichomycteridae > Trichomycterus > Trichomycterus rosablanca. The sequence goes on along the minus strand of NC_085999.1, from coordinate 11,141,705 downwards.
ACAGAAAACTCCTCATTTCTAATCCTCTTTCAGATTACAACCAGCCCCGTTCTCCCTATACGCATCTTTATGTTATATTTATCCAAAGGACGTGTTAATAATGGCGATTATTTGTCTCCAGATAAATTTTTTTCTATTTTTATAAATGCTATATTCTGTGAATGCCGGGTCAGTATGTTGCACTATGAGATATGTCCATTAGATGGCGCTGTACTACCACTTACATATTGTTTTACTCCCTTCTAGTCCAACCAGTACCAAGACAAAGGTGCGAGAAGCTCACAGAAGGATCATGGTCCTGAATCATCCAGATAAAGGTCAGTTACACTTATTGTACAGTATTTTATTAACAAAGCACAGTTGTTCAAACTTTATTCATTTATCGTGTTATTATTGGTCAGTGGTAAATGATGATAAAATGAACACATTATAGTTTAATAAAGTTTTTCTATCCATTTTACACTGATCAGCCATAACATTAAAACCACCTCCTTGTTTCTACACTCACTGTTTATTTTATCAGCTCCACTTACCATATAGGAGCACTTTGTAGTTCTAAAATTACTGACTGTAGTACATCTGTTTCTCTACATACCTTTTTAGCCTGCTTTCACCACGTTCTTCAATGGTCAGGACTCTCCCAGGACCACCACAGAGCAGGTATTATTTAGGTGGTGGATCATTCTCAGCACTGCAGTGACACTGACATGGTGGTGGTGTGTTAGTGTGTGTTGGGCTGGTATGAGTGGATCAGACACAGCAGTGCTGCTGGAGTTTTTAAATACTATGTCCACTCACTGTCCACTCTATTAGACACTCCTATCTGGTGGGTCCACCTTGTAGATGTAAAGTCAGAGACGATCGCTCATCTATTGCTGCTGTTTGAGTTGGTCATCTTCTAGACCTTCATCAGTGGTCACAGGATGCTGCCCACAGGGCACGGTTGGGTGGATATTTTTGTAGTGACAGTGAGGTGTTTAAGAACTCCATCAGCACTGCTGTGTTATATCCACTCATACCAGCACAACACACACTAACACACCACCACCATGTCAGTGTCACTGCAGCACTGAGAATGACCCACTACCCAAATAATACCTGCTCTGTAGTGGTCCTGGGAGAGTCCTGACCATTGAAGAACAGCATGAAAGGGGGCTAACAAAGCATGCAGAGAAACAGATGGACCACAGTAAGTAATTGTAAAACTACAAAGTGCTTCTGTATGGTAAGTGGAGCTGATGAAATGGACAGTGAGTGTAGAAACAAGGAGGTGGTTTTAATGTTATGGCTGATAGATACATGCACGTTCATAGTTAAAAAGGTTGCAATTAAAGATGCAATGTTCAGTATGTTAAATACCTTTTAGCAGTGGGTGTGGCTAAACCACTTCAAAATAATAATGGTGATGTGTCAACCTATACTGTATGTTCTTTATGTGTCGGCATGGGTTAGCACTCACACACTTTGGTTTTTACCCACTTTTTCTTTCTGTGTTGAGTTTACATGTTTTTCTCGTGGTCTGTGGGGAGGCACGGTGGCTCAGTGGGTAGCACTGTCACCTCACAGCACCAAGGTCCCAGCTTCGATCCCCAGGTAAGGCGGTCTGCGTTCTTTCTGTATGGAGTTTGCATGTTCCCCTCGTGTCTGCGTGGGTTTCCTCCGCGAGCTCCGGTTTCCTCCTACAGTCCAAAGACGTGCAAGTGAGGTGAATTGGAGATACAAAATTGTCCATGACTGTTTGACAATATACTTGTGAACTAATTAATCTTGTGTAATGAGTAACTATTGTTTTTGTCATGAATGTAACCAAAGTGTGTAAAACATGACGTTAAAATCCAAATAAAAAAATTAATTCTCATGTCCGTGTGGGTTTCCTCACACAGTCCAAAGACATTCAAGTGAAGTAAATTGGAGAGACAAAATCGTCCATGTCTGTGTTTAATCAGTAATTACCTGTCCTGTCATGACTGTAATCAAAGTGTGTAAAACATGACATTAAAAATCCTAATAAATCACCCACCTCTTAGAATTAAAGAAAATGGTCTATTGGCTTCTCTTATATGCCCCTGGGTGTAAGCTGAAGGATATAAGTTGGTGCCATCCTGTGATGGATGTATTCATTCTTTGTTTCTATTGGTTCTGAATGGTGCTGAAACCACACTACAATCCTGACCGGAATAAAGCTGTCAGTAAAAATTAATGATAAATAGTTGCTGATGTTAATGCTGTAAATATGCTGACCTGGATATGTTTATCTTAATCCTGCATATGATACAGCATCAGCTCTGTGACTTTTCTGTGCCTTTTTTCTTGGTCATTTAGAAGATCTGTCCAGCCCAATCAGCTGCAAACAGAATACAGAAGAGAACAATGGCTACTGCTAGAATCACAGCAGGCTAGTGATTTGTTTCCTTACTCAAGGTTAATGGTCTCTCACACATCTCTCTGGCTTTTTCTATTTCTGCCTGCATTTTTCACCAACCTGAGACCTGTGTGTGTGTGCCTATGCGCCTGGCAGGGCATTGCTTCTCCAGGCCAGCGTTTCTATGTGTGAAATGATTGACGTGTTCTGTGATGCCTATCTGTGGCTAAAAGATTAAGCCTTTAAACACAGGAAGATGTCCTTGCGGAGAAAGAGAGAGTGCACATTGCTCTGTTCCTATCTTGCCCATTCTACAGAGACATATTGCTTATTAAAGCCATAGCTCAAATATGCCTGTAGTAATAATAATAATAATACATTTTATTTATATAGCGCTTTTCAAGATACTCAAAGACGCTTAAGTACCGCCTTCTTGTTATGCAGAGGGAGTAGGTGAGCATGCATCTCATCCTGTCACAGAAAATAACATTTCCCCAGTTCTAAACATAAACCAGATCTTCCGCCTTAAATTTTGACAGCTGGAGTCTCCACATTTTCTGTCTCGGGGGACACCGCCGGCCTCGTAAATCACCATAAAGAGTGATCGCATTCGGTGTCTTAATCAGCCGACCCTGGTGTTTAAAGAGGAAATTACTGCGTTACCTGGATTAGATGGATGGATGGATTTTCTATATTTTACTATGCTCATGTGGCTCTGCTCAGACTATGACATTAGGAGTGATTGGGTTTTTAGGCAGCTGATGATTTTAAGATAAATATTGGTATTAATGTCAAACAATCATAATGACGGTGCTGTAATGTTTACTTTGTGCTGCAATGAAGACAAACCCGTATGGCCGGAGTAATTAAAATAAATGAATCGGTGTCATTACCTTGCTCTTATTGAGCCCGGTGGATGTTTGAACATGGCTTGAATGGCTGTGTTGGGTATAAAGAACCTCTCATAAAATATTAAGGTGTCTGAAGGTGTCTCCTCATAACCAGGCTTTGAGAATCTCTTCTGTTTTCCTTTAAGACTGTAAAAGGTTTCACTATATATAATATTGAAGAAGTCTTGTGTGTGTTTGTGTGTGTTTGTTTATGTGGGTTTGTGCATTCGCCGTAGCCCTGTGTAATTAAGTCTGTCACTGCAGGCTGCATTGCATTTGCCGCTCCTCTATGGCATGCAGACAGATTAGAAGCCGGTAGTGGCCGTGCTCCCTGATACCTGCTCACTCTCCTGCTTGTTCGCCAATTTATAACCGCCACTGTGCATGACACACTACTTGGTGGGAGCAGGCTGACTGCAGGTGTTTATTTACCACTGAGCAGTGGTAGCTCAATGGTTAAGGTACTGGACTTGTAATCTGAAGGTTGCCAGTTAAGCCTCACTACCGCCAAGCAAGGTCTGAGCAAGGGCCTTAATCCTCAATAGCTCAAATTGTATTTATTAGGATATTAACGTCATTTTTACACTTTGGTTACATTCATGACAGAAACGGTAGTTACTCGTTACACAAGATTAATCAGTTCACAAGTTCACAATTTTGTACCTCCAATTCACCTCATTTGCATGTCTTTGGATTGTGGGAGGAAGCCGGAGCTCCCGGAGAAAACCCACGCAGACCTGGGGAGAACATGCGAACACCACACAGAAAGAATCCAGACCGCCCCACCTGGGGATCGAACCCAGGACCTTCTTCTGAATCTTGCTGTGAGGCAACAGTGCTACCCACTGAGCCACCGTGCCGCCCTAAATTGTATTCAGTCGTAATTGTAAGTCGCTTTGGATAAAAGCGTCTCCTAAATGCCACAAATGTAAATTTACATATGTTAACATGTAGGTTAATCAAAAGTATCACACATAGGTAAAAAAAAAAACATTTTAATTCTGATTTGATAAAGCATCAGAAGTTCTAAATTAAATCAACATTTTTAGAGAACCTCTAATTTGAGTTTCAGAGTTGTAGTTTATTACATTTACGTCCCTGCGCATGAATGTTAATTTAATGCTGCACATAGTCACTGTCCATAAAATGTTACTTTCCAGATAAAATAACTCAGCTGCTCGCAATGCCATACTCTTACATACCCCTTCTGGTTCCAGAACTTGATTTTGAACCGGTTCCGCGTGTTTCCACCGGAAAAAAGAGGTTCCAGACAGTGAACTAGCGGGCCAATCTGGCACCACAGAATACTTGGTTTTTCAGCCCGAACCGTGACGTCCGTCAGTGGGCGTGTCATGTTGTACAGCATAGCGCGTTAGCAACAATGCCGTCCGCTGGGGTCTCGTATGGAGCTTAATGCTGCATTTTTATCTTTTAAACTTCACCTGATTACATTTTGAACCAGTTTGCCGCTTATATTTTTAAAGCGCCTTTAAAAAGGTGAATTGTGTGATATTACGAGATAAAAGTGACCCGGACAGAACGAAACACGCTTAACGTGAAAAATAAAGCGTGAAGCTTTTTCAACTCCCCGAGCTGCATAAACACCACACGTGTAAATCGTAAAAAAGCGCAAAAAACCTCTCACGTCAATAAACTAAAGAAAACAACAACTGAGACAAACACGTCACGTCTTCTTATCACCGATAGTTAGATCGCTGCTTATTACATAAAAACAAACATCTGTAACAGCAGCATAAATGCTCGCACATAATCCACACACTCCACCATGTTATTACTTCTCTTAACTCTTAGTAAGTAACACCCACCGCTGATGACGCTGCTTGGTTCTCAAAAACTGGTAAAAACGCGCATGTTTCGGTTCTCTACAGAACACCAAGGTTCAGAGAAACCCGAACAGAACCGGTTCAAGAACCATGGTTTTTTTGGTGGAAAAGGGGTAACAGTGAGTAGGATTCTGTAGATGCATTGCATTGAATTGCAACCCAGTCAGTCAAAAGAGCATTTGTGAAGACAGGCACTGATGTTTGACAAGAGGGCCTGGCCTACAGTCAAAGTTCAGATTCAGCCCAGACATGTTCAGTGGAGTTTTTCTATACCAAACTCATCGAACTGTGTCTTTATGAACCTTGCTTTGTTTTTGTTGTTTTGATGCACCTGGGTAGATTTTATTTTTGTTAGCAATAAACTTCATAATTAGAAGGGGTGTCCACATACTTTTACCTGTTATTTATGTATAATTAAGGGACATATTTAAATCATGTAAACTGTGATCAGGCTGTAAACGCTTAGTCCATAAAATCCACACCCACATTTTGTAGCTCAGGAATTGCATATGATTGAATTTTAGTATTTTAAATGTTGTATCTAAATGTATCATATTTGCTAGGGATGTAATGATACACTCTGCCCACAATGCGATGAGATTCACGATACTGGGTTCACGATAAGATAATGACTAAATGAAATTGAAGACAAATTATGACAGTTTTCTTTCATTATTTCTCTTTAAAAAATAAAATACTGTATTTGTGCTTATCTTTTATTTATCTAAATAATAAATAAATTTTAAATCTGAGGTAGGTACAAACTACGCAAAACAATGCTGCACATTTTCCTTTTTGTGTAAAAAAAAAAACTGAAATGAAATTTAAAGCAAATCCCACATGAAATAAATAAATAAATAATACAAATAAAGTATTCTCACATAAATAAATTTGGCTGGAAAATTCAGAACCTGGCAAACCCTGTAGTGCCGTCAACCAGGCGAGGTGAATAAACCGGGGCAGCACGGTGGCTAAGTGGGTAGCACTGTCACCTCACAGCAAGAAGGTCCTGGGTTCAATCCCCAGGCGGGGTGGTCCAGGTCCTTTCTGGGTGGAGTTTGCATGTTCTCCCCGTGGCTGCGTGGTTTTACTCCGGGTGCTCCGGTTTCCTCTCACAGTCCAAAGACATGCAAGTGAGGTGAACTGGAGATACTAAATTGTCCATGACTGTGTTTGATATAACCTTGTGAACTGATGAACCTTGTACAAGTAACTACCGTTTCCTGTCATGAATGTAAAAAAAGTGTAAAACGACGTTAAAATCCTAATAAACAAACAAACATACATGTAAACCGATTAGAATCGTTACACGTGAATCGATCTTGTGGTGCATCGTTACATCCCTAATATTTGCAGATCTACTCAAAGAAATAAAAACAGAAAAACAAACAGTGATGGGTGATTGTTGTCTCTCCTGCAGGTGGATCTCCATATTTGGCAGCAAAAATCAATGAAGCAAAAGATCTGTTTGAGTCTGGCCCTCGGCGCTGACCTCTAACTGTCTGCAGATTTCAAACCATCATTCATCAGCCATTTCCTGTTTGCCCTCGGCTCTTCACCTCTTAAGCGCTCACTGAATGACCATGTCCTGATCATGCTGTCATTCTCCCTACAAACCTGACTGTAGCCTGCATCAGTGTTCTGTTACTGAATCAGTGATTCTGAATCAGACTGCACAACCAGGTCTTTCATCTGAAGATAAGGAGCTTTTATCTTTACCGACATTATTTATCAATATTATTTATGATACATTGAGAGTGTTTTCAGTGTGTTTTAACTGGGATAAAATCTGTGACTGTTTTAATGTCTATTCATGTCTGAAAGAAGAACTTAAATGTTATGAACTGTATGTTTAGTTGCTAAGAGCTTCTAAAGAGGTATTTTATACTACTTAATTAACAATTCCAATAAAAGTTAGTATAATCTTATTATTAAGAGTATGAAGAAAGATTTATTTTAAACCAAACAGTGTACTTAGCAAAGTTATCATCTGTAGGGACCAGCATCATTTGAATATTGTTTCAGCAATCACTAAATTTAACCAGATTAATGCAAGAATTAATATTATGTCCCATTGGTATTTGAATCCATGCATGGTGGCTTAGTGTGTAGCACTGTCGCCTCACAGCAAGAAGGTCCTGGGTTTGATCCTCAGGTGGGGAAGTCCGGGTTTTTTCTGTGCGGAGTTTGCATGTTCTCCCCTTGTCCGCGTGGGTTTCCTCCGGGTGCTGCGGTTTCCTCCCACAGTCCAAAAACATGCCACCAAGCTTACTGGAAACACTGAATTGTCCTATAGATACCTAGCCGCTAGATGCACAAACCAGTGCATTGTAGTGCCGGTCCCAAGCCCGGATAAAATAGGGAGGGTTGTGACAGGAAGGGCATCCGGCGTAAAAATTGTGCCAAATCAATGCGGATCATGATCCGCCGAGAGCCGACCCTGTAACCAAACGGGACAAAGGCAGAGGAAGAAGAAGAGGTATTTGAATCCATGATATGACATTTACTTTTGTTCACTGTTTTTCATTAAATTAATGTAATAAATACATGACATGTATTATATTGTGCTAGAGTTACACTGTTATGTAAATACAACCTTGTTAGTGCATTGAAATAAAATGAATGCAAAGTCCAAAATGTCAGTTGGTGTGATTTTATGTGACTGTGTATGCAGATATACTAAACCACTTAAAAGAATAATATGGTCATACGGAATTCTACATAAAATAATGTGATGAATTATATCTGAAACCTTTGAAATAATGTTGGATGATTATTAAAAAACTTGATTTCTTGAATGTCATTGCAGGAAATTCCTTTATAAAGAAGTAACACATTTACATTTTTGCCATTTATGAGACACTTTTACCCAAAGCGATTTAAAATTGTGACAGAACACAATCCAGGCTATTTTATTGTAGCATCCTGGTGGTAATAGGCTAAGAACCAGTGACTTTTCAATTATTAGCCCAGAACCTTAACCGCTGAGCCATCAATGCCGTACCCCAAGTAATCTATGGTGCAGTAGTCTTAACACAGTCCCAGTCTAAAACTGACTCTGGATTTATACATTTTGAGCTCATGATCTGAATTGCGTTCTGTGACGTTCACCGAGGTGCTTAACATAATATAATCAAGACTGCACTGCTACAGGGCTGCAACTGAATAAAAGCCCTAATAAGAGGTCAATTTAGTTTCCATGGCAACATTTGTAATGCATTTAATAATTGCCACGTACCCTTATTTACTGCATAACATTTTAATATGGATGTCTATATGTTTGTTTTTCCATATTTTTATCTATTTATTTTGGGTTTGTTCATGTGACATTTATTTCACTATAGATTAAGGGCAGTTTGTACTGCAAAGTCTGCATCTGAAGCAAACTTTCCAAAAGTTTAGCATGTATGCTTAGATCATCAGACTAGATAAGGGATGCTATTTAAACCACACTTTTCAAACACATTAATGGTGAATGTTTTTATTGTGTTGTGATTTATCGAGAAAGTGATTTTCTGGTATATTTACAGTTGCAGGACGTCTTAGATGACTGACTTAGAAGATTTATCCAGAGCGACCTACAGAAGAGCTTCCATAGTAGACATTACCTTACTCTAGTTTAAGTAGACAGCACTTCAAGAACACAAATCAGCTGAAACCCTGTTAGAACCAAAGTGTTCTATTTGCAAGAAATGAATGAGCATTAGTAAATAAGTAAGTACATGTCAGCTTAAGCGAGACTAGTGGCTTGGAGGTTGTGTGGTACAGAGCCGGGTTTTATTAGACCATGAAGGTAGCTTGGGGCTGGTCCATTTTTGGCTTTGTAGGCAAGCATCAGTGTTTTAAACTGAATGCGTGCAACTACAGAAAGCCAGTGAAGAGAACGCAGCAATGGGGTGATGTGGCAGTGTTTAGGTTGGTTAAAAACCAGACGGGCAGCTGCATTTTGAATGAGCTGAAAGGGTTTAATAGTGGACATGGGAGCTCCTGCCAAGAGGGAGTTGCAGTCGTCCAACTGTGAGATTGCAAGTGACTGCACAAGAATCTGAGTAGCTTCCATGGAGAGAAGCATGATCTTGTCATGTTGGCTACACGAGAAGAGGTGGTCAGCTGGTTATCCAGGACAACACCAAGGCTTCTTACATTATCAGATGGTCTGATCTGTGAGGTTAATGTCTGTAGTCATAAAGACTATATGTGGGTGTAAGATACCTGTTACCAATTTTTTTAATCCATTACCATTCGGAAGTTTCGAATGGCCTCTATTTCACTGATCCATTTACAACCCTCCCATTTATACACTGGCTAAAATGAATGTGATCCGTGTTGGGCCTGGCTCTGAGTCTGGCACTAATAACGTGGATTATGTCAGCTTTCCTCTCGTCTCAGCTCTGCTTGGCTGCTGTCGTTGATATTGATTACTTGCATGTGTACAGTAAGTGTATCAGAGTTGAGTGTTTTGCTCTCGTCCTGACTAAAGCTGTGTTGCACTGAGACTGCCCTGCTGGTATCAGTCACTCTGGACCTCCTGAGACTGCAGCTATTTTCAGCTTGTGTTCTCGTTTGGAACTCAGCAGGGAGTTTCTGAACATGCCTGCTGTTGCAATGCTTTAACACCACTGCAACTTCAGATATTTTGCATGCGTCCCTGATACCAACCCCAAATGTACATATTACATTATCTTATCAAATATGTCCTTAAAGCTTGTGCTGTTGTAGGTTTATCAGGGTAGATCACTTCAAAATAAGAATAATGTTGTAGAGCAGTGGTCCACCTCTAATTAAACCAAACATTACACCTACCACCTATAAGTCCTATTATAGAAACATGCATGCCACATAAACCCACACTTACACACAGTGCAGTAAGTACTTCTTACTTATGTCAGTAATAGAGGCAAGCCTGCACTATGATCTTGGTTGGTCTTCCATTCCAGTAAATTCCAATCTGAAATGTCATAGGCACCAATACAGTGTATCACAAAAGTGAGTACACCCCTCACATTTCTGCAAATATTTCATTATATCTTTTCATGGGACAACACTATAGACATGAAACTTGGATATAACTTAGAGTAGTCAGTGTACAACTTGTATAGCAGTGTAGATTTACTGTCTTCTGAAAATAACTCAACACACAGCCATTAATGTCTAAATGGCTGGCAACATAAGTGAGTACACCCCACAGTGAACATGTCCAAATTGTGCCCAAATGTGTCGTTGTCCCTCCCTGGTGTCATGTGTCAAGGTCCCAGGTGTAAATGGGGAGCAGGGCTGTTAAATTTGGTGTTTTGGGTACAATTCTCTCATACTGGCCACTGGATATACAACATGGCACCTCATGGCAAAGAACTCTCTGAGGATGTGAGAAATAGAATTGTTGCTCTCCACAAAGATGGCCTGGGCTATAAGAAGATTGCTAACACCCTGAAACTGAGCTACAGCATGGTGGCCAAGGTCATACAGCGGTTTTCCAGGACAGGTTCCACTCGGAACAGGCTTCGCCAGGGTCGACCAAAGAAGTTGAGTCCACGTGTTCGGCGTCATATCCAGAGGTTGGCTTTAAAAGATAGACACATGAGTGCTGCCAGCATTACTGCAGAGGTTGAAGACGTGGGAGGTCAGCCTGTCAGTGCTCAGACCATACGCCGCACACTGCATCAACTCGGTCTGCATGGTCGTCATCCCAGAAGGAAGCTGACGCACAAGAAAGCCCGCAAACAGTTTGCTGAAGACAAGCAGTCCAAGAACATGGATTACTGGAATGCCCTGTGGTCTGACGAGACCAAGATAAACTTGTTTGGCTCAGATGGTGTCCAGCATGTGTGGCGGCGCCCTGGTGAGAAGTACCAAGACAACTGTATCTTGCCTACAGTCAAGCATGGTGGTGGTAGCATCATAGTCTTGGGCTGCATGAGTGTTGCTGGCACTGGGGAGCTGCAGTTCATTGAGGGAAACATGAATTCCAACATGTACTGTGACATTCGGAAACAGAGCATGATCCCCTCCCTTCGAAAACTGGGCCTCATGGCAGTTTTCCAACACGATAACGACCCCAAACACAACCTCTAAGATGACAACTGCCTTGCTGAGGAAGCTGAAGGTAAAGGTGATGGACTAAACCCAATTGAGCACCTGTGGCGCATCCTCAAGTGGAAGGTGGAGGAGTTCAAGGTGTCTAACATCCACCAGCTCCGTGATGTCATCATGGAGGAGTGGAAGAGGATTCCAGTAGCAACCTGTGCAGCTCTGGTGAATTCCATGCCCAGGAGGGTTAAGGCAGTGCTGGATAATAATGGTGGTCACACAAAATATTGACACTTTGGGCACAATTTGGACATGTTCACTGTGGGGTGTACTCACTTATGTTGCCAGCCATTTAGACATTAATGGCTGTGTGTTGAGTTATTTTCAGAAGACAGTAAATCTACACTGCTATACAAGTTGTACACTGACTACTCTAAGTTATATCCAAGTTTTAGTTCTATAGTGTTGTCCCATGAAAAGATATAATAAAATATTTGCAGAAATGTGCGGGGTGTACTCACTTTTGTGATACACTGTATACAGTATCATTCTCTCTGTTCTCAACAGCTGTGTCTGATTTATCATAGCTGACATTTTTCTTGGCATCTATTTCCTTGGCATGATTAATGCATAGTCAAGTATAGTCAAGTACAAGGACTGTGTTTATTAATTATTTAAATTTATGTTTCAATTTTAGTTGTTGAATACATTTTAAATTTATATGTTTTTTTTCAGATTGCATTGCAAGTCCTCTGCCTCATCACCTAAAATGTTTTTCATAGCACCAGTGGTACTCAATAAAAATAACTGGCCCCATTTAAAAGAAAAAACGACATCAGGTGGCACAGCCCCAGGGGCACCTGGGTTTGATCCTCGCCTCAGGTCACTGACATGCAGAAGTATTGTCTACTCTAAATTGCCCCTGCTGTGAGTAAATTATTAAATTATTCCATGTGTGATGACCTGTGATGGATTGGCCCCATCACAACCCTGAGCAGAAATTAAATCAAATGAATGTCCTGGAGCATTAAGTACTGTAAAATTCAAGAAAAAGGATACAGAGAACAAGGATTTGTTCCTGCCATGTTATATTAAGTTAGGTTCTTCTACACAAGCCTTAACACATCATAAAACTCTTTGTAGTGGCACATGGTTGAAGTCCATAAAACACATGGGCTGCATCCTTCAACACTTCATTTTTCATGTCATTATTTTTTTGCTTTGCCTATAGTGATGATCTATTTTCCTTATTGTTCAGGAATGTTTTTATTAGCTAAATAAAAAAACATACAGTATATCTCTTTACTGACTTTAATAGCAGGGTTCTAAATAATTGTGATTTATATTTTACAGGACTGGCATAAATCAAGCTTGGCTGTTTTCAGTGAAGTACACTGACTTTTTAAAAGTTATAAACTGGTTGTCTGAGGCGTCATTACTTTTCTATAGGAATGATATGTACAGTATGTTGAATTACTTAATAATTTATAGAATTATGTTTTACAAAATGTGCTGTCCTAAGTTTTGTGCTTTGTTTAATGAATTTTTCAACCTGAAATTATTAGGCAAGAGGCATTTTTTTTTTTTGCCTTAGCCATATGCAGTATATTTCCTATATACTTAAATAAATACATTGTTCAAACTTTAAGTATAGCTCTTTTCCTAAAATTTACAAAATTATTTTAAGCAAAGCCGTAAATATACAGTAGACCCTTGAGTTACGAACGATTTACCATACGAACATTTTGGGTTACGAACGATCTTTTTCAACTTAACGTACGAACAAATTTCAGATTACGAACCGAAATTCTCGAAACACATGATGTTACGGACAAGTTGACTCCGACCGCTCTCTCTCTCTCTCTCTCTCTCTCTCTCTCTCTCTCTCTCTCTCTCTATATATATATATATATACAGTGTATCACAAAAGTGAGTGCACCCCTCACATTTCTGCAGATATTTAAGTATAGCTTTTCATGGGACAACACTGACAAAATGACACTTTGACACAATGAAAAGTAGTCTGTGTGCAGCTTATATAACAGTGTAAATTTATTCTTCCCTCAAAATAACTCAATATACAGCCATTAATGTCTAAACCACCGGCAACAAAAGTGAGTACACCCCTTAGTGAAAGTTCCTGAAGTGTCAATATTTTGTGTGGCCACCATTATTTCCCAGAACTGCCTTAACTCTCCTGGGCATGGAGTTTACCAGAGCTTCACAGGTTGCCACTGGAATGCTTTTCCACTCCTCCATGACGACATCACGGAGCTGGCGGATATTCGAGACTTTGCGCTCCTCCACCTTCCGCTTGAGGATGCCCCAAAGATGTTCTATTGGGTTTAGGTCTGGAGACATGCTTGGCCAGTCCATCACCTTTACCCTCAGCCTCTTCAATAAAGCAGTGGTCGTCTTAGAGGTGTGTTTGGGGTCATTATCATGCTGGAACACTGCACTGCGACCCAGTTTCCGGAGGGAGGGGATCATGCTCTGCTTCAGTATTTCACAGTACATATTGGAGTTCATGTGTCCCTCAATGAAATGTAACTCCCCAACACCTGCTGCACCCATGCAGCCCCAGACCATGGCATTCCCACCACCATGCTTGACTGTAGGCATGACACACTTATCTTTGTACTCCTCACCTGATTGCCACCACACATGCTTGAGACCATCTGAACCAAACAAATTAATATTGGTCTCATCAGACCATAGGACATGGTTCCAGTAATCCATGTCCTTTGTTGACATGTCTTCAGCAAACTGTTTGCGGGCTTTCTTGTGTAGAGACTTCAGAAGAGGCTTCCTTCTGGGGTGACAGCCATGCAGACCAATTTGATGTAGTGTGCGGCGTATGGTCCGAGCACTGACAGGCTGACCCCCCACCTTTTCAATCTCTGCAGCAATGCTGACAGCACTCCTGCGCCTATCTTTCAAAGACAGCAGTTGGATGTGACGCTGAGCACGTGCACTCGGCTTCTTTGGACGACCAACGCGAGGTCTGTTCTGAGTGGACCCTGCTCTTTTAAAACGCTGGATGATCTTGGCCACTGTGCTGCAGCTCAGTTTCAGGGTGTTGGCAATCTTCTTGTAGCCTTGGCCATCATCATGTAGCGCAACAATTCGTCTTTTAAGATCCTCAGAGAGTTCTTTGCCATGAGGTGCCATGTTGGAACTTTCAGTGACCAGTATGAGAGAGTGTGAGAGCTGTACTACTAAATTGAACACACCTGCTCCCTATGCACACCTGAGACCTAGTAACACTAACAAATCACATGACATTTTGGAGGGAAAATGACAAGCAGTGCTCAATTTGGACATTTAGGGGTGTAGTCTCTTAGGGGTGTACTCACTTTTGTTGCCGGTGGTTTAGACATTAATGGCTGTATATTGAGTTATTTTGAGGGAAGAATAAATTTACACTGTTATATAAGCTGCACACAGACTACTTTTCATTGTGTCAAAGTGTCATTTTGTCAGTGTTGTCCCATGAAAAGATATACTTAAATATCTGCAGAAATGTGAGGGGTGTACTCACTTTTGTGATACACTGTATATATATATATATATATATATATATATATATATATATATATATATATATATATATATATATATATATATATATATACAGGGGTTGGACAAAATAACTGAAACACCTGTCATTTTAGTGTGGTAGGTTTCATGGCTAAATTGGACCAGTCTGGTGGCCAATCTTCATTAATTGCACATTGCACCAGTAAGAGCAGAGTGTGAAGGTTCAATTAGCAGGGTAAGAGCACAGTTTTGCTCAAAATATTGCAATGCACACAACATTATGGGTGACATACCAGAGTTCAAAAGAGGACAAATTGTTGGTGCATGTCTTGCTGGCGCATCTGTGACCAAGACAGCAAGTCTTTGTGATGTATCAAGAGCCACGGTATCCAGGGTAATGTCAGCATACCACCAAGAAGGACAAACCACATCCAACAGGATTAACTGTGGACGCAAGAGGAAGCTGTCTGAAAGGGATGTTCGGGTGCTAACCCGGATTGTATCCAAAAAACATAAAACCACGGCTGCCCAAATCACGGCAGAATTAAATGTGCACCTCAACTCTCCTGTTTCCACCAAAACTGTCCGTCGGGAGCTCCACAGGGTCGATATACACGGCCGGGCTGCTATAGCCAAACCTTTGGTCACTCGTGCCAATGCCAAACGTCGGTTTTAATGGTGCAAGGAGCGCAAATCTTGGGCTGTGGACAATGTGAAACATGTATTGTTCTCTGATGAGTCCACCTTTACTGTTTTCCCCACATCCGGGAGAGTTATGGTGTGGAGAAGCCCCAAAGAAGCGTACCACCCAGACTGTTGCATGCCCAGAGTGAAGCATGGGGGTGGATCAGTGATGGTTTGGGCTGCCATATCATGGCATTCCCTTGGCCCAATACTTGTGCTAGATGGGCGCGTCACTGCCAAGGACTACCGAACCATTCTGGAGGACCATGTGCATCCAATGGCGGTGCCGTGTATCAGGATGACAATGCACCAATACACACAGCAAGACTGGTGAAAGATTGGTTTGATGAACATGAAAGTGAAGTTGAACATCTCCCATGGCCTGCACAGTCACCAGATCTAAATATTATTGAGCCACTTTGGGGTGTTTTGGAGAAGCGAGTCAGGAAACGTTTTCCTCCACCAGCATCACGTAGTGACCTGGCCACTATCCTGCAAGAAGAATGGCTTAAAATCCCTCTGACCACTGTGCAGGACTTGTATATGTCATTTCCAAGACGAATTGACGCTGTATTGGCCGCAAAAGGAGGCCCTACACCATACTAATAAATTATTGTGGTCTAAAACCAGGTGTTTCAGTTATTTTGTCCAACCCCTGTATATATACACAGTGAGCGAACATTCGGACAGCGGTGTTTTTTTTTCGGTGTTTTCTTTATATTTCGTAAAAATTTTATATTAAAATGGCCAAAAAGACGCTGCAGAGAAAGCGTTGTTGTGTTGTATAATTACTCCTGCCAGTAGGTGTCACTGTGCATCAGACAGAGGGGACTGAGTGAGAGAAAAAGGAAGTCGCTGAGTAAAAAAAATTTTTTCGTGCATTTGCGCCTACAAAATACAACACTATTAAAATAAAGAAAGAAATAATAGAGACATATGAGAGTTATTGTTGTTTCTGGTAGATACATTTTATGAAAAAAGGACGAAATTTATTATGGTGTATGGTACAGCACACGTACTGTACTGAAATGTGATGTGTGTTTTTATGTACAGTACAGTACTACTGTGTATTGTTGTTTATTATCGTTTATTACAGGACTGTCTATTCTATTATTTAAGATTTAAGGGAAAATACATTTGTATTTATAACAAAAAAGACCATTTAAGACATTAGAAAGGTTAGGTAAGAAAGGTCTGGCATGGGTTAATTCTATTTACATGATTTCTTATGGGAAATATAGGTTTAACTAACGAACATTTTGAATTAAGAACAGCCCTTTGGAACCAATTAAATTCGTAAGTCATCAAAAATGTACAGGGGTTGGACAAAATAACTGAAACACCTGGTTTTAGACCACAATAATTTATTAGTATGGTGTAGGGCCTCCTTTTGCGGCCAATACAGCGTCAGTTCGTCTTGGAAATGACATATACAAGTCCTGCACAGTGGTCAGAGGGATTTTAAGCCATTCTTCTTGCAGGATAGTGGCCAGGTCACTACGTGATGCTGGTGGAGGAAAACGTTTCCTGACTCGCTTCTCCAAAACACCCCAAAGTGGCTCAATAATATTTAGATCTGGTGACTGTGCAGGCCATGGGAGATGTTCAACTTCACTTTCATGTTCATCAAACCAATCTTTCACCAGTCTTGCTGTGTGTATTGGTGCATTGTCATCCTGATACACGGCACCGCCATTGGATGCACATGGTCCTCCAGAATGGTTCGGTAGTCCTTGGCAGTGACGCGCCCATCTAGCACAAGTATTGGGCCAAGGGAATGCCATGATATGGCAGCCCAAACCATCACTGATCCACCCCCATGCTTCACTCTGGGCATGCAACAGTCTGGGTGGTACGCTTCTTTGGGGCTTCTCCACACCGTAACTCTCCCGGATGTGGGGAAAACAGTAAAGGTGGACTCATCAGAGAACAATACATGTTTCACATTGTCCACAGCCCAAGATTTGCGCTCCTTGCACCATTGAAACCGACGTTTGGCATTGGCACGAGTGACCAAAGGTTTGGCTATAGCAGCCCGGCCGTGTATATCGACCCTGTGGAGCTCCCGACGGACAGTTCTGGTGGAAACAGGAGTGTTGAGGTGCACATTTAATTCTGCCGTGATTTGGGCAGCCGTGGTTTTATGTTTTTTGGATACAATCCGGGTTAGCACCCGAACATCCCTTTCAGACAGCTTCATCTTGCGTCCACAGTTAATCCTGTTGGATGTGGTTTGTCCTTCTTGGTGGTATGCTGACATTACCCTGGATACCGTGGCTCTTGATACATCACAAAGACTTGCTGTCTTGGTCACAGATGCGCCAGCAAGACGTGCACCAACAATTTGTCCTCTTTTGAACTCTGGTATGTCACCCATAATGTTGTGTGCATTGCAATATTTTGAGCAAAACTGTGCTCTTACCCTGCTAATTGAACCTTCACACTCTGCTCTTACTGGTGCAATGTGCAATTAATGAAGATTGGCCACCAGACTGGTCCAATTTAGCCATGAAACCAACCACTAAAATGACAGGTGTTTCAGTTATTTTGTCCAATCCCTGTATATATTCAAATCTAAATTTTTTCTTTAAAGTTAATGTATTTCTATAAGTATGAATTAAATTCAGGTGGTAAAATAAAGGCGGTAATAATCATAATATAGTGCTTTAACAAAACAGCAAATCGAGAGTTATTTAACAAAACAGCAAATCCATAAAAATGGATTTCTCTGAAAGCTTTTGTTTGTTATAGATGTGATGATAGATTTTAGAGGTATCATTTCTAAATCTCAAAACTTCTGAGACTTTTTCTAATTTGGCCCAAAAAATGCTTGTAGGAATCTAAAGATGATAAAACACAACTTATTTAAGTTTCAATGTACTTTTACTGAAATGTGTAATCCAAGACCACAATCCTAAACTGGCTTACCTTTGTAAGTAAAATACAATGGCTTGACACATGCACAGGTAGTAATACTGAATTCAAAAGTTGACATATAGATGGTTTTTGTTTGTGCCCCAAAAAGAAAAAAACTAGGTATAGGGTATTAAAATAAGGAGATGAGTTGAAGACATGCTATCACTGTTTTACTGGCAGATAGCACCTCATAGATGACCAACAGTGTAACCTTAATGTAAGGTTCAGTAACACAATGAGGTAATATGTCATTTCTGACATTTCTACATTTTCTGCAGTATTTTTTTTCATTAGATGAGTTTGTAAGAAAAAATCTGTAATCACAAAACACATGGAAAACTAAGTGCTCTAACAATAGTGTAGCTTAGCTGGAGGACCGTGCACAGTTGTGTATATTTGCAACTCTCGGCATGGAGCCTGTTAAGATTTTAACAAAGGAGTCATGCTTGAACTGTGATTTATATATAAAGATTAGGACGTGGCTGTGATGTACTTCATTTCCTACTACAGCAACAGTGCAAACATTTGATTCTAATATCACTGCAGTGAACTGCAGGACAACCTCACCTGTATCTTGATTGATTTGACTTTCAAACCCAGTTCAACAGCATATCATCCAAATAATTGCACAGCATTGGGAAGGATATAAATTACCTCAACATTGTTTTTTCTTTTCTTTTTGGCATAAACAAAGCACAGAAGCCGAAGCTAATTAACTAGCTACCGTTGCTTCATTAGGAGAGATCTACACAGCTCATGCGGCTTGGATTCCCACTCCTACCCAGTTTTATTTATAGACGACCTAAGAACAACTCATTTAAACACTCAGCTCCCAGTTGGCCCACTCGAAAGGACCAAAAAATCCTATTTTAAGAGCAGAAATGTGTTTCTACAAATCTTCAAGCAAAGGCTATGCAGCAGAATACATTTAAAATGTATTCCTCTGTGGGAAACATGTTTAGTGAAATTTTTTCTCTCCACAATGACAATATCCAAAACCCATGTACTACTACATTAATATTGTTATACAGTTGCAAGAAAAGTATTAAACTACAGTGTCTAAATGCTTTTCACTAATATTTTTGCATTCTTTGAATGCAAACAAGCATATTGTAGTTATAAAATGTGAAATGAAAATACACCAATGAGGCATAACATTATGACCACCTCCTTGTTTCTACACTCACTGTCCATTTTATCAGCTCTACTTACCATATAGAAGCACTTTGTAGTTATACAATTACTGAATGTAGTCCATCTGTTTCTCTACATACTTTTTTAGCCTGCTTTCACCCTGTTATTCAGTGGTCAGGACCCCCACAGGACCACTACAGAGTAGGTATTACTTGGGTGGTGAATCATTCTCAGCACTGCAGTGACACTGACATGGTGGTGGTGTGTTAGTGTGTGTTGTGCTGATATGAGTGGATAAGACACAGCAGCGCTGATGGAGTTTTTAAACACCTCACTCTCACTGCTGGACTGAGAATAGTCCACCAATCAAAAATATCCAGCCAACAGTGCCCTGTGAGCAGCGTCCTGTGACCACTGATGAAGGTCTAGAAGATGACCAACTCAAACAGCAGCAATAGATGAGCGATCGTCTCTGACTTTACATCTACAAGGTGGACCAACTAGGTAGGAGTGTCTAATAGAGTGGACAGTGAGTGGACACAGAGTTTAAAAACTCCATCAGCTGCTGTGTCTGATCCACTCATACCAGCACAACACACACTAACACCACCACCATGTCAGTGCTGGGAATGATCCACCACCTAAATAATACCTACTCTGTGGTGGTCCTGTGGGGGTCCAATAAAGTTTATTTCAACATTTAGCAGACAATTTTATCCAAAGCAACTTACATTTGTGACCGTATACACTGCAAGCAATTGAGGGTTAAGGGCCTTGCTCAAGGGCCCAACAATGGCAACCTGGCAGATGTGGGGCTTAAATCAGCGATCTTCCAATTACTAGTCTTGTATCTTAACAGCTGAGCTACCACTGCCCATATAAGTTGAAACATTAAATAGTTGTTTTTATATTGTTTTCAGTTGAATGCAAGTCAAAAAGAAAATTATTAATAGGGTTAGGTTTTGTGGCCATGCTCAAGGGCTCAACAGTGACTGCAAGGCACAGCTGGGATATTATGGGACAGTGGAATGAGGTCTGGCTAAAAGAAAATAGAAATTGGGCTCAGTGAGAGCTTTGTAAACAGTGTGCTGTGTTAGGAGCATCATTATCTGTCAGTTCATGGATGTGCAGCACATTAACACCCTGTATGCATACATGAAGCACCAAATAAACAGTGAAAATATGTTTGTGCATAATGCATAAAGGTGTACTGCATGAATAAAACAACTACTGTGTGTCATTTTATTTTCTATTTTTAAAGTTAAAATGAAGCTAATGTGTCAAAAAGGAAGGAAGCAAGAAGCTGCATGTATAAGTGCTACTCTGGCAATTCAGAATTTTGTGCCAAGAAATGCTATTTTTATTTCTCAGCCAGATAGAAAAGCTGAGGCATGCTATATTTCTGTATACAATGCTGCCAACAAATTACATGCACCATTTTTTAGATGCAAGAGATGTTTAAAAAAATGATTTGTACAATTCATTGTGAATTAAACATATTACTCAGACTGCACAAGATGGAATGTTAAACATTTTTAGATAAAAAAGCTACAGATTAATTCTAAATGTTTAAAATGGATTTATGGTTAATTACAGAAAGGTACCTAATTTGGTCTCTACTGTGTTTCTTAACAATAATTCCAGAAGATCTTTTGTGAAATGAAATAAAACCAGTTTGTTAATTTTGTTGAACCTTTATCTTAAGATCCTTTCCTATCAAAAGTTCAAAAAAATAACTTAAAATGAATGACTAATTCATATATTGTAAATATAAACACATTTTTTATTGAATGCCTCCAACAGACAGGCAAAGGGCAAAAAGAAGGTGAACGTTTATAGAATATTACACTATTTTGAAACATTGCACAATAGGCAGAATCGTGATTTGGTAAAAAAAAAAAAAAGCATCATCCACCAAAAGTTTAGGCTGCGTTCGAAATCGCATACTTAAACAGTACATACTAAATTTGAGGCAGTGTGCACTGCTCGGCCAGTAAAGCATTAAGCTCTTTCAGTACGCAAGTGTGCAGTATGGAAGCAATCTCGTACGTACTACGTCCACCATCGTACCAATGTCACGTGATGCATGACGTCTCATCACCACAGTTATAACCATTTTAAAATCGGACAAAATTAATTTAGTCATTCTCCACAAAGCTACACGTAATGTTATTCAGGCTTGTACTTAATCATAAGATTTTTAATGTTTGTCTTACTCTCCTCTTTCCGCCATCTTTCTTCTTCGCTACGAACGCCTTTGCAGCTCCAGTTGAATTATGGGATAGATTATCGGACCGTAAGTGTGCATTGTTTTGCATACTGAAAAATGGCTGCCCAGGAAGTAGGTCATCCGGGGACTTTCCGCTTACTGTTTAATGTATACTACGTATTCGGACATACTAACCGCTCTCACATACTGCTTTCGCGTACTGTTTGGTAAGGAAATATGCAATTTCGGACACAGCCTTAGTCTTGGTGGATTGTGGCTCACCACTTTGTGCCAAACTTTGAAAGAGAATTGTCAATCAGCTCAAAAAGAACTGATTCCTTTAATTAATTTCTTTGATTCACCATCTACCTTATCACCGGTGGCTTGGTGGGTAGCACTGTCGCCTCACAGCTAGAAGGTCCGGGGTTCGATTCCCAGGTGGAGTGGTCCGAACCCTCAGATGGCATTGCATGAGGAAGCATGATGCTACTGTGATAACCACATTGGCTCGGGAGTACAGGAGAACCGTTATTCATGTCAACCCATCAAAACTCTCCATTGCTTGTGTATCTTGCTAAACAATATGCAATGCTGAAGAAAGTAAGGGGGGAAAATCTGTTTTATGTGTGAATTTCATGTCAAACAAAACAGTTATTTCTGTCTTTAGTCCTCAGTCCTACTGTATAATTTACGACATTTCTGGGACAGTGTTCTCTGAACAGATGGCCGTAATGAACAATGCCGTAATGGGGGGTTGCACACCAAAATCTCATTCCATCTTTGAATCGTGGTAGAAGAGGCGTTCTGGTTTGTAGCTGTTTTGCTGCCACATGGTCCGGACAGCTTGCAGTAACTGAGTGAATAATAAATTCAAAGCTGTATTGGGACATTTTTAGGACAATGTTCCAGAAGTGGCTTCTCATCTGAAGCTAATCTGCATGAAATGAAAACACCAAAACAAATAAGCAAACCAACAACTAGCTGTAAAAGTGGACCAGAAGTGCTTTCATCATTTTAGTTCCTACACTCATTAGTGCTTAACCTAGTTTCCCATCTGAGATATAAAAGAAATCTGATCGTTACTCTATCCTAAAGATTCAGTATAATATCAGTCTACCTAATTAACTTTACAAAGACATAGAAACAGCTTGTTCTTGTCACGTTTTGGTAAGGAAATGAAGCAATGTCTTCTTTTTTTCGTCACTTTTAATCTGATGTAAGCCATTTCAGGGTATTTCCTTAGCCAATAAAATAAGCTTTGCAGTACTTGTTAGGCTAGACACCCACTTGTA
The DNA here is from genome assembly GCF_030014385.1 of Trichomycterus rosablanca. Taxonomy (NCBI): domain Eukaryota; kingdom Metazoa; phylum Chordata; class Actinopteri; order Siluriformes; family Trichomycteridae; genus Trichomycterus; species Trichomycterus rosablanca. Next base: position 11,118,807 of record NC_085999.1, on the reverse strand, counting down.
ACAATTACCATGTTCTTTCCTCACAAGTTCATTCTAAATGTAATTTAATCCAGTGGTTCCCAACCTTTTTTGCACCACGGACTGGTTTTATATATGATATAATTTCACGGCTCAGCAGGGGAGGGAGAATTGAAAATAAAATTATATGGCGAGCATAATAAAATGCTGCAATGAGACGCTCCCACCTAGGGGTGATAGGAGACAATAACACCCGAAGTGTGTTCCTTATGTACAGTATACTCCAGAACTTTGTTTTGGTTGCCGTTACTGCAGAAAATCCCACTTCACAAAGATAGGATGTTGGAAATAGAGCAGTTTTCAGCAAACACTAATTATTTATTCTTTCAGTGCGTCCCGGGAATAAGTGACCCACGGACCGGTACCGGTCTGTGGCCCTGTGGTTGGGGACCACTGATTTAATCCTTATTATGGAATAAACCATGTTGAGAAGAAACTGGTTTGTGGAAATATTCATTCATTCATTGTCTGTTTTACCACTGCTTTATCCTATTAAGGTGGATACAATTCACTGGGCGAACGGCGGGAAACACCCCGGACAGGTCACCAGTTCATCACAGGGCACACACACAGACACACACACGCCTAGGGGGACTTTAGTATCTCCAATTAACCTGACTGCATGGCCTTTGGACTGCAGACATTGGTAGAGCATGCAAACTCCACACAGAAAGGACCTGGATTTCTCCACCTGGGGATCAAACCCAGGACCTTCTTGCTGTAAGGCAACAGTGCTACCCACCAAGCCACTGTGCCACCCTTATGTGAATATGGAAAGGTAAATGCCATATAATCATTCATGTTTTCTGTCAATTCTTTCACAGAGTGATGAGGAAGCCTGTGCAACACATCAGTTCTATCTAGCATGTGTATTGATTAGTCTATAATTAGTATATAAAATAAATCAGGCCTAAATTAATAAGTAAAGGATACACAGCTTGTATCTAAGAACGTTAATAGCATTAGACGTTGAATAAAAAACATTTTAATAGAGGTTAAGAAAGGCATAATTTACATGAGAAGAAAACAAGGGTGCTTTGTGTCACAAACAGAATGCACATTGCCGGCACAACTTAAAACAGCAACATTTCCTGTCACTTATGAACAAACACAACATTTTCTCTGAGGTCACTATTGATTGCAGCATGTTAACTACAATTGCAAGAAAATGTTTGAGAACTATTTGGAATTACTTGAATTTCTGTGTTAGTTATTCATAAAATGTTGTCCAGTCTTTATCCCAAGTTGTAATTACTGACAAACATTTATATTTGTAGTCATTCACAGTCAAGGCTGAATAAGTATGTAAAGTCTGATGTTAATAAAGGGACTCCAAGAAGACAAAAATGCTGCATGTCCATTTCCTATTAACAGTATGGCAATTCTTATTTTGTGTATAATAGAATAAAGGCCTTGCACTCAAAAATCCAATCTCAACTGTGAAGAATGGTGAAGACAGCACCATGTATGGAAAGCTTGCAAACATTAAGAAAGCAAGGAATTTAAAATTGTATCAAGTTTTTAATAGGAGAATGTAAAGTTAGCTGTTCATCCTTTAAAGCTTAATAGAAGATGAATTATGCAAAATTATGACCGCAAACCCATGAGTGAATCAGGTGGCGCAATGGTAAAATACACTAGCACACCAGAGCTGGGTTTTCAAATACATCGTATCAAAACTCAGCTCTGCCACCCCGCTGGGCTGGGCGGCTGCATGAACAACAATTGGCTGTTGTTCACAGGGTTAAGGGCAAGCCGGATCATGGGCCCTTATAACTGGTGCAATTACGATCCCTGCTGGCTGATTGATGGCGCCTGCACAAAGCTGAGGAATAATGCTGATCAGGGTGTGGCTCTCCGTGCACAGTGCTGATCGGTATACATATATCAGAGGTCACTAACAGGCGGACCGCCGTCCGGATCCGGACCCAGAAGCTGTCCCATACGGACCCGGACCTACAGCCAAAACAGAAAGTTATTATTTGAAACCTGACAGAGCGCTTCTATTTTAACCGGCGCAGCTTTTGTAGTCTTTACGGTAGCGGTTTAGCGGATGAGAAAACGCACAGACCAATCACGTGACACCACTCAGCCAATCAAGTCTGTGCATTCCAGCCGGTAAACACTGCGACTCTACAGTGCAGACAGATGAGAGAGTTAGAGGCGAGTTACATGTGGAAAGACGGTGGAAAGAAAAAGAAAGATAGCGAACGTAGAAAAAACGAAGGGAGAGATACAGACGACTGTGCAGGAGAAAGTTGAGAAAAAGACGAGTGAGACAGGAGACAAATAGCGCTCTCCAAAAAAGAAACGTGTACAGCAAAAATACAGCATTTAATCCGTGATGGAGAGACTCATTTCTGTTCTTACTTCCCACGGGAGCACAATTTATTTTTATTTTCTCTTAATTTGATAAGAGAAAGGTTTGATAAGGTGGGGCGGCCCGGGTCCTCTCTGTGTGGAGTTTGCATGTTCTCCCCGTGTATATACAGTATATATATATAGTTAAACATTCCGGACCTTTGCTTCAAGAAATTTTCTCTAACTGGACCTCTTTAAATTTTAGTTGAATACCCCTGGTATATATGAACTTGACTCGTGCAGGTGAAAAATGCAGTCTGTACTGAGCGCGTGTCGGAGGGGGCGTGTGTCTGTTGAGAAGCATCCTCAGTCAGCAGTGGAGGGTTGAATCAGTGGAGGATGCAATCAGGGTAACTGGACACGACTAGATTAGGGGAGAAAATTGTTGGAAAAGGTTGGAAAAATAGAAAATAAAATATAAATAATAATAATTTGGCTGTTAAAATAAGAACAAACTAAATGATCAATTTGTTTCCTTAATTTTGTTAGTTTTGTTTTCTTTGAGTCTGCAGCTGCATGAAATGCCATTACTGTTAATGGAGGTTCCAACAATGTTTAAATCTAGGGGTCCTCGTATCTGCTGGGCTGTGTTTGAACATGTAAAACATTAAAAGTATAATTCACAAATGTGTTTGTCTATTTTTATGATAATTAAAGATCCACACTTTGGGTCATAATGCAACTCCATAGGGTTCACAATGGCAAGCTGGATAAGAAACTAACATTATAAACACTGTAACGGTTACGGATGGTGATCTCAGGTCTGTAATCATGTCAGCAAACTGAGGCTCAGCTAAAGTAGATGTTCATTACAGTAAACGTCCCCAGATACTGGATCTGATGATGCTGAGAGCCACAATGCTACAATGTCACTGTAACGTCTTGATATACCACATTTCTGTGCTCCTATACATCTCTAGTGGTCCTTTAGAAAGTCAAAAAAGTGACAATAGAACCAGATGTCATTTCAGTTAATCAAGTATTTTCATGTTTCCTGACTCTGTTTCTTTGCCATCATCAAAGTCTCTAATCCAAATCAGCTGTATGGCAGAGCAAACAACTACAGCATGGATAACCTTGTTCCAGTGAAGCTCCGGCCAGTCCTGTTGTAGCTGAATTCATTACAAAGGCATAGTATTTGCAGATTCAGCAACCTTAGTGTCAGCTTTCAGCTTTGATTGCATTGAGCTGAGGGCCTCGAAGCCAGAGAACTTCCAGCGCTTCTCCAGAGTGGCACCCACACCACTAAACTCCTGCTTGAACATGTTGGGCAGTCGCAACATCAGCCGCTCCAGCTCACTGGCTGAGATCTGAGAAGGAAGGATAAGGTATTTACATTTACATTTTCAGCAATTAGCAGACGCTTTTATCCAGTACTGTGACAGTATATTGTTTAAGCAATTGAGGGTTAAGAGCCTTGCTCAAGGGCCCAACAGTGGCAACCTGACAGTGGTGGGGTTTGAACCAGCGACTTTGTGATTACTAGTCTAGTACCTTAACCACTGGGCTACAACTGCCCTATGCTACAACATTTAACATATCTACATACTGAAAGCAAATTATGTATTTAATGTAAACAAATATATAAACAAATTTGATGCCTGCAACACACTCAAAAAAGTTAGTGAAGATTGTAATTGTTTTGCCAGCCAAGTTTTGCTTGATACAAGACTTTAGCTGCTCAACAGTCATGGTTGCCATCATCTGATTCTCGTCTTCATGATGCAACATACATGTTTTTTTTTTTTTCTGTTTTATTTATGCATTTCCTCCTATTTTTTCCCAATTTAGCATAGTCAATTCGTCTTCCGCTGCTGTGGATCCCTGATTGCAGTCGAGGTGGGTATATTGCTGCTCACTCCTCCGCCGACCCGTGCACAGCCCTTCGTGGAACCCTTTTTCACCCATGCATTCTGCACAGGCACCTCTCTACCTGCTAATCAGGGTCCTTACACAGCGTTTAAAGAGCCCACCCACATAGTCCGGTCATCCCACCCTAGCAGAAACGTGTCTGCTGCAGGCACTGCCAATTGTGCCCGCTAGATGGCGCCCAGCCGACCGGTGGCAGAGCCAAGATTCAAACCGAGGTGTTCAGAATCTCAGTGCTGGTGCTCTAGTGGAATATTCTGCTGCCGCCAATAGACAACTTTTCGCTAATAGGCATTTTTCTGTGACCTTTATGATGTTCAGACTGAAAGTATCTATTCAAAAATATTAAACTTCAGGTACAGTAAAATGGTTGAATGCAGTGTGGGTCACCTAGTAAAGGAAACATTGATTGGCTGTAGGATCACAATACCCTCCCGGTGGAAGTAAGGTTTTAACCTTTTTATAAAATTAAATCAAAACAAAATTATATATACACAAATGTATAGGTTTTAACCTGCACAAGAAAACCTTAAAACAAAATAAATGTTTTCCTTACTCACCTTTGCATCAAGCCTCTGAATGTACGACCACAGATACTCAATGTTGGCCCCAAATGGGTGGACATGAAGGAAGGTTGAAATAACTCCTGTGGAGTAACAGAGCACAGAGGGCTTGTGACTTAATATCGCTTTTGCCACATTTGCAAAAAAGATGACAGGCCTGGTAATGGAAGCAGCCTGTACAATCATAAAACTCCTGCTAGAAGCAGTAACACCAGCCATCCCTCCCCCATTTATGTTGATTACTTTGGAGAGGTTGTCTAGAAGTAACATAGTGAAGCAGAGGCAGAGAATATAGTGCATTGCCTGGAGGGTCCCAGGCCAATATTTATTTCCTTGATTTATATGGCGGAACACTGCCAATTACAGAGGAACCTAATTCAATTCCCTTCACAAGCCCTACTTTCACAGACACTCACTCGTGAGTGGAGGGGGTGGGCTAGGTTTTGAAATAAGACGCTGTATAGAGGAGCTGAAAGATTTAGCTGAAGGTCTGCAACTCTCTCACCTCCATGCTGTTACAGTCTGTTACTCTCATATGAATAAAAAATCATCACAGTATAAATAGATGCTAATGATATGAAAGGAATATTTGCAATGCTAACATTTAGGCAAAGCCGATCCAAATTGATAAATTATTAAAGATGCCCTCTCCAAAATGAATTCCCTAGTGTGCTAATGTATTTTCTACTCTGTCTCTGTTCTGCTGGTTGTGTGTTTTGTATGTGCAGTATGTTTTGCTTAGCAGTGCAATAGAATGCATTTACAGACATAAGATTTATCTGAGTATGCACATAATATTAAAACCACCTTCTTGTTTCTACACTCACTGTGCATTTTATCAGCTCCACTTACCATATAGAAGCACTTTGTTGTTCTACAATCACTGACAGTAGTCCATCGGTTTGAGAGTGTCTAATAGAGTGGACAGTGAGTGGACACGGTATTTAAAAACTCCAGCAGCGCTGCTGTGTCTGATCCACTCATACCAGCACAACACACACTAACACACCACCACCATGTCAGTGTCACTGCAGTGCTTAGAAGGATCCACCACCTAAATAATACCTGCTCTCTGGTGGTCCTGTGGGGGTCCTGACCATTGAAGAACAGGGTATGTAGAGAAACAGATGGACTACAGTCAGTAATTGTAAAACTACAAAGTGCTTCTATATGGTAAGTGGAGCTGATAAAATAGACAGTGAGTTTAGAAACAAGGAGGTGGTTTTAATGTTATGGCTGATCAGTGTATATGTGTATGTATAAAAAAAAGATTTGTGTTAATATATTTATGTCAAATCAGTGAAGCAACAAAAACACAGCTCCATCAAACCCCAGCTCAATACCTCTCAGGGAAAAAAAACATAACAGAGAGATAGAAGCTTTAACCCCTAGCAATAACTCCCACTATTTTTCTTTACTTCTCTCTTTATAATAGACCTCACACATTTATAGTCAACTGCTGTTTCTGTTTCAACTTACTAGAGACAGCAGAGTGAAATCCTAAATACGTAACTGTGTCTGTCCACAGTCAATAAAGATTTACCACAGACTTAGCAGCTGCTATGCAAAAAAAAGAACTTAGAACTGGCATCATTAGTTTATTGCTGATTACATGGACAAAGAAGAGGGCTTTTGGCTGGGAATTAATTAATACGGAAATTAATATTCATTAGATGAGGCCACATTTCCCATCTTTAGCTGTGAGGTTTTGGAGGAACCTGTGCCCACTATAGACTCAGATTTCTATTTCTGGCTGACAGGATTGAAACCCAATGAAAGATACAGGTACATGTTGTGTAATCTGAGATGATTTTCTGCATTGTGCTTTCTGCAATAGTCTGTGTTCTAGAATAATCTTGTATTCTATGAATATCTAATGTTGTTTATATTTTTTAATGATCCAGCCTACAAAGCAGAACAATATAGTTGCTTGTCATTACCAAGTAACAGAGCTTCTTTCTCTGATCTCAGAGGACCTCGCATCATCCCCTCATTGCTCTTTTCTTGAAGGTGATAGAGTGCTGCAGTTCCATTCACTGCCTGTAACATGAACACATGCACACTTAATGATGGCATGGAACCATTAAAAAGAAATCAATAAGCCAAAGCCACATACGTGCTGAAAATTGATACTAAACATACAAAGCATTAGGCTTCACTCAGAGATATAAATGTTTATCCATGTTTCCCTCACTTCACTTTGCAGACTGCTCAAACTTAAAGGATTTAAAGAAATGAGGTCACAGCAATGCATACATACAGCTTCTATTTAGATGCTGTTTGCAGTATAAATGGTACCTATATTAATTTTATTTTTTTACATTGATTCAGATAAATTGACTTTACTTAGTCTTTGATAGGCTTGCCAATCAATATTCCCTTTAAATGTGTCAATATATGCACCTCAAAATCAATGTACCGCAGACAACATTGATCTGCAGACCACCTCTGTGTAAGCTACATTACACAAGCTCTGTAAAGTCTCCACTTCCTACAGACTGCTAAATGAGCTAGACATTCACAATATTATCCAGAAAATATGCTACACGCCTACCAGGCATAAAACCATTTCAAACAAACAACATATTTTTACAACAGTCCTCCTATAAGGAGGCCTGCAACTGCAGTTTTATCCAATACATAGATGCTTATGATGAAGTTTAATTTACAAATAAGGCAGAATAAGAGACTAACAATAAAATAAACAATAACGTAATTGTGTTTTAACAAATCGGTATTTCTTATTTTGAAAAGTTTAAAGAATGAATCTCTAGGAACTGTTTAGTGGTGTATTATATCCACTAGGAGGCTAATGTGTGTGTCCACTCAAAGGCCACTCAGTTTTAATTAAAATGTCCCCAAAATCCCTGAATATTAGGTTACAGTGAATTGGTCAAACTAATAATATAGCTGTTTGAAGAGCTAATTTATGTTAAGACGTTCCTTTACCCTGTGTTTGGTCACATGCTTTCCCAGTCAAATTAAAAGATGCTCAAAACACAGTGTCTGTTTTACATTCTCATATTTAGTAACATATGTTCAATCGGCTAGTCCAGTCCAGGATACAGTACCCCACTAACAAATAAACCTTTTATTTACCTTTTCTGAATGGTCATTGGTGAGGTTTGTCCCCTCCACAGAGTCTGTGCTGTTTAAAAGCTAAAAGCAAAATAAAAATATAGATTTTATCTATTATTTTTCAGAAATATTATATTAAATACATAGAGGGTGAACCAAATAATAAAAAACAACAAGGAGTTTGACTTGAAGTTACTAAATCATAAACACAAACCCAGCTACACAGGTTAGTTATATTAGGTTGATCACCACCTAGCAGCATGTATTACAATAAAAGACTTTCTATTATAATAAACACTTTAATGTGAGACTTTTTTGCTGCAGTACCTTTCAGATTCTGTTGATTGTGTAGTTACTGTATTAGGATTTTAAAATTGATCTATACCGTATCATTTCAATGTAAAAGTGCGACTTTTTAGATAAGTCCAATCCACTATTATCAACTATGAAAACGAATACAATGTTATGGAATGATTCAATTTAAATGACTTAAATTGTCGTCAGATCTGCCAACACCCCTGGACCTAAAGGAAACACTGCATTAAACTACACTAGGAGTGCACATGCGAAAAAACTAAGGGTTTTTTGTCTATTCTACAAAGTATTCTGGCAAAGTTTTTGGTATTCTTTAAAACATGGAAGAAATAATTACATTGGGGTAATAATTTAATTAGACTATTCAGATTTAATTAGTCTTACAACTGTTTTCATCTTATAATCAGTCAACCGACCAGTTGAAAAAAAGCAAATTACTCATTTTGCTGTTTGGTGCTACTGTGACTATCACATTAAATATGGTGAACAGAAGGAAAGGCAGAGACTGCTCTGAGAAGATAAGAAAGGTAATAGCCAAACATGCTGAATGTAAAGGTTACAAGAACATCTCTAATGAGCTTGAGACTCCTGTAACCACATATGCCAATATTATTCATATTAAAAAGTTTAATGCCCATGAGACTGTAGCCACCTCTAAATGGGGTCGTAGGAAAAAATATACCAGTATTGAACAGACAGATTGTCTGATTGTCAGAATGAATGAAAGAACACACCCAAGTGGACCCTCAAGCTCAAGGTACAACAGTTTCAAATCAAACCATCAGTTTGTGTCTGAATAAAAAAAGACTATGAGGTAGAAGGCCCAGGTGGACCCCTGCTGACACAAAAAGCCAGAATGGACAAACCAGTCCTTCTGAGAACGTGCTTTGGAGAGATGAAACTAAATTAGAGCTTCTTGGTAGGTCAGACCAAGTCTAAATTACAGAAAGAAAAAAGACTTTTAAGATAAAGAACCCCAAGCCTACAGCTGGAGTTTCACTGCTGTTTTAAGGTAGCTTTACTGCCTTAGTCACTGGGTGCCTTGAATCACAATGAAGTCAGAAGACCTTAGATTTATTCTGAAATAGTAAATTTAGCCCAGTGTTAGAAAGCTGTGCTTAGAGCCAAGAATGGATAAGAAGAAAACAATGGTGTGAGTCCTGTGCTAAATCCTACTGAATAATTATGGTAAAAGCTAAAAACTTAAGAGCTGAAACATATATGTGTTACATCTCTCTAAATGCCAATGTTTGTGTTAATCTCACCTTTTCTCTAAGTCTAGAGATCTCTCCCTCCAAGTAGTGCTGCTCGTCTCTGGCTTGCTCCAACTCCAGCTCCTTCCGCTTCAACTCATTCTGGAGCCTAAGCAGTTGCTGTAAAGACAGAGGCCATGGTCTTGTTAAGAACAAACAGGCAGTGAATTTTTTGTAGTTTAAGAATGCAAAAAAGAAAGATCACCAGCAAGAATACAAATTTTTTAATGGAAACTATTTTGGGGTTGACTGTTAGCTGTAAAAAATACAAACCACATATCTGCTGCATCTGATAGAGAACTGAAAGTGCACTTATCACTGCAGTTTATTAAATACCAAGTCCATGTGTGCCCTTGTCTTAATAAATGGAATCAGACCATATTAGATAGGTGGTTCTAATGTAGTGGCAGATATTTTTGTAAGATTCATGAAGTTTTATGTGTTTTTTTATTATTTTTTATTAAGAGTAAACCTGCAAAGAAGTCAGTCAATGTTTAGTGTTTTAACTCCTTCTTTAAAATGCTAAATCTAAAGGCTTTGAAAACAGTTTTAGATCAAATCAAAAATAAAGATGAGTGGTGAGAATGTTAAAAGTAAGTAGGAGTAGATAACATGGCTGTGTAGGCAGTGTATGTCTTTTCATGCTTTATAAAGACTAACTAAAGAACCGATGGCATGCTCTTCAGGGCAGATCCTCCAGAGCTGTCAGCACTGCTATAATTATACAAGCATTAGATGTTCTGTAGTCGTGTAAGAATATGCTACCTGCTGCATGCTGTGCATGCTCTGCTGGAGTAAGCTGAGCTGTTGATCATGACCATGCTCATCTTCAGGATGTTGCACCCTTTCTTGATCCTTTTTCAACAGTTCTACCTCATTTCTGTAGGCATCCAACTGCCAGCGCAGACTGTCATTCTCTTCTCGCAGGCCATATGAGTGTGTAGCCAGGGCTGCAGATATAGTAAGAGAGAGACATTTAAAAAGTTGCTTCACTTGTCTTAAAGGAAGCAAGTGCAAGCCCAGGTAGGCAGATGCATAGCAATAAAAAGCAACTCAGCCAGTGGTTGGCATTGGTCATAAGTAAATCAGTAGAACATGGTGGAAAACAGTTGCTTTTTAAGGAATGTGTATCTAGAGTTCAACATATATGTTTAAAAGCCCAAAGCATAAAGACTACTATTATCACATACTCCTTAGATTAACAGCAGGGTCTTTTTGAAAACATTGCTGTGGCATTTTACTGTAAAAAAAACAAAACTTTTTAAATATTATTATTTTATTTTAGTTGTTTTGTTTACTATATGCTAGGAATGCCTTTACCTAATCTTAAAACTTGTTCTTTCTAATCGTTCAACAATTAGACATACACTGAGAATGAGGAGGGTGGCCGGCCAAGCAACATCTGATGTTAATGTTGGCACTGCTTGTATTAGTAAATGCCAAATATTACTACAAGGTGGTACAACACAATTTATCTAATTCATACATTTGGGATTGACACACACAAAGAAAACATACTAAACAGACTCATCTTGCTTAAATAATAATTGTTCTTGTAAGACAACATAAAGATGGTTTTATCTTGATCAGTTATGGTAATCAGTCTATAGCCCTAAGTGATTGAGAGACCAATGGGTATGTGTCTCGTGTCCAGTAATTGATTTGCACACTGTCAAGGTAATTTTCAGGTGTCTGGATCTATCATGACCCTTATCAGGATGAAGTGGTAAGTAAACATGAATTACATGATAAAAACAGCTAACATGCTTCTGCCAAGACACATGATCTAAAAGGTGCCTCAAGCTGGCAAATGTTTCTTAGATTGATGGGTAGATAGGAATGTAATATCTTTCACCCAGAGATCAGAGTCAATTACATTGTTATGTACCCTCAGCCACATCACTGCTGGTAATTAAAACAAGCAATCCCCAATCATTGGGTAAACACTTGTAGTTTTACCTGTGTTATCCATTCGAACTTTCTTACAGGGGTTTTCCTCCAAATCATCATCTGACATCTCCATCTCTTCTTCTCTTCGAATTCCCATAATCTCCTCACTGTGAGCATTTCTCAGCTCCTAAAAATCCCATAATCACAAATACAACAAATCACCCAATCACACACACCCACAAACAAAAACAGAATAGAGAAGCAAGAGACATGCACACATCATTAGTGGCAACAGAAGTTCAACAACATGAAGTTTACCAATGGTACAGTCTATATTGTCTGTACAATGTAAACTAGTAGAGTAAATATGGCATCTTTAAGCTCAAAACAAGCTTTTAATACAGCTTTGTGGTGAAGTGACAGTTGCTGACTGATTTATTTCAGTACAGCCTGCTGTGCACTCTGAGGCTCTGCCATTCTACAGCTAAGTTGATACAAGGTTGGATGCTCCATTTGTCTGGGACTGAAAAGGCTATGTAAAAATGACACAAACGTGCTGGCTTACTGATCCACTGATAGTCATTATAGGGATCAGCGGTGAAGTAGTTTAATGCCACTGGTGTGAAATCTTGCAGCTCAGAGTCAATAAATATCTTCAGTGATGCTGCAGTGAACTGTCTGCTTTAGCGTTAGAGCATTAGAGATGTGCAAAAACAAAGCCGTTTGGTATAGTCCCATGATGATAAGCCTAAAGCTTTGATACAGATCATTAGGCTATATCTAATACACTATATGGACAAACGTACTGGGACACATGAGCTTGCTGTACATCCCATTCTTAAACCATGGGCATAAGTATAGTGTTGGCCACCACTTTGTGGATGTCACAGCCCACTTTCCACAACATTTTGAAGTTTGTTGGTAGGGATTTGTGCCAATGAGGTAGGAGCATCTGTAAGGTTAGGCACTGAAGCTGGACAGAAAAGTTTGGCTCACACTTGATTTCCTCTTACAGTGTTCTGCAGTGTGAGGTCAGGGCTTTATGCAAGCTACCTATGTTCCTTCACACCCAACACCGAACAATGAACGTATGCACCAAGGGTGGCATGGTGGCTCGGTTGGTAGCACAGCAAGAAGGTCCTCACAGCAAGAAGGTCCTGGGTTTGATTCCCAGGTGGAGCAATCGGGGTCCTTTCTGTGTGGAGTTTGCATGTTCTCCCTGTGTCTGCGGGTGCTCTGATTTCTTCCTACAGTCCAAAGACATGCAGTCAGGTTAATTGGAGATACAAAATTCCCCGTGGTATATGTGTGTGTGGGAGTTTGCCCTGTGATACACTGGCAACCTGTCTGGGGTGTTTCTTGCCTTTTGCCCAGTGAATCTGACCCACTGCGACTCTGAATAGGATGAAGCGGTGATAAAAAGGACAATGAATGAATACATTTATGTGTCAGACAGGTGTACCAAGTTCCAAGATTTCACAATGGTGGCATCAAAATCTATTTTGGACAATCACTGCACCAAAGTCACCTTGATAAAGTGTCCAGCATCTTACCTTGACTTGTTCTGTGCATGTATATGTTAAGTTTCCTTTCAATGACTGGGCTTACAGAACTGTATGAATATTAAAAGGCTCTGATTTACCAAGACTGTTAAGCAGCTGAAGTGTTACACTAAGTTAGAATCAGCGTGTATATATACAGTACAAAAAACAACATGTTAAACAGTTTAATCATTAAATATATAGTTTTTGTACTGAGTGTACTAAGTCTGATTTTTTTTTGGAAATGTTTTTAAATTTACCAGTAGTACCAGTACCGCCATTTATTAGTTTAATAATATAAAAGCATTAAAAATGTATCTGTTCAGGTTAGAACTGTAGCATGTTTGTCTTCACATTTGTACCCTGAAGTGGCACATGCACACTGAGGGTGGGCAAATCTCAATTCTGTGAGAAAGAAAGAGCGCTGTAGCTCCACTCTCAATTCAAATCAAGTGTCAGCTGTTACAGATGAGTTTACCTTATAGCTTTAACAAACAGAATTAACCAAACAACGTCTTTTTTACTTTGCTCTGAAAATGTTGAAAGTTCCATCTACAAACCCCATTTCTGAAAAAGTTGGGACGTTTTGTAATACTGAATCTTTATTTAACTGACAAAAGAAGAAAGAAAAGATTTCCAATGTTTTTACAGATCAACTTCAACTGCAAAACGCTCCAAAATATGTTCTTTAGGGTACTATCTAACTATTATTCGTTAATTATTAAAATTTGATTATTGTAGATTATTAACTAACAGTCGAAAAGAGGCTGTTGGCACATTTATAAACTTAAATCTTTGGTAAATCAGAGCCATAGTTTACATATTTCAGATGAAGGGAATTGTTGGGGCCTCACAGAAAAAACACAGATTACTCAATGTATATAAAATATCATTTTAGAGTTATAGAAAATAACCATTAAAATGAAATTTTACAATTAAGCTAATAAAATTAAATGTAAAAAGTTACAAATGTAAAATCTACTACTGTCAAAGCTATTATACCAATAACGTCTCTTTATTAGAGTTTGGTAGGTAATCAAAAATTAAGCTGTCAATTATTATAATAATTGTAACTCTAGAATTATTTGTTAACATGGTAACATGGGAGGTTCTAAAGTTTTTAGCAGAGAAAGCTGTTGTTCTTTATAGTGAAAAATCGGAATACAAAATCTGCAATGGTTTATCTGTGAGACTCCAAAAACCTGTAGCAGCCACAAGTCCCAAAATTCACATTAGCAGCTATAGCTGCAATGCAGTCTGAGGAGTCGGCATGACAAGAAGATAGGAGACATACCAACCTCACACTGTTTTCGCCAAATGTCTATGTTCTTGCGCTGTGCTTTTGAGAAATGGTCCCATGCCTTTTGACGGGTGGCAGCGATGAATACGGCCATTATCTGCTCAACTTTAGTGGACAGGGAAGTCAGACAAGACAAGCCATTTACGTACAGCCATATGCCAGCTAGAGCCACACATCAGAAACCTCCCATCATCCTTCCTAGTGAGGTTACTGATAGTGCCTGCTCTATTGTACTTACATTTTATGACCTGTTGATACAGATCCTTCAGGACTGAGGAAGGCAACATAATACAATGGGTGAAATATCCAACTTCTGTTTTTTTTGTGATGATGTTGACAGGTGGCGCCATTAACAATTAATTTTGGAATAAAACGCCAATTTATGAGTTTATGTAAATCATGAATTTTGGATTGTGGGTGCTAGATACTCAGTAAAATTCCACCTCTTGTAAAATGTTGCCTTTTGATCTGACTTTTAACTGTTTATCAAAACAAGCTTACAAACCAAATAGCTGTAATATTTAATATATAATGTACACTACCAGTCCAAAGTTTTGTTTTTGTATATTCTTGCTTTTAGAATATTGGTTAAGAAAAATGCCTCAATTTTAATACAACACATTAAATTATGCAGTGATCCAGAAAGTGTTACACAAATTAAAACTCTTAATTTGTATTGTTAAAATACTCTTTTAACTCTTCAAACTCTTTTAACCATTGTTTAACCCATCTTCATTCACTTTCTGCTTTTATCATTTCATCATTAATGAAGTGTACTTACATACACATGCTTTTTCTCTTCAGGTAAAATTGAATTGTCTATTATCAGGTGTTATTTAAACTTTTGACTGGTAGTAAATGTTTTTAATAACAGATCCATGCACATATATTTGGGTTTCATTAAAACAAAATCCTTTACCCAGTCAACTGTACATAAGCCTTTAATTGTACACCGGCATGTGAAAAAGACTTTTACTAAGCCGCCTGTTGTAATGATAACTGGTGGCATTTTTGTCACACTGTCATGTGAAAAACATTTTTACTACACCACCTATTGTTAATGATAATAAGCTTGATAAATAGTCTGTTTGTAGGTAGATTGATATTGGCATATTTAGCAAGTCCATATATGGAGCTTGGAGCCATATATGATCTGAAGATGAGAATACATAACTGAGAATGCATTTTTTTAATGCATTTTCTCCCCATTTTCCTCCCGATTTAGCGCACTAAATTTTGTCTTCCGCTGCTGAGAGATACCAGTTTGCATCCAAAGAGAGCATGTCGCTGTACACGCCTCTTCCGACACGTGTACAGCCCTCTTCTTCTCGCCCCTGCTTTCTGCACAGGCGTCTCTTCCGCCAATCAGGGTCCTTACACAGCGTATGAAGACCCACCCACCCACCAACACATAGTCCGGCCCCCACCCTGCAGATACGGTGGCCAATTAGTATCTGCTGCAGGCCCTGCCAATTATGCCCACCAGATGGCGCCCAGCCGACCGGTGGCAACACCGAATTTCAAACCGAAAGGTTCAGAAACATGGTGTTGGTGTGCTAGCGGAATATCCTGCTGTGCCACCTGGGCGCCCTCTGAGAATGCATTTTTAAAAGATAATAATGAATTTTGCCTAATGTGACTGCAGGCCACGCCCACTAGTTTTCTCTTGGAAAATTGGTCCTACAGTTGTGTTCATAATACAAGCAAATAATTCTTTGTTGTGGGTAACAGCACACCACTTAGCTTAATTGCAAATCCTGGTGTTTGTATTTTTATAAAGCTGGAGCTTTTTGTAACATCATCTTGACTTTGACTGTAATAATCCTCATTATTAACAGTGTTTATGTAACGTGTTTATTACACATGTAACATACAGCTACAGTATATGCTTTTGAGAACTCTCATAGCAAGAAGTTTGGGCTTATGAGACTGGTGATCAATAGGCCTGGCCTTGTTACTTGTTCTTATATCACATGGCATGGGCATTTGTTCATCTGTGGCAGGTCATGGTTGGCCAGGGTGCTAAGGGGTCACTCAAGAAAAATGCAGCTCTTGGCATCAAATCCCAGCATGTTTTAAATTATGTACATTCTTGGAGCAAGGTTAAGCCAATTGTGCCCTGCCAAAGCAGTGGTAAGCCAAATACACAAAGTTAAAAAATTAAAATATGATTATTATACATACTAGCCAAATTGGGAGTTGTACAGAGGACATGATATATTAAAAGTGAATTAATCAAACTAAAAACTGACTGCAGAAAGATATTCTATTTTCTCATCAAGATATAAATTACACAATGTCTATTCAAAAGATAACTGCACACTTAATAAATGTGTATGTATGATATTTCTCATCAGGTAAATCTGAACTTGGCCTACCTGTAGATTAGGTTGAACAGTTCCATCTAAGACAGGCTTCTTTTACTGAGACTGTACTTACCCTGGGCCATTCTGTGAGTACTGGTTCCCTAATATGGGAGGCTAGATCTGACATTTCTTATACTTCATCTAGCTCCTCTGAATGACTGACCTAAATAAGGCTCTGCACAAAGAGGCAGAAAAGGTGTTGCCCCCACCTAAAAGCTACAGTAGTCTGTGTGTTATTACAGTTTGATGTGTGCTAGATGAAGCCATTTACAGTGGCCCTTCTTGAAAACCCAGCCATTTTTAGATCATGAAAGGACCCCCGATCAGATCAAAGACTGTGCACGCTTCCTGTAGAATCCCATATAATCTTAGACTGAACAAAGAATGACTGTTGTCATGGCAACACTACATTAGCATCTTTAGGTAAGCAGCGTGTGTATAAAAATCCTGCGTGTCTTACATTGGGTGAGGATGACAAGCAGCGAGTTCTTGAAGTGCTCTTTGGCTTGCTCCATTTCATCCTCATGTTGGGCCTTTTCGTTCATCAGGCACCGCACGTGGCTGTTGGTTGACTGGATCATGGAATAAAAATGATTGGCTGTCCGCCGGTTCACCTCGCCTCTTTCTATCCATGTAGACAGCACTGCTATGACATCAGTGAACTTGCTGTCATCTGTGGAAAAAAGGTAAAAAATGTTAACATAATAAAGGTAATCAGTTTAGACATGCTGTTTGTAATGGTTATACTGATGTATTAGTCCCTGCTGTTCCTCAAACAGCAATTTCAACTCACCTCTCAAGCTGCCTAAACAATGCAAACTTGATTTGAACATAATGATAGTCATCTAGAAACAGTTTCTTGGACAGTCAATATACAATTTTGTAACATATGTTTCGAGCTCATACATGATGAGGGTTGAGTACCCTTTGTGTGGCCTATTTTGGCTGACAGTTGGGGCATGGAGGCGCAATTTCCCCCAATTTTCTCCCCTAATCTAGTCGTGTACCCTGATTGCATCCTCCACTGATTCAACCCTCCACTGCTGACTGAGGACGCTTCTCAACTGACACACGCCCCCTCTGACACATGCTCAGTACAGACTGCATTTTTCACCTGCACGAGTCAAGTTCATATATATAAATCAGCACTGTGCACGGAGAGCCACACCCTGATCAGAATTATTCCTCAGCCCTGTGCAGGCCCCATCAATCAGCCAGCAGGGGTCGTACTTGCAACAGTTAAGAGGACCCATGATCCGGCTTGGCCCAAACCCTATGAACAACAGCCAATCGTTGTTCATGCAGCCGCCCAGCCCAGCCGGGTGGCAGAGCTGAGTTTTGACACAATGTATTCGAAAACCCAGCTCTGGTGTGCTAGCGTATTTTACCGCTGCGCCACCTGAGCGGCATCTGTCAATGCCTGCAGATGAGGCATGGAGGCACTGTTGCATGTGATCTGTCAATCTCTCTTAATTGACAATCAGCTGTGCCCCGTGTCCCTCTGCACCGCCTAGTTTGGCCTGCAGATGATGCATGGTGGCGCAGTTGTATGTGATCTGTCAATCTCTCCTGATTGACAATCACCTGTGCCAGAGGAGACACAGAGGCACAGTTGCATGTGATCTGTCAATCTCTCTTAATTGACCATTACCTGTGCCTCGTGTCCCTCTGCACTGCCTAGTTTGGCCTGCAGATGAGACACAGAGGCACAGTTACGTGTGATCTGTCAATCTCTCTTAATTGACAATCACCTGTGCCTCGTGTCCCTCTGCGCTGCCTAGTTTGGCCTGCAGATGAGGCATGAAGGCACAGTTTTAATGTGATCTGTCAATCTCTCTTAACTGACCATCACCTGTGCCTCGAGTCCCTCTGTGCTGCTCAATTTGGCCTGCAGATGAGACACAGAGGCTCAACTGCATGTGATCTATCGATCCCTCTTGATTGACAATCACCTGTTCCTCATGTCCCTCTGCGCTGCCTAGTTTGGCCTGCAGATGAGGCATGAAGGCACAGTTTCATGTGATCTCTTCTGACTGACAATCACCTGCACTTGCTTTTCTCCGAAGCCATACATTAGAACAAATTTGTTAGTCATAGATTTAAAACAAGCTCTACACATAAGGTATAACTTTTATTTAATTCACTCAATTTAAAGATACTAGGCATGGCCAAAATATGGTCATGGTCATGTTGGTCTCACTGTGCATGCAAACCAAAAACTGACCACTGAGCTACCACTACTATGCATATTTTTACAATCTTATTTGACTGTGATGAAACATTTACATTCAAAGCTAGGTCAAAGCCTATAAGTAAGTAAGCAGCACAGCTCACCTAGACATCTTAACCTTAACTATTATTCTGAGTAATACGGCTCAGGCAGAAGCATTCAGTGTGGCCTCTTGTGAACTGCTTAAAAATGCATTACCAACATTGCAAGTATAATTGAAATCTGTCAGCACGCGGTTCAGTAAAGGTCAGGCCAGACCACTTCAATAATGAGATCCTGTGCATTACCCTTACATTACTGCCTTAGCACAGGGAATTATTCTAACAACTCACTGTATAAAGTGTTTACCACTTGGTCATATTAATTTCAGTATAAATCTGCATTTATTATATACAGAATTATAAAAAGTGTTTACCATTTAGTGGTATTAATTTCATTATAAATCAGCATTTATTATACATAAGCAGAAACATATTCCTTACTTCAAACAGGATGTATTGCTCCCAAAATATCTGCAATTTTAATTCTAGAAGCAAAACATAAATATTATATAAGGGGCCTGATTTTTAAGCTTTTTTGTAAGGAAACCCTGTGAGACTGTTGACTTCTTGAGCAGCTGTCTAAGTGAAAGCAGAAAATGCTATTTGGGCCACACCCTGCCCCTTCAGCTGATTAGAATATCGGGTAAAATATCAGTTCTGGTTTTACTGGATCTTAGTGCTGCCTTTGACACTGTAGATCATAGAATACTGCTGGATAGGTTGGAAAACTGTGTTGGACTTTCCGGAACAGTCCTTAATTGGTTCAGGTCTTATTTAGAAGACCGGAGTTACTTCGTCACTATTGGCAGCTGTGAATCTGACAGGG
Source organism: Trichomycterus rosablanca (assembly GCF_030014385.1). Lineage (NCBI taxonomy): Eukaryota > Metazoa > Chordata > Actinopteri > Siluriformes > Trichomycteridae > Trichomycterus > Trichomycterus rosablanca. The sequence goes on along the minus strand of NC_085999.1, from coordinate 11,099,156 downwards.
TGGCTATGACATGTGGAATCTCCCAGGGATCAGTTCTCGGACCACTTCTGTTCAACCTTTATATGCTGCCATTAGGCCAAATGCTACAGGCTAACAACATTGATTACCATAGTTATGCAGATGACACACAGATATATCTGGCTCTCTCACCAGATGATTACAGCCCAATAGATTCACTGTGTCAGTGTCTGGAGGACATCAATAACTGGATGAGCCAGAATTTTTTACAGTTAAATAAGGACAAAACAGAGATTGTGGTGTTTGGCAGCAAAGAAAAGAGGTCTAGTGTCAGTGAGCACCTCAGTTCCCGGGCTCTAAAAACCAAAGACCAAGTCCGAAATCTTGGCGTTCTAATAGACTCAGATCTTACATTCACCAGCCATATTAAAACCATCACCAAAACAGCCTTCTACCATCTTAGAAATATAGCCAAAATCAAGGGTCTAGTGTGCCAACAAGACCTAGAGAAGCTGCTCCATGCTTTTATCTCCAGTAGGGTGGACTATTGTAATGGTCTCTTAACTGGACTTCCCAAAAAGACCATTAAACAGTTACAGCTCATTCAGAACGCTGCTGCTAGAGTTTTAACTAAGACGAAGAGAACTGAGCACATCACTCCAGTTCTAAAATCTCTACACTGGCTTCCGGTTAGTTACAGAATAGAATTTAAAGTGCTGCTACTGGTCTATAAATCACTGAATGGGTTCGGCCCAGAATACATCTCAGATATGTTTAGAGAATATAAACCTAGTAGATCTCTTAGATCCATGGACTCAGTTCAGCTAGTTGAGCTCAGAGTCCAAACTAAACATGGTGAAGCAGCATTTAGCTGTTGGGCTGCATATAACTGGAACAGACTGCCAGGAGATATTAGATGTTCCGCAAATGTAGAAATGTTTAAATCCAGGTTAAAAACGTTTCTTTTTTCTTGTGCTTATGATTGAGCTCGAAATTTTTGCTATTACCCTATTTCTTTTAGTTTTTCATGCTCTTAATAATTATTTTTATAGAGTAGTGAACATTCTAAATTGTAGTGTATATTTTACTATATTTTCTTTTAGTTTTCATGTTTTAATTGCTTATCTCTCTTGTTTTAATTTCGTATTTCCCAAATTGTAGGGTATATTTTACAATATTTTCTTTACATTTTTCATGTTCTTAATTTTTATCTCTCTTGTTTGAATTTCATGTTGTCTTAATTGTAACTAAATGTTTGCAAGAAGTCTTTCTGAGGTTCTAGATCTCAGGAATGTTTTAATGCTTTTAATTTTTCCTTATGTAAAGCACTTTGAATTGCCACTGTGTATGAAAGGTGCTATACAAATAAACTTGCCTTGCCTTGCCTAGAACAAACCAAATTCCCATATTCCCATGGCAGGCATCCCATCTGAAAGAAGTAAAAATAATTCTTCTAGTTTAATGAGACTGCACATCTGCCACTCATTATTACAGCTGTGACGGGACTGAAATGTGAAAATCTCCACACTCTTCTTTAAAACCCTTTACCATCCCCCTTCTGTAAATCTGTAGGAGTTTCCAAGTTACCAGCTATTCAGAAACAACACAATCAAAATGACTTAGTGTAGGGGCCGCTCAGGTGGCACAGCGGTAAAAACACACACTAGCGCACCAGAGCTGGGATTTCGGACACATCGTATAGAATCTCAGCTCTGCCATCCGGCTGGGCTGAGCGGCCACATGAACAACGTTATTGTTCATATAGGAGGGGGGTATTAAGCTGGATAGGGACTCCTCGTAACTGATACACGACCTCTGCTGGCGCCTGCACAGAGGCGGGGAAAGATTGTGGATCAGGGTGTGTCTCTCCGTACACAGGGCTGATACTGAAATATGCACTCATCTAGTGTGGGTGAAAAAATGCATACAGCTGCTGTCCACATGTCGGAGGGGGCGTGAGTTAGCTTAGTTCTCCTCAAATCAGAGCGGGGGTCGGCATTAGTGGAGAGAAAGCGTGACGCAATCGGGCAGTTGGACGTACTAAAAAGTCGAGAAAAAGGGGAGAAAATGCATAAACAAAAAAAATGAAATAATATGTATATATACAGTGTATCACAAAAGTGAGTACACCCCTCACATTTCTGCAGATATTTAAGTATATCTTTTCATGGGACAACACTGACAAAATGACACTTTGACACAATGAAAAGTAGTCTGTGTGCAGCTTATATAACAGTGTAAATTTATTCTTCCCTCAAAATAACTCAATATACAGCCATTAATGTCTAAACCACCGGCAACAAAAGTGAGTACACCCCTTAGTGAAAGTTCCTGAAGTGTCAATATTTTGTGTGGCCACCATTATTTCCCAGAACTGCCTTAACTCTCCTGGGCATGGAGTTTACCAGAGCTTCACAGGTTGCCACTGGAAGGCTTTTCCACTCCTCCATGACGACATCACGGAGCTGGCGGATATTCGAGACTTTGCGCTCCTCCACCTTCCGCTTGAGGATGCCCCAAAGATGTTCTATTGGGTTTAGGTCTGGAGACATGCTTGGCCAGTCCATCACTTTTACCTTCAGCCTCTTCAATAAAGCAGTGGTCGTCTTAGAGGTGTGTTTGGGGTCATTATCATGCTGGAACACTGCCCTGCGACCCAGTTTCCGGAGGGATGGGATCATGCTCTGCTTCAGTATTTCACAGTACATATTGGAGTTCATGTGTCCCTCAATGAAATGTAACTCCCCAACACCTGCTGCACTCATGCAGCCCCAGACCATGGTATTCCCACCACCATGCTTGACTGTAGGCATGACACACTTATCTTTGTACTCCTCACCTGATTGCCGCCACACATGCTTGAGACCATCTGAACCAAACAAATTAATCTTGGTCTCATCAGACCATAGGACATGGTTCCAGTAATCCATGTCCTTTGTTGACATGTCTTCAGCAAACTGTTTGCGGGCTTTCTTGTTTAGAGACTTCAGAAGAGGCTTCCTTCTGGGGTGACAGCCATGCAGACCAATTTGATGTAGTGTGCGGCGTATGGTCTGAGCACTGACAGGCTGACCCCCCACCTTTTCAATCTCTGCAGCAATGCTGACAGCACTCCTGCGCCTATCTTTCAAAGACAGCAGTTGGATGTGACGCTGAGCACGTGCACTCAGCTTCTTTGGACGACCAATGCGAGGTCTGTTCTGAGTGGACCCTGCTCTTTTAAAACGCTGGATGATCTTGGCCACTGTGCTGCAGCTCAGTTTCAGGGTGTTGGCAATCTTCTTGTAGCCTTGGCCATCTTCATGTAGCGCAACAATTCGTCTTTTAAGATCCTCAGAGAGTTCTTTGCCATGAGGTGCCATGTTGGAACTTTCAGTGACCAGTATGAGAGAGTGTGAGAGCTGTACTACTAAATTGAACACACCTGCTCCCTATGCACACCTGAGACCTAGTAACACTAACGAGTCACATGACATTTTGGAGGGAAAATGACAAGCAGTGCTCAATTTGGACATTTAGGGGTGTAGTCTCTTAGGGGTGTACTCACTTTTGTTGCCGGTGGTTTAGACATTAATGGCTGTATATTGAGTAAATTTTGAGGGAAGAATAAATTTACACTGTTATATAAGCTGCACACAGACTACTTTTCATTGTGTCAAAGTGTCATTTTGTCAGTGTTGTCCCATGAAAAGATATACTTAAATATCTGCAGAAATGTGAGGGGTGTACTCACTTTTGTGATACACTGTATATACTGTATATATATATATATATAAATTAATTATTGTAGCACCTGCTTTGTAAAAAGAAATAAGGCGGAAGGAGTAATTAATGTAATTGTTTAATTTATTCACCAAAATAATAATAATTAAATAATAAAACACCTTCAGCAGATTACACAGCTAGTCAAAAGACACCAAATCCACTGGGTTTGTTCTGGGATATGTAATTAGATAACTGCAATAATTCAATCAATGTGTTCATATTTACGTTTATTCACACAGAATCACACACTGAGAAAAATATAATGAAATTAATCCATTCGATTAAAGATTCAGAGGTGGTGCTTAGTGGCGCTTAGTCAGTTAATAGCTCAGTATCCTATCCGCTGAGACACCACTTCCCATGTGATGATGCCAATTCTGCCATTCTGCATGCAAAGCTGAATACTATTATACAACATACACCGAACAGCCATAACATTAAAACCACCTTTGTTTCTACACACATTGTCCATTTTATCAGCTCCACTTACCATATAGAAGCACTTTGTAGTTCTACAATTACTGACTGTAGTCTATCTGTTTCTCTGCATGCTTTGTTAGCCCTCTTTCATGCTGTTCTTCAATGGTCAGGACTCTCCCAGGACCACTACAGAGTAGGCGTTATTTGGGTGGTGGGTCATTCTCAGCACTGCAGTGACACTGACATGGTGGTGGTGTGTTAGTGTGTGTTGTGCTGGTATGAGTGGATAAGACACAGCAGCCATGATGGAGTTAAACACCTCACTGTCACTGCTGGACTGATAATAGTCTACCAACCAAAAACATCAAGCCAACAGTGCCCAGTGGGCAGCGTGACCACTGATGAAGGTCTAGAAGATGAACAACTCAAACAGCAGCAATAGATGAGCGTCTCTGACTTTACATCTACAAGTCTCTGACTTTACATCTACAAGGTGGACCAACTAGGTAGGAGTGTCTAATAGAGTGGACAGTGAGTGGACACGGTATTTAAAAACTCCAGTAGCGCTGCTGTGTCTGATCCACTCATACCAGCACAACACACACTAACACACCACCACCATGTCATTGTCCGTGCAGTGCTGAGAATCATCCACCATCTAAATAACACCTGCTCTGTGGTGGTCCGGTGGGGGTCCTGACCATTGAAGACAGGGTGAAAGCAGGCTAAAAAGGTATGTAGAGAAATAGATGGACTACAGTCAGTGATTGTAGAACTACAAAGTGCTTCTATATGGTAAGTGGAGCTGATAAAATGGACAGTGAGTGTAGAAACAAGGAGGTGGTTTTAATGTTATGGCTGATCAGTGTATGTCAACCTGGTACACTATCATTTATGTTTTTGGGGTTTTTAACATATAACTTAGGTAAAAACACGGTTTGGGATGAATTCCAAAATAACCCAGAAACTACCAAAATCTGATAATGATCAGACAGAGTTCATGTAAGTTACACTGGAAAAGAGCTTGTACTATTGTGTTTGTATGGTGAAGTGGCTTTTTTTTACCATAAACAGCCTAGTGCAGAGGTGCACCCTGGTGTTTAATAGTGTAGCATCTTAAACACAAAGGTCTCAACCCTCCTGCTTGCCGTTCACATTGAAACAGAAGCCTGATTTTTTATTTCCTGTTAATATTACTGTAGCACAAAATGAGATGAAGCTGCACAACTGAGCAAACCAGACTGTTTAATTTCAAAGTGGAGTGTTCCTGTGCCAAAAAGAATACTGAGCTGTATCTAAGATAGTCTGTCTGCTGCTTTTTGGGCTCAGTTAACATACACGAGCGCACGGTGCAAGGAACCAACACCACAGAAAAGAGAGAACAGAAAATGCTTGACTGTGTGCCAAGATTGCTGATGAGGTGGGGGTTGCAGTCGACTCACCATCATCTAAATGAAACAGCTGAAATATTTCAGAGGCATGGGAAGGCAGTTGCTTATATCCACTGTTGGTTTGATATATACAGTGTAAAAGAGTAAACAAAATAACATTAGTACTACAGCTAAGTAACATAAAGCTTCTGGTTTTTGCATGGTTTTGAGTCTTGAATAAACAATAGCCTGCCGCTTATTTTTTAATACATTTGTCCCAATTTTCCTCCCAATCTAGTCATTTCCAAGTACCTGATTGCATTTCGCTTCCTTTACTACTGCTGACCTTCTTTACTGCACAAGTGTCCAGTAACCAACCACCTCTTTTTCTCCTGCACAAGGCGGGTTCATATGGAGATCTGTATCGTGCACGGAGAGTCACACACTGATCTCCATTATCCCCCGTCTCATTGTGCAGGCACCATCAATACCCCAGCAGAGGTCATAATTGCAGCAGTCATGAGGAATCCCCTCCGGTACTCCCAACCTCAGACAAGCCAATCATTATCCATTATCCATTAAAAGGATTTCAGGCAAAGTAAAAGCATCTAAGTTAAAGCTGTCAATAACAAATTATGGAGGCACATCTGTATTTTAAGAAAAAAAAAACTCAACACTACACACAAGATATGCATAGCTGTTCTGCTGTAAATAATAAAATGCTAATTTTCGCTCATTTATGTCCATATAATCCAGCTCAGGAAATGTTTAATATGTTTATTAGAAGTCATTCTACATACACTGATCAGCCATAACATTAAAACCACCTCCTTGTTTCTACCCTCACTGTCCATTTTATCAGCTCCACTTACCATATAGAAGCACTTTGTAGTTCTACAATTATTGACTGTAGTCCATCTGTTACTTTGCATGCTTTTTAGCCCCCTTTCATGCTGTTCTTCAATGGTCAGGACCACCAGAGAACAGGTATTATTTAGGTGGTGGATGATTCTCAGCACTGCAGTGACACTGACATGGTGGTGGTGTGTTAGTGTGTGTTGTGCTGGTATGAGTGGATCAGACACAGCAGCGCTGCTGGAGTTTTTAAATACTATGTCCACTCACTGTCCACTCTATTAAACACTCCTACCTAGTTGGTCCACCTTGTAGATTTAAAGTCAGATACGATCGCTCATCTATTGCTGCTGTGTGAGTTGGTCATTTTCTAGACCTTCATCGGTGGTCACAGGACGCTGCCCACAGGGCTCTGTTGGCAGGATATATTTTTGGTTGGTGGACTATTCTCAGTCCAGCAGGGACAGTGAGGTGTTTAAAAACTACAGGAGTGCTGCTGTGTCTGATACACTCATACCAGCACAACACACACTAACACACCACCACCATGTCAGTGTCACTGCAGTGCTGAGAATGATCCACCACCCAATTAATAGCTACTCTGTAGTGGTCCTAGGAGAGTTCTGACCATTGAAAAACAGCATAAAAGGGGGCTAACAAAGCATGCAGAGAAACAGATGGACTACAGTCAGTAATTGTAGAACTACAAGTATTTTACCGTATTTTATTGTATTTTTATCGTTTTTCGTTTTCATCTTTTTACACACCTTGTGGATCTATTTCTTTTATGTTACTTTTGATACTTTTATTTGTGCTTTTGATACTTTTTGTTCTTTCTACTGTACATCGCGTCTGCGGCCGGTGGTGAACGGTGGATGAGTTTTCCTGGGATCGGCACGATGTTGAACTATTCCGTTGACCAGCTGAGGAAGTTCAACAACTGCACTACTCCATCGTGTATTTCAGTCATCAAACAGCTTGGACTCCTTCGCCGGCCTCGTTATATTCACAGGGGCTCCCGGAGAAAGCTTGTTTATCTTCGAAACGGTAACGCTATTCCATCCTTCTGGTCAGCCGTGCGCACTGTCGCTCCGCAAACACGTCATCAGAGCGCTGCTGCCTTGCACACCAGTAGCGGTGTAGTCTCCATGACAACGCTGTCCACGGAGTGGGATGGGAAACGCGGAGTGGACTTAGCAAATCTCCGTTCTCTTCCTCGTTCCTCACAGCCAACTACACAACAATACCACTTGAAAATGGCATTGCTTAATGTTCGTTCACTCAACACAAAAAGTACTGTACTCAGTGAATTTATATCTGACAGTGAACTAGACTTTTTCTGTCTCACTGAAACTTGGCATAAACCCTTGGATTATTTTACGTTAAATCAGACCACGCCAATGGGATACTCGTATATTGATGAACCTCGTATGGAAGGGCGAGGTGGTGGTGTTGCTGCAGTCTATAGGGATGATATTAAAATAACCACTTTGTCTTTTCCTGCTGCTCTTTCTTTTGAACACCTGGCTTTCAAGTTGTCAGGGCCTACTCCTCTGGTCACTGCTGTAGTTTATCGTCCGCCAAAGCCAAACGCTTCCTTTCTCTCTGATTTTTCAGATTTTTTAACCCAGCTTAGTGCCCTCTCATCCTCTGTACTGCTTATGGGTGATTTTAACATCCATATTGATGACAACAACTGTAAATTTGCCAGGGAATTTTTGGAATTGTTACAGTGTTTTAATTTCACACAACATATACATTTTCCAACTCATAAAAAAGGTCATACTCTTGACCTTGTCTGCTCTACTGGTGTCCTAGTTCATCAGCCGTCCAGCCATGACCTTACTGTCTCTGATCATTTGACAATCATCATGGACATTGAGGTCACTAGGCCCATCACTAGAGCTAAACGTAAAATATCCTTCAGGAATCTTCAATATATCTCTCCCTCTGCTTTCTCAGATTCTCTTGTTAAAAAGATGTCTGTCTGTCCTGTACTGTCTAGTAATTCATCTGACCTTGTCGATTACTATAATGACATACTCGCCTCATGTCTTGATGAGCTGGCTCCTTTGAGAACCAAATTTGTTTCATTTAGTCATTCCGCACCATGGTACACAATTGAGCTTCACCAAATGAAATCCCGTAAACGCCAGCTTGAAAGACTTTATAAGAAAACCGGTCTAACAGTACATTATCAGATTTATTCTGATTATCTTCAACATTACAAAGACGCTCTTACGGCAGCCCGATCCACTTACTATTCCGAACTCATACATGCTGGATCAACAAATCCTAAGACTCTCTTTTCCACAATAAATAAACTTCTCAAACCAGTTGACAATACTACCAATTCCTTTACAGTTGACAAGTGTAACTCTTACCTCTCATTTTTTCAAACAAAAGTTGAGAATATCCACAATTTTCTGACAGTTTCCCCTGTCATCTCTGTTTCTCCGCCTATCTCATCTCAATTTATTACTCAGCCTCTGTCTCAGTTCTCACCTGTGTCTCTTTTGGACCTATCTGAGATCTTAACAGGGATGCGAAGCTCCACTTGTGTTTTGGATCCTGCTCCATCCAAACTTGTTAAGGGTTGTTTTCCAGTTATCTCATCACTTATCACAGAGATAATCAATTCCTCTCTTAGTTCTGGCTCAGTCCCTCAATCACTCAAATTGGCTGCTGTTACTCCCATACTTAAAAAACCTGGACTTGACTCTAACATTATGAGTAACTTTCGGCCCATTTCCAATCTTCCATTTCTGTCGAAAATACTGGAACGTGTTGTTGCCTCACAGCTCAAAGATCACCTAAATTCCAATAATCTATTTGAATCATTTCAGTCTGGTTTCCGCCCCCAGCACAGCACTGAGTCAGCCCTCCTCAAAGTCACAAATGACCTTCTTCTTTCCTCAGACTCTGGACAAATTAATATTCTCGTCCTCCTTGATCTTACTGCAGCTTTTGACACCATTAATCACTCCATTCTTCTGTCCCGCCTTGAATCCTCTGTCAACATCACTGGTACTGCCCTTTTGTGGTTAAGGTCATATCTCATAAACAGACAACAGTTTGTTAATATCAACAATTGTAGTTCTGCCATTGCTCCACTGTCCCAAGGCGTTCCCCAAGGCTCAGTGTTAGGTCCCCTTTTGTTTATTCTTTATATGCTCCCCCTTGGTGACATCATACGTCGGCATGGTTTACATTTCCACTGCTATGCTGATGATATTCAGCTTTACATCTCCTCCAAATCCATTAATACTGAACTTCACTCCACTCTGACAAATTGCATCACTGAAATGAAATTGTGGATGAAAGCTAATTTCCTCAAATTAAACTGTGAAAAATCAGATATGATCATCGTAGGTCCTACAACCCTGGCAAAAACCACAAAAAATTTTCAAATTACCATTGATAATGACACTTTGTCTCCGTCTTCTAACATCCGAAATCTTGGTGTAATTTTTGATAGCAACCTCTCTTTTGACCGCCATGTAAATCACATCACCAAAACTGCTTTCTTTCATCTAAAAAACATAGCACGTCTACGTCCATCACTCTCCTTTTCTGCCGCCGAAACCTTGATTCATGCTTTTATTACATCCAGAATTGATTATTGCAATAGCATCCTTTATGGTACATCTAACAAAATACTAAAAAAACTTCAGTATATCCAGAATTCAGCTGCTCGCCTCCTTACTCATACTCGCTCCCGTGATCATATTACACCTGTTCTACAAAAACTTCATTGGCTTCCCGTTGCTCAACGCATTCAATTCAAAATTCTTCTATTCACTCACAAAGCTCTCCATAATCAGGCCCCATCCTACCTCACCGACCTGCTCCATCAGCACATTCCCTCCCGTAGCCTTCGCTCTTCTGAGGCTAACCTACTGTCCATACCCTCTAGGACCAAGCACCGGACCTGGGGTGACAGGGCCTTTTCCATAGCTGCTCCATCTTTATGGAATGCTCTCCCCAAACACCTACGAGATTGTCCTGACCTGTCCAAATTCAAGTCACTTCTCAAAACTCATCTATTCAGAGTGGCATTTAACTTGTAACAACACAAAATAAATGCTTTTATTTTTGCTATTCTTTTTAATAGTTTTTATACTTAGATCACGACAGAAATGTGAAGTCCTAGATCCTAAAACTTGTAAAGTTTTCAGTTTCCTGATTGCATGTAAATCTGTCCTGTTTCTGTCTAATTTTAAGAAATTGTTCTATATTTGTTGTTCTCTCTCATAATTTAGCTAATTTTTAATGAACTGTCTTATGCTGCTCTCTTTGTTTTTATCTTAATTATTCTTGATGTTGATGTACTATTTTGATTTTGTACTATGATTTGTATGGTGTATGTACGTATTTGTTTTGATTATTTGTCTTATGTAAAGCGTCTTTGAGTATCTTGAAAAGCGCTATATAAATAAAATGTATTATTATTATTATTATTATTACAAAGTGCTTCTATATGGTAAGTGGAGCTGATAAAATGGACAGTGAGTGTAGAATTAAGGGGGTGGTTTTAATGTTATGGCTGATCGGTGTATGTGTACATTTTTATTTTAGAATAGAGTTTACTTTAAACACAACTGTTCATGAATTAGTAACTGTCAACATATCACTTTTATATACAGACTTTTGGAATTTCCTCTTTGCTCATGTTTCCAGCAGTGTTTAGACTAGTAGTATAATGTCTTCCAGTTCATACTGTACACATCTGATGCTAACTAAACACAGGGTTTTAAATTACAAATAACAGCTGGAATGGTTAAGATTGCAGATGCAGAAAATATATAGGACTGGACTATGGAGCACTGAGGGACACTATCCATCATTACATTATCACCCTGTGGATCATCTGAGAGCAGAAGAAAGGTCTAGAATACAAAGGGAACACTAGACATGACCAAGCAGACTGCACTGAACTTCACAAATCACTCTGGAGCATCTGCTGTTTTCCTCTGTAACAGTAATGATGATAAATGTTCTAATGAAAGGGAGCCATGGTAAACAAGACTATGCATTCAGAAAAAAAAAATACCTTTTAATTTTTCAGCCAGCAGGCCTGCCTCATGCTCTGAGTAGTGCATTATGGGAGGGGGCGAGGGAGGTAATAAACGATCTTCATGGATTTTGCGACGGTGCCGTTCTTCTCGTGCCAGTAACCTCTGTTTGCATTCCCACTCATACAAGTCATCCCTCGCCTGTGCAAAGTCCACATGGATGCGACCTGAATCCTTCTTATCAGTGCTGGAACCGATGCGCATCCGATAACCTGAAGAAACACACATCAGTCTTTACTTATATCACAATACAAAATGAATGTAACTCAAAAGTCATTATACAGATACACTAAGAGAATCAATAACATTGATTGCCAGCCTGCTTACTTGGATGATGTAAACAAAAGCTGTATCACATACAACATATCGTGTGCTACAGTGCAGCGGGTCTTAACCTTTATTCTCTTAGACCTCCCCTGTATCCGGGACCCCCTTGACACAAGTTATGATCTCATTCTTACACTTTCAGCGAGGATTACAAAAGGTTTTGCGTTTTTTCTCATGGAAATTTCGATAAATCCTTGATGAAGGTAATTACCTTGGTATTTTCTGATTTTGGTCGATGTAGTGGGTTTACTTATGATAAACTGGTGGTATAAGCTTCCTCAACTTGGTCTGTTTCATTGGGATCTGCAGTTAACTGTAGGCAGTTGTAGCTTAGCGGTTAAGGTACTGGACTAGTAATCCAACGATTGTTGGTTCAAGCCCCACCACTGCCAGGTTGTCACTGTTGGGCCCCTGAGCGAGGCCCTTAACCCTCAATTGCTTAGACAAAATACTGTCACGGTACTGTAGGTCGCTGGATAAAAGCATCTGCTTAATGCCGAAAATGTAAATGGATCTACTTCTACAACTGAATCGGAATCATTTGTAGTTGCAGTTCATTGACTTTTGCACTTTTGAGGTGGGCGAATCAAATATTTGTCCTTTTCCAAAGATCCACTGTAAGCTATAGGCAGTTTAAAGTAGATTTATATGACATCACAGGAGGTCTCCCGTCCCATCACATGATTTTTACTCCCCTCGATCAAATGCATGAGATCCCTTCCTCTAGGCTCACTGAGGCCCTGTAGTTGGCCCCAGCCCTCTGGTTGAGAACCACTATACCGCTATAGTTATAAGAATATCAACGACTTTACTGGTATAGACCTAATCTTATATACTTTTTTTTATGTTCTATAGAGTACAGAATTATGCAGACTGGGTTGCAGCTGATATTATGGCTGTTGTGATTTTGAACCAAGCTGATTGTTTATCAAATGCTGTAAATGTACTTTATGACATTTGGCTACTATTAAATAAAGCTGAAAGTCTGATGTGATGCAGTATCACCTAGTTAACTGGCCTGTTATTATGTGATGGTAGAAGGGAATGAAGCCATTTCTAAAATGCATATTCACAAATATTTATATTTACATTGAATGGGGTATGGGGGGTTTGACAAAATGTACAAAGAAAAGGAAGAGCGACAGATCATAAAATGGCCAATGAATGTCTGTACAGTATATGTGCAACCAATAAAGTGGCAGATGAGTGTATACGCCTTAAGTGAATTCTTTACATTTTTTACAGATACTCTTCATATGCATCTGCCCAGCACATGCAGCAGACCTAGCTGTACAAATCAACCCACCAGACAGATAAATGGTCTTGTCCACCATGAACTCCTCACAAAATCGAATGTGGCAGAAGTTTTTCTTGCTCTTGCGGATAGCAATGATTTCACCACACTGGTCAAACACCTCTCGGATAATCTCTTCACTTGCATTCTCCGGGAGTCCACCAACAAACACTGTTTTACAGCCAGGAGGCCGCTCTCTGGTGGACGGAGGTGGCAGATCTGCGGGATACACACAGAGAATCAAACACAAACTTTACTCTTTTTGTTGATTGAAATGTTTTGCATTTGTTGAGGCACAGAACAGTAGGACTTCTTACTGGGGTTCTGGGGGAAGAGTGTACAGCTCTTGCAGTGGATGATCTCTTTGATTACAGGTAGCTCAGGCTGCACAGGTGGTGGAGGCACCAGACTGATCCCTGCCATCATGGGGTTGATGGGTGCAATAATGCCCAGGTTAGGGTCAAAGGCCCGAATGCAGATGGAATCTAAAGGACAAATATATAGTAAAACATAACTTTTAAGAACAAGATATTTAAACCAGTATAAGAATGGTAAGTATGCCACATTAATAGGATGATCAAGCTGGTAAAACAAGCACAATACCGCAACCAGCAAAAAAAAAAAAGAAAAGAATAGTTACTTTTCCATTGCATTTCCAGTACACTAAATCATACTTCATACAGATGTGTAAATCTAAGATGTAAATGCTATATATATACTGTATATCATAAACAGCAAAAACGTACTTGGGCTGGAACAGTCCCGTAAAAACACAACATGTGACTAACACTGGCAGCAGCAGCTTTAGCCAATAAGCAAAAAGAAATCAGCTTATTTATGGCAATTTATACAATAAATATTGTATTCACAAGGAAGCAGAATTATCTGACTTTTTATTGTATGTGTGTGTTAAAGAAGACTTTAAGACAGTAAAAAATCAGTTTTAATCTTCTATCAAAGAACTTTTTACCAGGCAGTGATCTTAAAATTGTACATATTAAATGTAGTGTTGCCGCTCCGGTGACGCAGCGGTAAAAACAAACGTCAGCGCACCAGAGCTGGGATTTCGAATACATCGTATTGAATTTCAGCTCTGCCATCCGGCTGGGCTGAGCGGCCACATGAACAACGATTGGCCTGTTGTTCATAAAGAGGTTGTTCATAAAGATTGCATAAAGTCGGATAAGGACTCCTCGTAACTGGTGCACTACGACCTCTGCTGGCTGATTGATGGCGCCTGCACAGAGGTGGGGAAAGAGTGCGGATCAGGGTGTGTCTCTCCGTACACAAGGCTGATTCACATATATGCACTTGCCTAATGTGGGTGACAAAATGCATACGCCTGCTGCCCACATGTCGAAGGGGGCGTGGATTAGTTTCAATCTCGTCAAATCAGAGCGGGGGTCGGCATTAGTGGAAGCTTGACGCAATCGGCCAATTGGACACGCTAAAAAGTCGGGATGAAAAGGGGAGAAAATGCATAAACAAAATGTATTAAAAAAAATTTGTGTCCTTATTATCAGTAGAACAACTCTAATGGAAAAAATATACTGCATCCAGTGAACCCAGAATCATTATTGTTATTATTATTATTTTAAAGAATAGGTTGGAAACCTGCTATATATCACTACGTCAGAATTAATGATTTAAATGTGATTTTCTTATAATAAATGTATGCACAATTTCATTGATTTTGTTAAGAATTTAAGGCTAATGTCACTCTCTTTAAAAGCCAGTCTTGCAGACCATGGGTACAGCTAACAACATTACAAATCATTTATTACATTATTAAATGTTGGATGCTAGACCTGATATGCTAGTAATAATGAAATGTGAGCTTCAGCGCATTCATAAATTCTAATAACTCCCTTTCTCACACACAGAAGAAATAGCTCTTATTTATTTTTTATATCATCTTTTCATCCAAGGATTCGAGAACTATGCGTTCCCGTAGCCCAAGGTTACTCATTTGCTGCCAGAAGCATGAAGGAATGGTTTGTTATGCCATTTTTTTTCTTTTTCCACTGATATTAGAGCCAAGCTTTTAATCTTCGCCACAGGAAACAGCTGTCTGTAATTATCTGAAAGGTAGGATGTCATCAATCAGAGGACTCCAAAAATACCACTATCAGACATTTTTGCCAACAACATATTAATTTTATTAAAAAAAACCTTGTTCAACTGTGATATTTAGAAGAGCTTTAGCAATATTAAATCTGTGCAATACATAATTATCTGGAGCAAGTCATGAGTAAATTCCAATAGCAACCAAATAATCTGCTGCCACCAAAGCAGAGAACATCCATGTGTGCAAACATCCAGATAAAACTGCAGTTTAAATGCCTGTATTTTTTTCTCTGCACAATAATGCCAAAATAGACAGACAGACAGACAGACAGACAGACAGACAGACAGACACTTTATTTATCCCGAGGGAAATTATTGATAAGGCCAATGGATGGATGGATGGATGGATGGATGGATGGATGGATGGATAGATAGATACTTTATTAATCCCAAAGGAAATTAGGGCTTCAGTAGCAAGTTACATAGATCAAAAGTAATAGTACACACTATAACATTTACATTTTCAGCAGACGCTTTTATCCAAAGCGACTTATAACTGAATGCAGTTTGAGCAAGGACCTTGCTTAGGGGCCCAACAGTGGTAGTGGTAAGGCTTGAACCGGCAACCATATGATTACTAGTTTAGTATCTTAACCACTGAGCTACCACTGCCCATAAATATTCACATTATACAAACAAGTACTTCCATAATCATGACAACAACAGGGTCTGTGGGTACATATGGAGGTGTTATTTCAGTATACATCGTAAGGCTGGTATAGATTGTCAATAATATATACATGACCATTTTTGGTCATTTTTTATTAGAAGAAAATGCTGTATAGTGTCAAAGCCCTATTGTCTTTGTCATGCATGGGAATACCTCAACTCCTCAGAGGCCAGTTAAGTAACTGAGCCAGCACAGTGGCACAGCTGGTACATTAGAGCCGCTCATTCATTCATTCATTCATTCATTCATTCATTTATTCATTCATTCATTCAGTGTCTGTTTTACCACTTGCTTCATCCTATTCAGGGTTGCAATGGGTCTGAATTATTGTGTGAAAAACAGAAAATATCAAACACACACACACATTCACATACACACATTTACACTTATGGTAATTTAAGCAGCTTTAATTAACCTGACCTCATGTCTCTGACTTTGGAAGAAAACCAGATCACCCAGAGGAAACCCACATAGACAATCAAAGTAAACACACAAACTTCACAAAGAAAGGACCCAGACTGCTCTACATGGGAATCAAACCCAGGACCTTCTTACTTCTTACCGCTCCAGTGCCGCACAGCAATAAGATTTGCAGGAGCCTAAATTCAACCTCAATTCTGGTCATTGTCTAGGTGAAGTTTTGCATGTTTTTTTCATGAAGAAGATGTTGGGTTTTTTGTTGTTTTTGCACTTCCCGAAGAACTTATGGGGCTACACCCCATACGTGTTTATTTGGTGTCAGGAGCACTGATCACTTTGAAATATGTTAGTTCCAATTACGTTACTTGTTTTGCTGCAATTATGTAAACTAAGCAGTTAACACTTTAAGTTCAGCCACACATACAGTGTATCACAAAAGTGAGTACACCCCTCACATTTCTGCAGATATTTAAGTATATCTTTTCATGGGACAACACTGACAAAATGACACTTTGACACAATGAAAAGTAGTCTGTGTGCAGCTTATATAACAGTGTAAATTTATTCTTCCCTCAAAATAACTCAATATACAGCCATTAATGTCTAAACCACCGGCAACAAAAGTGAGTACACCCCTAAGAGACTACACCCCTAAATGTCCAAATTGAGCACTGCTTGTCATTTTCCCTCCAAAAAGTCATGTGACTCGTTAGTGTTACTAGGTCTCAGGTGTGCATAGGGAGCAGGTGTGTTCAATTTAGTAGTACAGCTCTCACACTCTCTCATACTGGTCACTGAAAGTTCCAACATGGCACCTCATGGCAAAGAACTCTCTGAGGATCTTAAAAGACGAATTGTTGCGCTACATGAAGATGGCCAAGGCTACAAGAAGATTGCCAACACCCTGAAACTGAGCTGCAGCACAGTGGCCAAGATCATCCAGCGTTTTAAAAGAGCAGGGTCCACTCAGAACACACCTCGCGTTGGTCGTCCAAAGAAGCTGAGTGCACGTGCTCAGCGTCACATCCAACTGCTGTCTTTGAAAGATAGGCGCAGGAGTGCTGTCAGCATTGCTGCAGTGATTGAAAAGGTGGGGGGTCAGCCTGTCAGTGCTCAGACCATACGCCGCACACTACATCAAATTGGTCTGCATGGCTGTCACCCCAGAAGGAAGCCTCTTCTGAAGTCTCTACACAAGAAAGCCCGCAAACAGTTTGCTGAAGACATGTCAACTAAGGACATGGATTACTGGAACCATGTCCTATGGTCTGATGAGACCAAGATTAATTTGTTTGGTTCAGATGGTCTCAAGCATGTGTGGCGGCAATCAGGTGAGGAGTACAAAGATAAGTGTGTCATGCCTACAATCAAGCATGGTGGTGGGAATGCCATGGTCTGGGGCTGCATGAGTGCAGCAGGTGTTGGGGAGTTACATTTCATTGAGGGACACATGAACTCCAATATGTACTGTGAAATACTGAAGCAGAGCATGATCCCCTCCCTCCGGAAACTGGGTCGCAGGGCAGTGTTCCAGCATGATAATGACCCCAAACACACCTCTTAGACGACCACTGCTTTATTGAAGAGGCTGAGGGTAAAGGTGATGGACTGGCCAAGCATGTCTCCAGACCTAAACCCAATAGAACATCTTTGGTGCATCCTCAAGCGGAAGGTGGAGGAGCGCAAAGTCTCGAATATCCGCCAGCTCCGTGATGTCGTCATGGAGGAGTGGAAAAGCATTCCAGTGGCAACCAGTGAAGCTCTGGTAAACTCCATGCCCAGGAGAGTTAAGGCAGTTCTGGGAAATAATGGTGGCCACACAAAATATTGACACTTCAGGAACTTTCACTAAGGGGTGTACTCACTTTTGTTGCCGGTGGTTTAGACATTAATGGCTGTATATCGAGTTATTTTGAGGGAAGAATAAATTTACACTTTTATATAAGCTGCACACAGACTACCTTTCATTGTGTCAAAGTGTCATTTTGTCAGTGTTGTCCCATGAAAAGATATACTTAAATATCTGCAGAAATGTGAGGGGTGTACTCACTTCTGTGATACACTGTATATGCATACAGAATTGCACACCACTATCAAAGGATTAAATTGTGACCTTTAGGTATGACTTAGACCTTAAGCTTAGTTCATTTAAATGTAACTACTAAGTATTTAGTTGCTATTTCAAGATAAATAAATAATAGTGGGAAAATGATGTATAAGAGTTGATTGTGTGCACAGTATTAGAATTAATATATATATATACAGTATATATACAGTGTATCACAAAAGTGAGTACACCCCTCACATTTCTGCAGATATTTAAGTATATCTTTTCATGGGACAACACTGACAAAATGACACTTTGACACAATAAAAAGTAGTCTGTGTGCAGCTTATATAACAGTGTAAATTTATTCTTCCCTCAAAATAACTCAATATACAGCCATTAATGTCTAAACCACCGGCAACAAAAGTGAGTACACCCCTAAGAGACTACACCCCTAAATGTCCAAATTGAGCACTGCTTGTCATTTTTCCTCCAAAATGTCATGTGATTTGTTAGTGTTACTAGGTCTCAGGTGTGCATAGGGAGCAGGTGTGTTCAATTTAATAGTACAGCTCTCACACTCTCTCATACTGGTCACTGAAAGTTCCAACATGGCACCTCATGGCAAAGAACTCTCTGAGGATCTTAAAAGACGAATTGTTGCGCTACATGAAGATGGCCAAGGCTACAAGAAGATTGCCAACACCCTGAAACTGAGCTGCAGCACAGTGGCCAAGATCATCCAGCGTTTTAAAAGAGCAGGGTCCACTCAGAACAGACCTCGCGTTGGTCGTCCAAAGAAGCTGAGTGCACGTGCTCAGCGTCACATCTAACTGCTGTCTTTGATAGATAGGTGCAGGAGTGCTGTCAGCATTGCTGCAGAGATTGAAAAGGTGGGGGGTCAGCCTGTCAGTGCTCAGACCATACGCCGCACACTACATCAAATTGGTCTGCATGGCTGTCACCCCAGAAGGAAGCCTTTTCTGAAGTCTCTACACAAGAAAGCCCGCAAACAGTTTGCTGAAGACATGTCAACAAAGGACATGGATTACTGGAACCATGTCCTATGGTCTGATGAGACCAAGATTAATTTGTTTGGTTCAGATGGTCTCAAGCATGTGTGGCGGCAATCAGGTGAGGAGTACAAAGATAAGTGTGTCATGCCTACAGTCAAGCATGGTGGTGGGAATGCCATGGTCTGGGGCTGCATGAGTGCAGCAGGTGTTGGGGAGTTACATTTCATTGAGGGACACATGAACTCCAATATGTACTGTGAAATACTGAAGCAGAGCATGATCCCCTCCCTCCGGAAACTGGGTCGCAGGGCAGTGTTCCAGCATGATAATGACCCCAAACACACCTCTAAGACGACCACTGCTTTATTGAAGAGGCTGAGGGTAAAGGTGATGGACTGGCCAAGCATGTCTCCAGACCTAAACCCAATAGAACATCTTTGGGGCATCCTTAAGCGGAAGGTGGAAGAGCGCAAAGTCTCGAATATCCGCCAGCTCCGTGATGTCGTCATGGAGGAGTGGAAAAGCATTCCAGTGGCAACCTGTGAAGCTCTGGTAAACTCCATGCCCAGGAGAGTTAAGGCAGTTCTGGGAAATAATGGTGGCCACACAAAATATTGACACTTCAGGAACTTTCACTAAGGGGTGTACTCACTTTTGTTGCTGGTGGTTTAGACATTAATGGCTGTATATTGAGTTATTTTGAGGGAAGAATAAATTTACACTGTTATATAAGCTGCACACAGACTACTTTTCATTGTGTCAAAGTGTCATTTTGTCAGTGTTGTCCCATGAAAAGATATACTTAAATATCTGCAGAAATGTGAGGGGTGTACTCACTTTTGTGATACACTGTATATATATATATACTGTATATATATATATATATATATATATATATATATATATATATGTATATATATATATATATATGTGTGTGTAAATTTAAAATAGCATACATATAATATAATATAATAGCATATATAATAGCATATATAATATAGCAGTGGGTGTGGCTGAAAAACTTGATGTCAATAATTAGGATAAGTGTCCACATACTTTTGGCCATACATTTATATGTGTGTGTGTGTGTTTGTGTGTGTGTGTATGTGTGTGTGTGGACAAAAGTATGTGAACACCAATCCTAATTATTGACATTTTTCAGCCACACCCACTGCTAACAGGTGTAAAAATAAATTCTATTAAATAAATTACATGGTTTCAACCTGAATGTGATCCTGTTTACAAAGCAAGGTTTAAAAAGCTTTGACAAACTTGGTGTGAAGGAAGCAGCCTGCACAGATCCCAACTGGTTGTGTGAGACTGCCTGACCACACACATTTTTGTAACAAAATGGGTACAAATTCCCTCTGACCCATTCCAAAATCTTGTGGAAAGTCTTCATTTTAATATTCGCAACACTATAAACTCGGACAAATAAGCTGACAACACTCAACCTTATTTGCTCAGGAATACGCTGCAGTCTTATGACTCATAAAGTACCCACAGACAAACTGCACATGTTTATGTGAACAGAAATCCAACTGAGCTCTAAAAAATTTCTTGTAAATTGCTAGAATCACTTTTCTTTTTTTTCTGCTTTATTATATGTACTGGTCACCAGAAGCTAATCTTAGTCACTTTAATGAAAAGCACCCAGTAGCAAAATCCTCAAATATAATTTAAATGTAAGCCTTTTCAAATAATATCCTTTCCATAAATATGCATGATCCTTGGTATCTGCTCATGCATTTTAATCTCATTTTAATTTGCTTAAATCCCCCATGCATAATAGCAATTCCAATGTGCTACGAAGTCAGCAAAAGCTTCATTTGTATAAGACACCACGGTAAACGCAGTTAAAGCACTAAACATGTTATGTGAAGAAATGTAATTATAGAGCTCCCCATCATTCAATAGCTACCTGCCCTGTCCACTTAATGGGGAGGCTTGGAAAGGGGTGCGGGTGTATGGATTGGGTTTTTGCTGTCCCCTGACAATAAGCATGGACCACATGGCAGCCCCCCCTGAAAGTCCACTTTGGAATAATTAAGCATTTTTAGCATACAGTAGCTTTTTGGCACAAATTAGCACCCACTTTTTTATTTCTTCTGTTTCTGTTTCTTTCAAATCAAGACAGTTTTTAATGTGGATCAAAATGCTGTTTTTTTAAATAAGTGGAATAAGGCAATATTGACATAATGCAAATAACAACCAGGACAGAAGACAGGAAATGTTTTATAATAATTAGTGGTTTTATAAATGCAGAGGTTTATTTGTTAAGCACAATATGTTAAAGTTATTACAATTAAATGGATTGGGGTAAGTGTAGAATAAAATAACATATTGATGTTTTAGTGGTAGCTCAGCGGTTAAGGCACTTGACCGGTAATCTGGTTCAAGCCCCACCACCACACAGTAGCCACTGTTGGGCCCCTGAGCAGGGCTCTCAACCCTTAATTGCTCGAATTGTACTCAATGATAATTGTAAGTCGATTTGGATAAAAGTGTCTGCTAAATGCCAAAAATGTAAATCTGAATCATTTGACACATTGGGTACCACACAGCCTCATGGCTCCTGGGGTCCTGGATTTGATCCTTACTTCCATTCACTGTCTGTGAGGAGTTGTCCATATTTCTACAGGTAATATGGTTTCCTTTTACTTTGGCTATTCCTCATTGCCCTTAGATGTAAGCAAGTTTCTGGAACCTGCTGGACCCAACACAATGTGGACCATGATGAAGTGAAGGATAAAGTCAAAGAGGGCAAATGGAAAAAACTCATTTAAAAAGCATTTAGCAGACGCTTTTATCCAAAGCGACTTACACAATGAGCAATTGAGGGTTAAGGGCCTTGCTCAGGGACCCAACAGTGGCAACTTGGTGGTGGTGGGGCTTGAACCGACAACCTTCTGTTTACTAGTCCAGTACCTTAACCACTGAGCTATCACTGGCCCGATAGATGACCAAATACAGTTAAAATCTAATGGAAAAGTCATAAAAAAGTTAAACTGACTTTAAATATTGATTCGCCTCTTAATGTCCACGTAGCAGTTGGAAAAACAGTGTAATATTTGGCAACAATGAGGTCTAACGTAACCGACCCCTATAACATATACACATATCCCAGTTGAACCGCCGCTTCAAGGAGTGTCCCAAGTAATCATTTAGCTATCATGGATTCATCTTGATTAAAGAAAGTTTGGAATGTTTTATAGTGATTGCTTTAGCGGTTAACCACCCATTCGCTCATCAGTTATGGTTTCCACAGTAGGTGCCAAAAAAAGAAAAACTGCTGTCAAGACACCAACACCTTTCCGAATGTTTAACTGAACCCAGTGAGAGCTTTAGCAGGCCTGAGACAATGAAGCAGTGTGTGCCTCCAGAGCTCTCCAGGGCAGCAGCCTTTTCCAGAGCTGCAACAACTAGGTCTTCAATAAAAAAATTAAACTCAACAGACTGGAACACAGTTTGACATAAAATCCAATGTCTAGCATTACTTCTTAAGGTCACATATTTGGCTAGGGTGGCTGATGCTTGTGTGGCTTGCTGCAGGGAATATTTGAATCTCCAATGTGGGAAACGAGTGTGGAAATGACTGTGTCTGGTAAAAGAGTTAGATCTAAGATGCCAGACTCCAATCCTGGTGGGCCTCAGAACTATGTTCGGGATACTTTCTTATTTAAACACCTAATTTAGATTACTAGCCAATTATCAAGGTCATCATGGGCTGAATTTGATTCAGATTACAGGCCTATGTGGTCACACCACACTATATCCCAAATTAAAATAGTTTCAGTGGAATTAAACTGGTATAAATACATTGTGCAAGCAGAACTTATGAAGTTTAAATGTGTTAAATGTTTCTGGATATTTGTGTTGCAGACCAGTAACTTAACAGTTTGTCAAGCACAAGAAAGGCGAGGCCTATGTCTAAAAGAATAGAAGCATGGAAGGGGGTCAGTGATGACGTGGGGATGTTTTTGTGCTGCAGGAACTGGCAATATCGACCATGTCACTGGAATCATGGATTTACAAATACCAAGACATTTTTGAGGTTAGGCAAAATTAAACCTTGGTGATAATTGGACTTTCTGGCAAGACAATGATCTTAATCGCACTTCCAAGTCAATCAAAGACATTTTTCATTAAACTCAACCTGTGTTCTCACGATTAAATAGGGTGATGGTATGGATATGAAAAAAAATGGCTGTACCTGACACTAGCTGCTGCCCGGTTAGGCTCATTGGAACAATGCCCAAGTTGTTCATGGCTGTCGCCCAAGCACCTGGGTCTGCCACCGGCACATTGAGGTGAGTCTGTTCTGTACCTAAACCCCCAATTCCATCCGCTGCTGAAAAGGGCAAACACAGAGAACAGGATGGTTAAAAAAGACATAGCTTTGTAAATACTAGATACCTTCTCAATTAGCTCTTAGAGGTGAACAGCTTGACTCAAGACAACTGACAGCACTCTGCTAACACAGATCACCCAGATCATTAGCTCCATTATTAGTCTCTTTAGCATTGCAGGGATATTCTAGACTCTATGAAACATGGATGAAACATTGTATTGTTTAAAAATTTCTCGTTTCCAATGGAAACCTAAAAGAAAACCTGACACATATGTGTTTAAGTAAAAAAGTGGATGAAACATTGTATTGTTTGTATTGATGAAACATTGTAAAAATTTTTTAAACAATACAATGTTTCATCCATGTTTCATAGAGTATAAAATATCCCTGCAATGCTAAAGAGACTAATAATGGAGCTAATAAATAATGAAAGGCTTTGGCACTACATTAGCACTGTGCTGAGTCAGCGTGCATAATTTCAATGCATTGACAGATTGGGGAGTAACTGAAAGAGTAGGTAAGGGATTCATTACCACTGGCCATGGCGACGCTGATGTATCTCTGCTTCTGTTTGCCACTGCTGTCACCAGAGCCCCTGCTCTTCCTGGGTAGCTGGCCAAGATAGTAAGCAGAATTTACAGGTTCATCCCAGCACAGGTTAGAGTCTGTGACAGACACAAATGCAGCTACATTAGTTTGGAAAATCACAGAAAAATATTACAACCCCAAATCAGAAAAAGTTGGGACAGTATGGAAAATGCAAATAAATAGAAGTTAATACAAATACATTTACTTGGACTTTTATTTTATTGCAGACAGTGTGAACCCAAATTATGTCATGTTTTGTCCAGTCAACGTCAATTTAATTTGTTAATGTATGTCCATTCCTGCATTTCAGGCCTGCAACACATTCCAAATAAATTGGGATGGTAAAGCATTTACCACTTTGTAATTTTGTCATTCCTTCTCACAACAAATAAATTACCAAAAGAAACTGACACATTTCTTTCAAAAAAGATCCATTTCAGAATATAACTGTACATTGTAGTGCTTGTCAAAGGTTTGCCAAAGTAATCCTGTGCCCATGTGGTTATACCAGATGTTAATGAATGGTGGTTCTTGATTCAGTGCCATTAAGTAAATTCAATAATTTGGCATTTATCAACACTGCTGTTTTAGAACCTTATAAAAAATAGTATTTTAAAAACACTAATGATTTTAATGATAATGTGTAAAAATATTAAAGCTAAAGCACATGTTTATATTATATATTATAGGCCTTGCTATTATTGGTTACTTATTTTAGGCTATTCTGCACATGCAGCTAATAACTCTTAGAAACGTGGCTCTTCAGAGCCAGTTCTTCTTTTGGTTTACCCTAAATAAATAACTTCCATCTGGGTTTAGACCATCAATCTGACACATGTCATCTTGCAGCTCATCTTGCAGCCTGATGGGATGATGTGTAAGTGTCTGTTTGAATTGACCCGACCCCATCCCCCAGTGCTCGCTCCTGACTAGCAGCTGCAGCTTGCCCTCCACTTGCTCCTTTCTCCGATACCGTCTCAGAGCACCTTGGCTCCATCCGCATACATTATATCATCCAGGAAATCAATGCCCCAGTGAGACTGCCATTATGCAGCCTAATATGGGATTGGGTCATAGATCCTGGTTGTGTAAAAGGCACTATAGTCTCGCCTAAAGAGCTGAGAAAGCAAGACTGTCATCAGTATGCAAAACATGCTCCTATCTGCCACTGAATCCCACTGCAGTAATAATCATTATTCAAATCTGTCACACGAAAAATCAACTTAAGAGCGTAACACAATTTCCCTTTAATTAAGTCAATCATATCACTACATGTCATTAAGGGTGCAGACTTAATGAGGAGATGTTTACGCTAGAAAACCGATTTCTGCCAAAGCAAGTTTGGGTTCAGGAAATATTTAAAATATATACTGAACGTATGCATTAAAAACATACGACTGCAGCACTGTATTATAAATAACTTATTCATCTTTGGTAACACACAGGTACACACCCAGGTGTGTATGTATATATCTATGTATATACACTGATCAGCCATAACATTAAAACCACCTCCTTGTTTCTACACTCACTGTTCATTTTATCAGCTCCACTTACCATACAGAAGCACTTTGTAGTTCTACAATAACTGACTGTAGTCCATCTGTTTCTCTGCATGCTTTGTTAACCCCCTTTCATGCTGTCCTTCAATAATCAGAACTCTCCCAGGACCACTACAGAGCAGGTATTATTTGGGTGGTGGGTCATTCTCAGCACTGCAGTGACAATGACATGGTGGTGGTGTGTTAGAGTGTGTGGTGCTGGTATGAGTGGATCAGACACAGCAGTGCTGATGGAGTTTTTAAACACCTCACTGTCACTGCAGGACTGAGAATAGTCCACCAACCAAAAATATCCAGCCAACAGCGCACCGTGGGCAACGTCCTGTGACCACTGATGAAGGTCTAGAAGATGAACAACTCACACAGCAGCAATAGATGAGCTATCGTCTCTGACTTTACATCTACAAAGTGGACCAACTAGGTAGGAGTGTGTAATAGAGTGGACAGTGAGTGGACACGGTATTTAAAAACTCCAGCAGCGCTGATGTGTCTGATCCACTCATACCAGCACAACACACACTAACACACCACCACCATGTCAGTGTCACTGCAGTGCTGATCCACCACCTAAATAATACCTGCTGTGTGGTGGTCCTGTGGTGGTCCTGACCATTGAAGAACAGGGTAAAGCAGGCTAAATAGGTATGTAGAGAAACAGATGGACTACAGTCAGTAATTGTAGAACTACAAAGTGCTTCTATAAGGTAAGTGGAGCTGATAAAATTGACAGTGTAGAAACAAGGAGGTGTGGGATAATAGAGATCGGTGTGTGACTCTCCTTGTGCGAAGTACAGGGGTTGGACAAAATAACTGAAACACCTGGTTTTAGACCACAATAATTTATTAGTATGGTGTAGGGCCTCCTTTTGCGGCCAATACAGCGTCAATTCGTCTTGGAAATGACATATACAAGTCCTGCACAGTGGTCAGAGGGATTTTAAGCCATTCTTCTTGCAGGATAGTGGCCAGGTCACTACGTGATGCTGGTGGAGGAAAACGTTTCCTGACTCGCTTCTCCAAAACACCCCAAAGTGGCTCAATAATATTTAGATCTGGTGACTGTGCAGGCCATGGGAGATGTTCAACTTCACTTTCATGTTCATCAAACCAATCTTTCACCAGTCTTGCTGTGTGTATTGGTGCATTGTCATCCTGATACACGGCACCGCCATTGGATGCACATGGTCCTCCAGAATGGTTCGGTAGTCCTTGGCAGTGACGCGCCCATCTAGCACAAGTATTGGGCCAAGGGAATGCCATGATATGGCAGCCCAAACCATCACTGATCCACCCCCATGCTTCACTCTGGGCATGCAACAGTCTGGGTGGTACGCTTCTTTGGGGCTTCTCCACACCGTAACTCTCCCGGATGTGGGGAAAACAGTAAAGGTGGACTCATCAGAGAACAATACATGTTTCACATTGTCCACAGCCCAAGATTTGCGCTCCTTGCACCATTGAAACCGACGTTTGGCATTGGCACGAGTGACCAAAGGTTTGGCTATAGCAGCCCGGCCGTGTATATTGACCCTGTGGAGCTCCCGACGGACAGTTCTGGTGGAAACAGGAGAGTTGAGGTGCACATTTAATTCTGCCGTGATTTGGGCAGCCGTGGTTTTATGTTTTTTGGATACAATCCGGGTTAGCACCCGAACATCCCTTTCAGACAGCTTCCTCTTGCGTCCACAGTTAATCCTGTTGGATGTGGTTTGTCCTTCTTGGTGGTATGCTGACATTACCCTGGATACCGTGGCTCTTGATACATCACAAAGACTTGCTTTCTTGGTCACAGATGCGCCAGCAAGACGTGCACCAACAATTTGTCCTCTTTTGAACTCTGGTATGTCACCCATAATGTTGTGTGCATTGCAATATTTTGAGCAAAACTGTGCTCTTACCCTGCTAATTGAACCTTCACACTCTGCTCTTACTGGTGCAATGTGCAATTAATGAAGATTGGCCACCAGACTGGTCCAATTTAGCCATGAAACCTCCCACACTAAAATGACAGGTGTTTCAGTTATTTTGTCCAACCCCTGTAGATCCCAACATGAACCTGACTCTGCAGCAGTAGAAGCAAATTACAATTGGGTAATTGGATACGCCTAGATTGGGAAAATCGAGTGTGGGGGGGGGTGCATAAACATAAAATACAAAAAAAGAATAGAACAGAAGGAAATGGTACAGAGTTGTGTGCTTTACCATTACCTCTGCTATGGATAAGGACATCTTCCCGTGATTTTGCTCCTCTTATGCTGTCACAATCTCTCACTGTTCAGACTGTAACTCCCTTCAAGCAAGAGCTGTTCACTTTCACATACCATGAAATATTTACTCCACAACCTGTGTTGGCTTCATTATTCATGAACACTTTTGATATGTCTGAATGATTTAAATAGCATCATGCTCAAAAATCAAGTCGCTGTCTTTCAATGTGAAGCCCACACCATGAGAAAGAAGCACAGAAAAAAACAGGACAGAGATCTAAATACGACACACATGCAAAAGTCCAGCTTGATCCCAAATGCTTCTCATAAAATGATCGGTTAAAAAGATTTTATTTGCTTTTTGTTTCTTTTCCAAGAAAGGATCACTGGAAGAAGCTCAGTACAATGGTCGATGCTTGGAATGTTAATGATAAACCCATTAACACTTATAATAAAAAATAATAAAAAATTGTTGCCGTGAATCTCACGCACATCAGCGCTATGTAGAAAAAGCCTGCATTGTGCTAGTCTTCCCTCAGCAATGCTAACCATGCTATAAAAATGACTGCTATTCTGAGTAGCATTGAAATAGCAGCTGCATTTCTGTTACTTGCTATTCTGATCTTGCAATAGACTGCTAGATACTAATTTGCTTATATACAGTATCAGCTATTGTTGAGTGACGGTTCTTGATGCAGTAAATTCAATAATTTGGCATTTATCAACACTACTGTTTTAGAACCTTATATAAAATTGTATTTTAAAAATACTAATGATTTTAATGATAATGTGTAAAAAAATATTAAAGCAAAAGCACATGTTTATATAATTTATTATAGGCCTTGCTAATGTTGGTAAACAGAATTTACCTATTTTAGGCTATTCTGCACAGGCAGCTAATCACTCTTAGATGAACCCATTAACACTTATAATAATAAATAACAATAAACTGTTGCTGCGAATCTCACGCACATCAGCGCTATGTAGAAAAAGCCTGCATTGTGCTAGTCTTCCCTCAGCAATGCTAACCATGCTATAAAAATGACTGCTATTCTGAGTAGCATTGAAATAGCAGCTGCATTTCTGTTACTTGCTATTCTGATCTTGCAATAGACTGCTAGATACTGACTTGCTTTGTTTAAAATGCACTCTGCATGCTAAATTAGCTCTGGTTACTGTGTCACTGTTCATGTCCCTGTTTTACACTACAAACACATTAAATATTTTTTCTCATTTAAAGCTTATTTTATATATTTTTTCTTTCATGTGAGAACACAAAACAGATTTTAATCTTTACAGACACAGCTTGACGACATGCCCTCAAACTGACATGCTCAATGTAAATCAATTATGTTTTGCTGATAGAAGTAATTGCAACCCTTATTACTCTGACAAATGATTTTGTTATAGTCATTGGATCAGCATCTCCCAAAGCAACATTTTATGGACACAAATGTACAGTACAATTTATTTGACACCTGTGCATTTCTAACATATCATACCATCTTCTTTTAAGGCATATATTTATTTTTATTTATTTTATTAGGATTTGTAACATGATTTAGGACAGGTTTGTTTGTTTATTATGATTTTAACGTCATGTTTTACACTTTGGTTACATTCATGACAGAAACGGTAGTTACTCATTACACAAGGTTCATTGGTTCACAAGGTTATATCAAACACAGTCATGGACAATTTAGTATATCCAATTCACCTCATTTGCATGTCTCTGGACTGTGGGAGGAAACCAGAGCACCCAGAGAAAACCCACACGGACACAGGGAGAACATGCAAACTCCACACAGAAAGGACCCAGACCCCTCCACCTGGGGATCGAACCAAGGACCTTCTTGCTTTGAGGCGATAGTGCTACCCACTTAGCCACCGTGCCGCCCTTTAGGACAGGTAGTTACGCATTACACAAGATTCATCAGTTCAAGTCTTTAATGTCAAACACAGTCATGGACAATTTTGTATCTCCAATTCACTTCACTTGCATGTCTTGGGACTGTGGGAGGAAACCGGAGCTCCGGGAGCAGAAGATTTCAGATACCTCGACTGTAGATCTTGAGAAAATAAGGAAGGACTATATGAAGAAACAATGAACATCTTTTTCAAATAAATACATGCTGTTTATACACTGACAATATAATTCCTAGCTGTGAAGCATTGTGGAGGAAGCATAATTATTAAGACTTAAGAATTAAAGAATTAAGGAATTTCAAATTAAAATTGTATTATGTTCCAGGGCACATGTATGTCTAAATCTTACATTTGAATCTGCAGTTTAAGCTTTCTTTGATTTCTTTTATTTAACAGTATGTATGCTGAGCTACCTGATGTGCAGATACATGTCCATGCCAAATTCCAGGTCTTTTATCTGTCAGACTTGGCAGAATCAAAATATTTCCATTATCTTAAGCAAAAGGTACAACTAACGTGTATTTTTGTTTGATGGCAAACTTTTAAATCCAGTCAAACAGAGTTTTTGAAATGTTCCGTTTCAGATTTGTGATCTTAGTATCCAGTTTCCCATGTGTTTGCTTTCCCTGCTTGCTCACCACCAACCGAACATTTGTCTTCTGTTTCAGGACAGGCCAGGCTATACGGAATGAATGGGGCTTTAAAAAGACCAGCAGGCTAAGAGGAACATCCTTTTCACTGGAAAAGGGGTCATGACCACAATATCACTCACTGCTGAGAGCAAATTGCACCTAATAATGCCTTTAGAAAGGCACCATTAAACTCATGTCTCCCCATGAAGAGAAACCTCATGCAGTGGAGAATGAGAAACGCTACGCCAAGATTAATTTAAGCCCAACTCCCATAAGTCATTAAACACACCAATACCATCCTACAAGAATGGCCCAAAGAAGATTTGGATGTACTGAACACAGTTGTAAATAAGAGAAAAGTCTACAGTATGCAGCCTTTTCACTTTTTATTTTATGACCTTAAATGAACATCCATAACTCAAATGTGCCAGAGGCGCTGGTCGATCATAAAATCTAGCCTCAGTGTTTATCCTCTTTGGGAATGCACTGCAGAATATCTGCAGCAGTAGAACAATGAGGGGTAGTCCTCTGGATACATTCTCTAAACCAAGACATGAAAGTGGAAGTGTCTGCAGAGAGCTGTGATGTGCGTTCAATATTCACTAAGGTCTTACAAAACCAGTCAGCTAGGGACAATGCCTGCATCAGTAAGCATGGCAGCACTGAACTGCACCAATATTCACATTCATTGTGAAGAAAGCAGCCCTATAATAAAGCTGATGTGATATTGTTGCGTACAGATGCAAGCTTCTGAAAGAGACATGGACATTTACTTCAGACAGTGACATACACATCCCTTTTTAGTAGCAATTTCTAAAGCCTCTCTTTCCTTACACAGTGTTATGATATACAACCAGTATACATATCTACACACTATTCTAATCTAATTATTGAGTTTAATAATACAGTAGACCCTTGAGTTACGAACGGTTTACCATATGAACATTTCGGGTTACGAGCGATCTTTTTCAACTTAATGTACGAACAAATTTCGGATTATGAACAGAAATTTTCCGGTGTTTTCTTTATATTTCGTAAAATTCAATATTAAAATGTCCCCAAAGAAGGTGCAGAGAAAGTGCAGTGGTGAGAAATTAAAAAATCACTATCTGTTGTTGTATAATTACTCCTGCCAGTAGCTGTCACTGTGTATCAGAAAGAGGGGACAGTGAGTGAGAGAGAAGAAGGAAGTTATTCTTTCGTGCAATTACACCTACAAAATACAACACTATTAAAACAAAGAAGGAAATAATAGAGAAATATGAGAGTTGTTGTTTCTGGTAGATACATTTTATATAAAAAGAAGGAAATGTATTATGATGTATGGTACAGCACACATACTGTACTGAAATGTGATGTGTGTTTTTTATGTACAGTACAGTACTACTGTGTATTGTTTATTATTGTTTATTACAGGAATGTCTATTCTATAATTTAAGATTAAGGGAATATATACTTGTATTTATAACAAAAAAGACCATTTAAGACATTAAAAAGATTAGGTAAGGGGGTAGTTTGGGAGGTCTGGCACGGATTAATTCTATTTACATGATTTCTTATGGGAAAAATAGGTTAGAACAGCCCTTCGGAACAAATTAAATTTGTAAGTCAAGGGTCTACTGTATGTACCACCATAAACTGGTATCTATAGCATACCAGTTAAAAGCTCATATTACACATGACTCTGCATAACAATGAACTGATATCATCTCTTCAGTGTGTGTCAGAATAGAATATATTGTCTATATTGTCCCCAGATATGAGTAAATGAGTGAATGGGTGAGTTAGTCATACTGTGATGAATTGTCACCATGTCCAGAGTGTATTTCTGCCTTGCATCTAGGGTTTCTGTGTAGAGACACGGCAACTCTGATCAAGCAATTAATGAAAACTATAAAATGAATGAACCCAAACTCAAAAGCATGATTTAAACAGGTTACATCTTTTTGGCTGGGTAACTCCGTGGATTTGTATTTGAATTAAATTAGATAGACGGATGGATGGATGGGCGGCACGGTGGCTCGGTGGGTAGCACTGTCGCCTCACAGCAAGAAGGTCCTGGGTTCGATCCCCAGGTGGGGTGGTCTGGGTCCTTTCTGTGCGGAGTTTGCATGTTCTCCCCGTGTCTGCGTGGGTTTCCTCCGGGAGCTCCGGTTTCCTCCCACTGTCCAAAAACATGCAGTCAGGTTAATTGGAGACACTGAATTGCCCTATAGGTAAATGTGTGTCTGTATGTGTGTCTGTCCTGCAATAGACTGGCGCCCCGTCCAGGGTGTCTCTGTGTGCCTTGCACCCATTGAAAATCTGGGATCCAGCATCCCCCCCACCCCACCCTAATCGGATAAGCGGTTAAGAAAGTGAGTGAGAGGGAGGGATGGATGGATGGATGGATGGATGGATAATCCTGATCAGTGTCACACAGGATCTGAAGCCAAAAAATCACAGGGCTCAAGGCAGGAACACACCCTGGATAGAACAACATTCTATCACAGAGCATCACACACACATATACATATTTACTAACGTTTATACAAGTTAGTTCCGACCTTACAATCTGATTGGTTGAGAAGCGTTCTAACTGTGCTGATATTCGTGATAACAGCACGGCCTTTTCACACCACAACTGTATTACTCCGCTGACGCGTTGCCAGTAACGACAAGCTTCATGCACACAAACGTGCACGCAGGCGACACAGACTTTTTCCCGATCTCGTTTTAAATCCGTTATCTGATATACAATCCAACTCACCGTGTAGGGAACATAAATCCGCGATCTGATACACAATCTAGTGCACTATGTAGGGAACATAAATCCGCGATCTGATACACAATCTAGTGCACTATGTAGGGAACATAAATCCGTGATCTGATACACAATCTAGTGCACTATGTAGGGAACATAAATCCGTGATCTGATACATAATCTAGTGCACTATGTAGGGAACATTAATGTGTTGGTGACGCGAACAGTAAACTTAATAGCCCAGTTAGCAGCTCCTAAGAGTTCTTTTATCATCCACAATCCTTTGGTGTGTTTGAGAGGTTTTTTATTTCCTTTTTTCCCTTCGGAGGTTCTTGCCTTTTTCTTCTTGTTGTTCTAACCTCCCTAAAATGAGTTTTTGCAACTTGGGATGTTTGCTTTGTAGTGTTAAACTTTATATTCGTTGTGGAACTACTTTTTGGCGGAAGGTCTTGTTAATATTAAAGCATATTTTTTATGAAATTCAGGGCTTCTTTGATTTATTTTCTTTCTTTATTTTGTAAAAACTGTTGTATAAAAGCAATAGAACACTTGAGGTCGTGTGTTATCGCGAATAACATCACGGCTGTGATTCGGTCGTGTTCTATTGCTTAAATGAATACCAACCTCCACTAACTTGCATGGTTTTCTGTTTTGCTTTATTTGTTATTTAAAGCTGTTACATATGGACACCAAATGTGTCCAGGGCATTGACATGTTACCAGTTACAGCATTATGCAGCATGACAGCAGAGCCTGTACAGAGCTCAGGGGCAGGTTGGCCCAGCTTCTGCTTTTACAGAATCTGAAATGTGCTTTTACTGAACTGAGCATTGAACTGTCAAACTATATGCAGATGTTCATTTTCCAGACACATAGAAAAATTCCTGTCTTGATTATATGGAAATTAGTACTTCGTCCTGCCAAAGAGATGAAAAATCAAACCTCATTATTTTAAAGATGTGTGTAGCTTGGTGTGTGTATGTGCATCAGTAAAGAATCAGTGGCAGATGCTGCAATAACAGAGCTCAGAAGCCAGGAGCTGCCAGTCAGTGCTGATCCCAAATTTCAGCCAATGTTTTTCACTGCCTGCTGCTTCTATAGCATTGGCATGCATCGTGTGTCACGTCCATGCCTTTTATCTGCCCTCTCGATGTGTCACCCACTTCAGCTAAATCTGGCCTGCTCCCCCAGTGCCACAAATATGAAAGTGTGTGGTGTGTATTTCTTTCTCTGCTTTTTTTGTTCACCGTGTTGATGAACAGTTGATCACAGCTGATTATCAGTTTTTGATTGTTGATGTGTACACTGTTTTGCCACTTCTCCCAGTGCTAATCTCACCAATTGGGCTGCTAAACACTTGTGACACTCTGGACTGCGGGCACATTTTTGTCAAAAAGCCTCCACATGAGGAACAAAACCATTAGTCTGACGTTTACAGGATGTGCCACTAATGAGTGTGCCAGGCCTAGCATGCAAAACCATGGATGAATAAAGAGCCTACAGATGCCCAGCCTGCAACAGTCAGAAGAAAACTTCCCTCGGCTGTCAATGAAAATAAATTTTAGTGATTTTGCTGGTAGAATCCCAGCACAAAGAAGTACAATACAGAAGGCAACTCCTCACGTCATCCCCATCTTCCCTAAAGGCTTTATCCTTCACTATCCACTTCCTTTATTCCTTCTGCAAGCTCTCTGTCTTTCTCACAGCCTCCATCACTCACTTACCCTCTGGCTCTCTCCACAGGCAAAGACTTACAGCCCTCATCACCAGAGCTCCAGATAACCGCAGCCTAGTCTTTAGGAACTTAAACACAATAAACTCTGGGATGCCTTTTGGCTGTAAGGCCCTGCTGACTGTCATCATTTTGACATTATTACATGATATGTTTTAACTTGTTTTTTTTAGAATTTTACAGGTTTGAAGTCACTGGTGCCTGTTGACCATTTATAATAGGGTCCACCAATTAGCAGACAGAGGTTTAGGTCTGGTCACAAGACTTCTAATTCACTTACTCACTCACTCACTCACTTTCTTAACCGCTTATGCAGATAGGGTCACCGGGGGGAGGGTGCTGAAGCCTATCCCAGCTTTCAATGGGCGCAAGGCACACAGTAACACCCTGGATGGGGCGCCAGTCCATCGCAGGGCAGACACACACAACACACATACACACACCCATTCACCTATAGGGCAATTCAGTGTCTCCAATTAGCCTGACTGTATGTTTTTGGACTGTGGGTGGAAACCGGAGTTCCCAGAGGTAACCCACGCAGACACGGGGAGAACATGCAAACTCTGCACAGAAAGGACCCGGACCGCCACACCTGGGGATCAAACCCAGGACCTTCTTGCTGTGAGGCGACAGTGCTACCCACTTAGCCACTGTGCCGCCCACTCCTAATCCAATTCAGACAAAATTATTTTAAATGATTGCAATTTACTAACTGAGAATTAGTTTTCTTGTTTTTGTTCTTAATTAAAGTTGCATGGGTGCCTTAATCCTATATGTTTTGTTCTAATAAATCTTATTTTTTTCTGTTACTTTATACATCTGGGTGTCTGTCAGATTCATCTGAAGTAATCGCTGTATGAAAGGATGAAAGTAACTGTAAGTAAGTAAGTAAATGTTGCATTAATAAGATAAGTTTACTGTTTTCATATTATTTAGTTATGGGAAAGATGTGTATTTCAAACTCGTCTTTCTAAATACTAGAAGTGGTACTGGACTAGTGATCATAAGATCCCTTAACTGCTAATTGCTTTTCTGTATTCTGTCACAGTTGTAAGTCGTTTTGGATAAAAGCATCTGCTAAATACTCTCCTCATTGGCATTCTCTGCTTTACATTTTTACTGGAACCTTTTATTTTGAACACTTGGATTAGGGATTACTGTTTTGTTGTGTTTGGTCATTGCTGTCAGTTCCAAAACTTTCATAAATAATGCTAGTCACTATTATGTGCATCACTATTCATCACATTGGATTATTTATATTCCTATAATAATGTATTTTTAATTTATTTGCTTATAAATTATATATGTATAAATTTACAGTACTTTATGTATATGGATTAGTTTCATACTATTATTATTTTTAGGCGGCTCAGGTGGCGTGGCGGTAAAACACACACTAGCACACCAGAGCTGGGATCTTGAATACATCGTATCGAATGTCAGCTCTTCCATCCGGCTAGGCTGAGCAGCCACATGAACAACGATTGGCCCGTTGTTTATATAAGGGTGGGGTAGTAGTAAGCCGGATAGGGTCTCCTCGTAACTGATGCAGCTACGACCTCTGCTGGCTGATTGATGACGCCTGCACAGGGGCGGGGAAGGAGTGCCTTGACCGGGGTGTGTCTCTCCGTACACAGGGCTGATCCGCATTAGCACTCGCCTAGTGCAGGTGAGAAGATGCATACGGCTGCTGCCCACATGTCAGAGGTTGCATGGGTTCGCTTTGTTCTCCTCAATCAGAGCAAGGATCCGCATTAATGGAGAGGAAGCATGATGCAATCGGGCAATAACCAGGATCATCGTAGCGTCTCAACTATTTACTAGCCACTGTTACTGTGAGACAAGAAGTATTAATAAGTATTGGGTATAATGCTGGTATGATTTAAAATAAAACAGCATTGTGCATCACTTAATATATCCATCAGGGCATTCCTCTTAACGTTTAACAATTTCCTTCGGTATCAATAAAGTGTTATCTTATCTCTCTTATCTCTCTTAGGGTTTATATTTAGATGATTTGGCCAACGATCAGACCACCTAGAGAAGGTACTTTTTGTCTCTAGTTAATAATAAGGTTAGTCAGAACATAATTTGCATCAACTTGCTACACATACATTAATTTCAGCACCTTAAGTAATCCCCTCCATTAGTAGGTGAGTTCCTTCTTCAAAGCCTTAGAACCCCACAGCACCAGAACCCAATTGAATCTATCAATTGCCAGAAGGGCTGTTCACTGGTGCTGCTGTGCTGTTGTTAGACACTTAACCATGTGCTGGTTATGTGTGAGCTGTAGTCTCCTTTGGTGTGTGAAGGAGTGAGGGTGCTTAGCGACAGTGAAAGTGACCAGATGGCAAGAAAAAGCTGGTCCAGATGTAAATGCTTTGCATTTTAAACAGTTTTTTCCTCATCCGCATTGCCCATCTCTCCCTCTCTCTCTCTCTCCCTCCCTCTCTCTCTCTTTCGCACTTTTGCACAAACACATACTGGGCAGGCAGGTCAGCATTGTGCATTGTGCTGCATTTTACATACTCATGAAATATTAAGAATATTTATATGTGAAAGTCTACAAAGACAGAAAAACGTTGGAACAGAATGACTTTCACCATCCAAAATGGTCACTGTGCTTCTTTAACCAGCTGCAAAGCACACAGTGTACATTTAAATGCCAGTCGGCAGCCAGCAGGCAATTATTCAGTATGAATTCATTGACACCTTTTTTAATTAAAGTGTATGTTTCTTTCAGTCTCACTAATTTCGTACAAATTATTAAAAACTAAGCATATAGCCATGCAATTTTCATACACAGACAAGCAATGTTTAACACAGCACGGTCATAAAACAGCATTTTTTCAACAAACGCCTTGTTAAATTTATTAGAATTAAAAGAGCATCAATATCTCAACACAAAGTGGTAGACCATAAAGAACCACAAATACTTAAGCACACAGTTATATATTACAATTATATATATATATATATATATATATATATATATACAGTATACTATAATATAATATATATTTATTGTTTATGCAGTTTCTCCCTTTTTAGCGCGTCCAATTGCCCGATTGCGCCATTCCTTTCCACCAATGCCGATCCCCGCTCTGATTGAGGGGAACAAAGCTAACCCACACCCCCTCCGACATGTGGGCAGCGGCCATATGCATTTTGTCATCTACACTTTGACGAGTGCAATGCGGATCAGCACTGTGTACGGAGAGACACACCCTGACAGCACTCCTTTACCGTCTCTGTGCAGGCGCCATAAATCAGCCAGCAGAGGTCGTAATTGCATTATTGTGAGAGAGTCCATATCCGTTTTTTTTATATCCCACCCCTACCTGAAC
The DNA here is from genome assembly GCF_030014385.1 of Trichomycterus rosablanca. Classification (NCBI taxonomy): domain Eukaryota; kingdom Metazoa; phylum Chordata; class Actinopteri; order Siluriformes; family Trichomycteridae; genus Trichomycterus; species Trichomycterus rosablanca. The sequence continues at coordinate 11,060,725 of NC_085999.1, read as the reverse complement.
AACAGGTCAATCGCTGTTCACGTGGCTGCTAAGCCCAGCCGGCAGGCAGAGCTGAGACTCGATATGATGTATTCGAGATCCCAGCTCTGGTTCCAGCGTGTGTTTTTACCGCTGTGCCACCTGAGCGGCTGTTTGTGCTTCATCTTTTCTTAATGCAACACTTTCTAAAAGGTACCAAACTGTCACTGGAAGCAAGTGGGAACCATTCGAATGTGGTTTCCATGGCTAAGTAGCTACAAATAAGTCTTACCATATACAGTGGCAAAAGGAGTGGTTTAAATCACACTTTTATTAAACTCTGGAGCAGTGGCAAAGTATTATGTCTAAGAAAGTGGAAAAAATGCTTTAGCATCTGGCATACTAATCGAGGTTTGACAGTTGTCAAGGGAACACAACCTGTCCAAATCAATACTGCCAACTGTGAGGTTTGTTTTGACAAGGAATAATAATCAGGGCTCTTTTATGGTTTGTGGCAGTTTTATGTATTGAGGGAAAATCTTCTATATTACAACATACAGTAACATTATAGAGAATTATGTGCTTCAAACTTCAAATTTCAAATTTGCCTTCTAACCATGTATAAGGAGACACCCACCCCTTTTGCCTTGCAGTTAACTGCCCCTCGGCTATTAGAGGCTCATTTTAAACTATTACACCCAGACTTAGAAAGGCCAAGGTTGGCTACATGCAATAGTAATTTATGCCACTCAGACAAATCAAACATCTTTGTAAAGTATTAAAAACAGATGTTAAGTTAAACAAACCCCTCTTTTAGGCCGGCTCTGTACAGCTGGGAAAGTGGTGCTTTCCTAACCAATTTCCGCACCGCTACTTCTTGCTAATAAAGAATGAGGTTCACAAACTCTTAGGTCACGATACACGAGCCAACTGTTGGTCATCACACATATTTAATCATGATGACCAACTGTTGTTTGTAAATTGTTTAATGTGTGGGTACCGTTGGCACTTGCTAGCTCTTATCAGCGCCCGTCAGCACTGATTGAGTGTGCTTAGTCAGCAGCAGAGGCCAGTGGAAGATTTCTCTGCTTCTGCTTATCTACTGGAGATAGTAGGAAAGTGCATTTTGGTCATTTTGACGGATTGAGTACTCTGCAGATAAAAGTGTGTAGTCAAACTCTTAGTGGTAAGATGAATCAAGAACAGTGGGTTAAATGTAAGGCGGTGGTGTAACATTTGAATCTGTTCTTGTCTCATTGTGGTTTGAAGGTAGTAACTAAGAGGATAAGAACAAACAACAAAATAACACAGGGCTCATAAGAAATTAGCATTGTACCTTTTGTATGGTATACAAAAGGTAAACAACAGTATAATGTTTGTATCATGTATATGCTTTATCTCTGAGAATAACCGAACAGGTGGGTACACTCGCAGGCATGAGGTGCATTTTAAACATTTCTGCAAGCAATTTCTATGTATTTCTGCTGGAACACATCTCAGCTTTACATTGCAATGGGCTTACAGGCTTAAAATTGTCCTATTAATTGTCCTATTAAAGCTTGACTAACGTTTGTTGCTGAGCACATGGCCAAATGAATTAAAAGCGTAACAGAGCAGCTGCTCAGGTGACGCAGCGGTAAAAACACACGCTAGCGCACCAGAGCTGGGAGGCCACATGAACAACGATTGGCCTGTTGTTCATATAGGGGTGGGGCATCAAGCCTGATAGGGACTCTCTCAAAACTGATGGCTGGTTGATGGCGCCTGCCCAGGGGCGGAGAAGGAGTGCGTTGGTCAGGTTGTGTCTCTCTATACACAGAGCTGATCCGCAGCTGATCTCATCTAGTGTAGGTGACAAATGGCATACGGCTGCTACCCGTGTGTCGGAGGGGACGTGGGTTAGCTTCGTTCTCCTCAATCAGAGTTGGGGCCGGCATTAGTGGAGAGGAAGCTTGACGCAATCGGACAATTGGATGCGCTAAAAGTCGGGAGTAAAAGGGGAGAAAATGCATAAACAAAAATATATATAAAAAGTGTAATGGAGCAGATTTTTTGTCAAATGGAAAAAAGAGGGAATAAATCTGCTTCAAAGACCAGAAATGTGTTTGAAGGACAAAGGGTGAGCATTTAAAGCCAACAACATTGTGAATACTGTCAGGCATAGTAGTGCTAGTATTATGACCTGAGGCTGTTTTGCGGCCAGTGGAAATTGTGCATTGTAGAAAATGGGTGAAACAATAAGACTCTCTCAAATTGATGGAATTTTGGACACAATCGGGCGTTTCAGGAAAACAATACTTTTGGATCACTAACTTTGGAGCAAGCAATCTACACGCTGTAATGTTATAAAAGTTGGCAGATCAACACTCTGCAAAACTCATACAAACAATAACCAGAGCTTAGGCACTCCACATGACCATGAAGCTATGAGGCATTCCCAATATCTGATGCACCAGCATGCTGCCATGATAACGGATAATCTTCATTTTTGTTTTTCTGTAAATACAGAATACAGCCATTTTCTGATGTGGCGAGTATATTTCTATAAGACATGCACCAAAGGTTAACTTCAAAGACGTCTGGTTCCTCTCAAGGTTTCTTCCTTGTAATTTTAAAGGAGATTTCCTTGCCATTCTTGCCCTTGGCTTGCTCGACAGAGGGTTTTGGTTTTCAGTCCTGGATTCTGTAAAGTTGCTGTGAGACAATGTCTATTGTAAAAAGCACTACATGAGACATGAGGCAAGTGAGAGCATTGTGGGCGATTAGAAGTAACCATTAGTTCTTCAATGCTGGCATAATGTGTCACAACCTTAAAAGCAAACTGCTGTTTCTGGAACATGGCCAGTGTCCTCCCACCATTAAGCTTGGCCAAAGCGGTGTACACAGAGGAGTTGGAAGGGCTCCAGCACCATAAGCAACACAATACAGAGGTGAAATATTGTCTGATATGCAGAAGAATTGCAGTCTTTGTTTTGGAGCATTGTCAGAGGATGTTCTGAAGCACGTGCTGATGTTAGACACACACAACAAACATGTGTTTCTTGCTGGATCTTGTCCTACCTTTCGGAGCTTGGTTTAGAACGTGATAGTGTCGCCTGTGACTCCACTGCTCCATTTGCATACAGTATACTACCCAGCAAGAGTGGAAAATGCTCCTACATAAGTCATGGGGTAGTATTGAAAATGACTAAAACATAGTACTGCGTGACTGGTCTTCAGCAAGCATGTCATATCCAAGGACAGAATGGAGATTTATTAGCTGGAATGCATCCAATAGAATGAAGGGCAAACAAAAAATAGAGGACAATGCTTAACGTCACATGCCCACTCTTTGTGACCTTCACTCAGTTCTTCGTTTGCTACCACTCACAGTCATTGCTGCTAACATGTCAGTGCAGTGCTGCAAACATGAAAAACTAATCACTCAGCACAGCTGGTTTACAAGTTTTGTCACACTTTTGAGGCTGTTTGGAACTGCATATATTAGAGGGTAGGGTACCAAGCAAGAAGACTGACAGATCCACTCAGCTATGGCAGCACCATATGTTTCCTTCCCTTCCAATTAGCATCAAGTTTAAGTATAAATTGTCAAGCCTCACATTGTTGTCTTAACGCCTGCATGCTGTAGTTTATAAAGATATGTCATGAAGTCATTAAACACATGTTTACAGACTCATGTACAAAGAAAGCATTTAGAATCCATATGAACCCACTTCCAGCTCACAATGAGAAAATTAGGTTATAGTAGGTTCAGACTAAGCAGAAATGTAAATCTCACCTAGTGCATTTGTGGCGTGGCTCTGTCCTTCTTTCTCCAGTCTTTTCTGGAGAGATTTCTGGGTTTTTCATCCAGTCTAATGAGGGATCCAGATGTTTTGGCTCTAACTTTGCCATGTCCTGAGCTGATCTACAGTCCTCGTTTCTCAAAGCCCCTTGTAAGTAACCTTAGAAAGATGACCTACTGAAAAGGCTTTAGCAGCAATAATTTTTGTATAATGACTCTGACTCTGATGTAAATTAAAAGAGGACACATAGGTATCTACATTGAAATCATAGCATGTCATGTTATTCCAGCCATTAAAGACAGGATTAAAATACTGTTATAAGTTTAGGGTTTTTTTAATACTTAGTATGAAAAGAAAATCATAATGGAACATAAAATTGCAGACATGGTGGCACAAAAGATAGAGTTGATTGCAGTTATAATGGCCCAGCCTGGATCCCAGCTTTTATGTATTTCCCACACAGATTTTAAACCACTATTTTAAGTACAAATGTTATAATTAACAGACAATTTTTACACTGATCAGCCATAAAATTAAAACCACCTCCTTGTTTCTACACTCATTGTCCATTTTATTAGCTCCACTTACCATATACAAGCACTTTGTAGTACAATTACTGACTGTAGTCCATCTATTTCTCTACATACGTTTTTGCCTGCTTTCACCATGTTCTTCAATGGTCAGAACCTCCACAGGACCACCAAAGAGCAGGTATTAGTTAGGTGGTGGATCATTCTCAGCACTGCAGTGACACGGTGGTGGTGTGTTAGTGTGTGTTGTGCTGGTATGAGTGGATAAGACACAGCAGCACTGCTGGAATTTTTAAATACCGTGTCCACTCACTGGCCACTCTATTAGACACTCCTACCTAGTTGGTCCACCTTGTAGATGTAAAGTCAGAGACGATCGCTTATCTATTGCTGCTGTTTGAATAGGTCATCTTCTAGACCTTCATCAGTGGTCACAGGATGCTGGCCACTGGACGCTGTTAGCTGGATATATTTTTGGTTGGTGGACTTTTCTCAGTAGCAGCCCTGCTGTGTCTTATCCATTCATACCAGCACAACACACACTACCACACCACCACCATGTCAGTGTCACTGCAGTGCTGAGAATGATCCACCACCCAAAATAATACCTGCTCTGTAGTGGTCCTGGGAGAGTCCTGACCATTGAAGAACAGCATGAAAGGGGGCTAAAGAAGCATGCAGAGAAACAGATGGACTACAGTCAGTAATTGTAGAACTACAAAGTGCTCATATATGGTAAGTGGAGCTGATATGGACATTAAGTGTAGAAACAAGGAGGTGGTTTTAATGTTATGGCTGATCGTGTAGGTCTGCTATAAATTACAAGCTGCTGGAACTCAGGTGGCACTGTTCACAGTCATGCACTCATCACGTGCCACATGCTTAGAGGCTGCCATGCCAAAAATACGCTTTGAATGCTTCTGATTTGTCCGTGTCTAGCAGCAGATTTCAGTACAGCTTTGGGGTGTTGGTTCTAGGGAAAGGGGCTCTTTCTTGCATGTCTCAAAACCCATGACAATGGTAAGCTTGATCGGTTATGCACAGTGCCACTTATGTTTTCACAGCTTTTAATTTATGGTTAAAGTTAAAGGGTATAAACCGGAAACTGGATTACAAAGCCATGTACACCATAGGTGTAATGAATCAATTATTTACATTATATACTTTCAACTTTACAGCACCAAAGTGACTATGCCCCTGTGCACAAAGCAAGGTCTATAAAGATATGAAAAAAGCTTAGTGAACAGCTTTGGAATGAACTGGAACATTAATTGAGGCTTTCTTGATAAACATCTAGGGTCCAGCCATACTAATTTTCTTCTGATTAAATGGCCACAAATTCCCAAAGTCTTGTGAGAAGCCACCTCAGATCACATAGCGGTCACTCTATTTTAACACCACTTGTTTTTGCTTGTTCATGGACAGGTGTCCAAATACTTTTGGCCATATAGTATAGTTAAAGTCAAACATTTAAACTGCAAGTGCTCCTGTCTCCTCTGCCATTATTTAACATATTATCCTGATAAGGTTGCAGACAGCTAGTTGTTAGGGTTCGTGAGTGGTAAGCAGGTCAAAAAGCCTGATATTGTGGTTAAGCTCCAGAATGGATTCTGCTGAAATCTCAGTGTATTTAGAATGTAATACCAGAGAGGAATGTCAAGGGCAAGATGCTCAGCTCTGAATAATTCAGCCACATTAAACATCTCTGAGATGCCTCTCTATGCCTGATCCAACAGCTCTGTCAACAAAACACCCCACAGCCTCCTGATAACGAATGTGTTGCATCAGCTTCCTGGTAAAATGAAGACCAAAAGACATTGCCCCTAAAAATGTAAATACTGTAATTAATTTAAATCCGGGATCTTTGCACAATCATAATCATTACTTTTTTTGTATTTTAGCAACATATTAGCATTTTAATACATTATTTTAATTCATTCAGTATTATGCAAATAGGTCTATTTAAATCAAGATGTATCAACATATTCAATCATTTAATCATTTTCTAAAGGATTTATTCTGGTAAGGGTCACAGTGTGACCAGTGCCACCAAAAAACATTGGGTGTAAGGCAGAGATACACCCTAGACATTGCCAGTCCATAGCATGATATCATACTAACACACTCAGTGGAAGTGAATAATCAGTCTTTGTTCTGCATGTTTTGGGAGGTGGAAAGTAAACCAGAGTACCCAGAGGAAACCCACATGGATACTGAAAAGAACATGTGAAACGTCAGTGACAGTTTCCAGACGACAGGATTATACATAGGATCTTAGGGCCCAAGTTGCTATGTGGTACCCACTCTGCCAGCTTCACCACTGTGCCTAACTCAAGATATTCAATTAAATTCCCATGGTTTGAGCAGGAAATTGTGTCTCAAGATAAAAGAGAGGAAAATTAACAAATTTCCATCCATTATATCCAAGACATAGTCAACCACAAAGCTAAGCAGCAGTTATTCTTGACAGTAAATACAGGGTTACTTGTGACTGTAAAATAGTTTTTGGAGAAAGAGGAAACAATCTGATCTTAATCCATTTTCCATGGTTGTGGTTTTGTTGGCAGTAGAGGGAGAATGTCAGTCCAGACTTCTATGTCTTTATCCAGTGGGACATGCCTAGAACGGACAACCATGGAGGCATCCCAATGAAATGCCTCCTTACCTGGAGCCACCCTAACCTGATTCAAAGAAGCAACAGCTTGACATTAGGATTTACTTCAATGTCAAATACGTTGCTTGTCCAGACACCTACATTCTAATAAGTCCAACTTTCAAATTCAATGTCAATTTCAATTTTAAAAATATAAGGACAACCCTGACTGTTACCACTGTAATGTTTAAAAGACAGCATCTCTCATGGCATGGAGGTGTGTTAATCCCAGTGGCAGGGTTAACTTGTTAATGTACCATTAATACTGAGGGGTACAAAACATTTTGGAGCAACATATGCTGCCATCTAGACAACATCTTTTTCAGGGTGGTTCCTGCTCGTTTTAGCAAGACAATACCAATTCACATTCTTGATTAACAATAAATGCTATTATACAATAAAAAACCGGATACATAACATGTCGCATGTCACTTGAAATAATTCCACTGCAAAGGTGAATTGTCACTTTATTTTGTTTTGTTCAATAAGAAGTTGCAGTTTTGTATAGATTGCAGTATTTAAAATAAATGGCACTGGAGTTTGGAAGCTAAAGACGTGTATGTGTGTCTGGTGGCTCGAAAATATTTTTATATACAAAAAGAGGGCACAGCAAAGTTTGGAAACCACTACAAAAAGCAATGTAAGCAGTCTAGAGTCTAGACAGTCTCCTTTTACTAGAGACTGTGATTAGACGGTGCTTAAAAATCAGGCAGATTGAAGGATATCTGAAAGGTGTCCCCTGCAACAATCAAAATTACAAAAAGAATAAAACAGAAAGGTTGCCACAGAAATAACCAAGGAAGTACCTTGAAATCATTATCTACTCTTTTCCTATTGCATCCAACATAGCCATGCCAGAAACCCCTCAGGGAGCACAGATTTTACAAGTGTCATATTTTCCTTTGCTTCAATATGAGGTTTGATGGGAAGAACAGCTCACTAAAATGGTGGCTGACAGCTGGTCTAGACATTAGATCACGCGCTACACATTCCCCCACCACAAACACAAATGGATTCCCAAAGGTTAAATAGTCAAAGCACATGTACATAAAATGAGAAAGAATGGACAGTATTGGGCTTGTGCTATTAAAACACAATGACAGTTCTATGTAACACTCAGATAATCCATAGTTCTGTTCTGCATACTCCAGGGGGGCATGAATGGAATCAAATGTGGGGGAAGGGGGGGCTCAAAACCTGTAACTACCTGTTCTGTCATAAATTGAACTAAAGTGTGTGTGTGTGTGTGTGTGTGTGTGTGTGTGTGTTGGGGGGGGGGGGGGGGGGGGGCTCAAACCTGTAACTACCTGTCCTGTCGTGAATGTAACCAAAATGTGTGGGGAGCTCAAAACCTGTAACTACCTGTCCTGTCATGAATAAAACCAAAGTTTGGGGGGGGGGGGCTTGAAACCTGTAACTACCTGTCCTGTCATGAATAAAACCAAAGTGGGGGGGCTTGAAACCTGTAACTACCTGTCCTGTAATGAATAAAACCAAAGTGTGTGTGTGTGTGGGGGGGGGGGGGGGGGGAAAGGGGGGCTCAAAACCTGTAACTACCTGTCCTGTCATTAATAAAACCAAAGTGTGTGGGGAGGGGGGGGGACTTGAAACCTGTAACTACCTGTCCTGTCATTAATAAAACCAAAGTGTGTGGGGAGGGGGGGGGGACTTGAAACCTGTAACTACCTGTCCTGTCATGAATAAAACCAAAGTTGGGGGGGGGGCTTGAAACCTGTAACTACCTGTCCTGTCATTAATAAAACCAAAGTGTGTGGGGAGGGGGGGGGGACTTGAAACCTGTAACTACCTGTCCTGTCATGAATAAAACCAAAGTTGGGGGGGGGGCTTGAAACCTGTAACTACCTGTCCTGTCGTGAATGTAACCAAAATGTGTGGGGAGCTCAAAACCTGTAACTACCTGTCCTGTCGTGAATGTAACCAAAATGTGTGGGGAGCTCAAAACCTGTAACTACCTGTCCTGTCATGAATAAAACCAAAGTTGGGGGGGGGGGGCTTGAAACCTGTAACTACCTGTCCTGTCATGAATAAAACCAAAGTGGGGGGGGGCTTGAAACCTGTAACTACCTGTCCTGTAATGAATAAAACCAAAGTGTGGGGGGGGGGGGGGGGACTTGAAACCTGTAACTACCTGTCCTGTCATTAATAAAACCAAAGTGTGTGGGGAGGGGGGGGGGACTTGAAACCTGTAACTGCCTGTCCTGTCATTAATAAAACCAAAGTGTGTGTGGGGGGGTGGTGTTTCAAAACCTGTAACTACCTGTACTGCCATGAATGAAACCAAATACTGGGGAAAGGGGGGGTGGGGACTCGAAACCTGTAACTACCTGTCCTGTCATTAATAAAACCAAAGTGTGTGGGGAGGGGGGGGGACTTGAAACCTGTAACTACCTGTCCTGTCATTAATAAAACCAAAGTGTGTGGGGAGGGGGGGGGGACTTGAAACCTGTAACTACCTGTCCTGTCATTAATAAAACCAAAGTGTGTGGGGAGGGGGGGGGGACTTGAAACCTGTAACTACCTGTCCTGTCATTAATAAAACCAAAGTGTGTGGGGAGGGGGGGGGACTTGAAACCTGTAACTACCTGTCCTGTCATTAATAAAACCAAAGTGTGTGGGGAGGGGGGGGGGACTTGAAACCTGTAACTGCCTGTCCTGTCATTAATAAAACCAAAGTGTGTGTGGGGGGGTGGTGTTTCAAAACCTGTAACTACCTGTACTGCCATGAATGAAACCAAATACTGGGGAAAGGGGGGGTGGGGACTCGAAACCTGTAACTACCTGTCCTGTCATGAATAAAACCAATGTGTGAGGGGGGCTTAAAATCTGTAACTACCTGTCCTGTCATTAATAAAACCAAATATTGGGGAAAGGGGGGGTGGGGACTCGAAACCTGTAACTACTTGTCCTGACATGAATGTAACCAAGGTGTGGGGGGACTCGAAACTCACAACTACCTGTCCTGCCATGAATGAAACCAAAGTGTGGGGGGCTCAAAACCTGTAACTACCTGTCCTGTCATGAATGTAACCAAAGTGTGGGGGGCTTGAAACCTGTAACTACCTGTCCTGTCATGAATGGAACCAAAATGTGACGTTAAAATCCTAATAAACAAACAAAAAAAAAAAAAAATAGTCAGTGGTTTTGAGATCAGGTCTCCGTGCAGGCCACTACAGTTCCACTACACCTATCTTTGTCTTTTTAGACCTCCCTATATGACCTTCCTTAAACTGTTGCCATAAAGTTGAAAGCATACAATTTATTTAGGAACATTATTTTTATACATATTAGAAATGGCTGTGGCTAAAACTGCTAAAGTCAATAATTAGAGGGGGTGGCAATATAAATTTTTTTTCAGTTCCAGTCTATTCTGCAGAATGTTGCTGCAGCACCTTCAGGGTTTCACATGCTGATGTAAGGACTTCTGGCAACGTTACATCATGGAAACAGGACTGTTCTATAAATCAGATGAAGTGCCATGGAAAAAACAGCCAAGCCTGGCATACCTCACACCACAGTTGCTCAAATCTAAAAAACAAAGTGGCCCGTAGAGACAGCTGCTGCCTCAGCCTCTCTACACTGCTGGATGTGGGTTTGGGATGTAATAGACAAGTTAAATCATGGAAACTTACTCATCCACAACTCCAGACCTACAAATTAGATGCAGTTATTTGGAACAAGTCCCAGTCTGTGCCATGTTGCTGGACTTTTATGAGCTTTGAATTACTGTGAAAGATGAATTGAGTTAAGTGAAAGATGTTACTCTTGACTGTTCAACTTGCCATTATCAGGAAATTTATAGAAAAATAAAATACTACTGTAAAAAAAGAAAAAAAAAAACGAATTACTGTAGGCCCCACTTGTTTGCTTAAGACAGGACAAAGAGGCATGTCTAAGGAACATAGTGCTTAAATTGATCTTATTGAGGTTACCTTAAATAAACTTGAATGTTTGGTCTACATTTGCTTCCTCTTTGTCCTTAATGCCCTTTTTCAGCATTTGCACACAGCACTGTAGGTGGGAGCTGCATTGTGTTCCAACAGTACAGGGCAGAATCTGAGATTAATAAAGCCAATAAGGTGTGGATGGCTAAGGGATGCTTTCTTGCAGATGTGTTAAATTTAAAAATCAATTCTTCACAGACCTTAGCAGACCATCACTGCTCTCATTTAAACGTAAGAAACAATAGCTCTTAGCGTTTAGCCTGGCCTTGCACCAGGACCGGGCCCATGGAACTTCAGACATATGCCAGCCGTGCACATTTTTTCTGTTGTTTTTCTACACTGCTGGATGGGGTAGAAACACCTGCACAGCTTTGCATGCTGCTCTACCTGGCACAGATGCGTTGCACCATGGTAATAAAAACATTTCACTGTATATAGCTGAAAAGACAATAAAGCCTCTTATGCCCAGACCCAGGTCTATAAAATTAAGAGCAGTGCCCTTTTATAACTAGCAAAGCTAGATAAGGCCATTTTCCTGATCTGCCCCCTTAACCCTGTCACTGCACATCAGTGCTATCACCTACATGTGAAAAGAATGGCTGTCAAAAGCCTTAGGCAGCCATGCATATACCTACCTCTTATCTACTGCCTTTTTAACTGCTTATGTGGTTGCAAAACCTTTAAAGTTCGGGGGGTTTGTGTGTTGCTTTGTGGGCTGCTGGCATAGCCAAGTCATGGGAATTAAGACTTGTGCACATTTACAGATCAATCTAATCACCATGCCAATGCAAACCCTCAATCTCACTGTTCATGTCATTGGGGTCATGAAGGTATTCTAATTCTTTCACTATCTGTGCTGCTATCTACTTTTTTTTTGCTATATATCAGCAGGACAAGAAGCCTTTGCGTAACTATCTTTTGCTTTAACAGTCCCCCATAAATTCCAGCTGATTTACTATAACATAATAAGTTAAAAAGGTCTATTCATCATCTCTGCCCCCTTACATACCTGACAGTGCATGACTAAAACTGAATTCGGGGAAACATGCTGTGCGTGGCGTCTTTAAAAAAAATCCAGTGCTAATCCAGGTTTATAGCTTCCTCCCTCCAGCAGCTATTAGCCGCTGGGGGTGTCTCACACCTGATGTTCTCTCAATAATCATCTTAATATCACCATACGATGCTTCTTTAGCAGGTAACTTGATATATACAGTATATAACCAAAACAAAAAAGTGAAGGATTGTGAATCTTGCAGAAAACACAATCTCGCTCATAAAATCCAACTAAACACCAAACTTATTTGTTCATTTTATGGTCTGTTTTACTTTGGGCAACAGGCAGGAAACACCCTGGACAGGTTGCCAGTCAATCACAGGGCAAACAGACACATGCTCAAACAAAGGACCCGGACCGGTACACCTGGGATTCGAACCCAGGGCCTTCTTGCTGTAATGCGACAGTGCTACCCACCGAGCCACCATAGTGCATATAATTATTTATTATTACTTATTATTAGTTTTCTCCTAATGTATTAGCAAATTATCTAAGAAAAACAAAGTATTATAGGACAGTGTACACTGCACTATAGCATTGGCTCCACAAAGGAACATAAAGGGAAAATATAGCAGCACAAGGTAGTCTGTAATATGCTGTCAGTAACATGTGGTGGTAGAAGTATGACTAAGACCAATTGTCATAGTGGGTGAATAGTTGATCAGAGAAACACTGAAAATAAATGTGAAACATTAGATGATAGATAGATAGATAGATAGATAGATAGATAGATAGATAGATAGATAGATAGATAGATAGATAGATAGATAGATAGATAGATAGATAGATAGATAGATAGATAGATAGATAGATAGATACTTTATTTACAAATACAAATAAAGTAAGTAAGTAAGTAAATAAGGTGCATTTATACAGCATATGGTATGCAACAGAAACACAGTATGTGCAAATTGTGCATCTGGTACATGTAATAGAAGCAGTAGCGTATCTATTCTTATAAACAATATATACAGTACAGTGGCTGGTGAACTGTATCAAACACCCTACAAACATTTAAATCTTAACTTATGACAACAGAGGAAAAAATTCTAGCTGAAAGGATCAAGAGATCTCCAGCAATCCTGAGTATTATTGATCTTTTTTAAGGAAAGCGTTCCTAAAGCTTTGCAGCTGGGCTCGATAAAGCAGCTACAGGTGACCGTCTGAATGGGGTCTAAGCCTGCACATTGCTGTTTTGATTAAAAACAAGTGGGGCACAGCCATTCTAAAGTACTGCAGGGGCGCTGCCAAACAAATCTGTGTCAAGTGTGTCAAGCAATGCAATCCAAATGAACACACTCACACGATTGCAGAGGTTATCTAAGATAGATCATCTAAAATAATCTAGGGCTGATGAAATGCCATTTGTCATATATACAATAGTCCTATAGGCTATTGGTGTCCTATGTTACCAACAAAACCATGAAATGTAACCTGCCTGCTGTTACAGGTACAGAATAATCAAACCCTCACTATATGGCAGCAGTGTTACCCATAATCTCATATCCTACTTGTTTGATGTTCTGCAGTGACAAATCTTCCAAAAAGAGAAGTGATATCCAAATATTTTAGAATATTTATGGGACAGTTGCATTCCAGTTAGGTGTGACAATGGGTGTGTGCGAAAAGCTAGGGAGCTGTCTACATAGACAGCATTTTACGTCATCCTGTGCCCGCTCCCGATAAGGAGGCTGTTCGAATGTTTTTTTTTTATTTTTTTTTATTTATTTATTTATTTTTTTTTACCCCTTTTTCTCCCCTTTTTAGCGCATCCAATTGTTCAATTAGCATCGTGCTTCCTCTCTGTCTATGCCGAACCCTGCCCTGACGGAGGTGATTGAAGCTAACCCCTATCCCCTCCGAAACACGAGCAGCAGCCAGATGCATTTTTGCCACCCACGCATTGACGAGTTTGGCGCCACCTAGCGTTGCATGCGGAGAGACACACCCTAAGGGCACCCTCTCCCATCTCTGTGTAAGCGCCTCCAATCAGCCGGCAGAGAACGCAATCGCATTCTGACAGAGAGAGACCCACATCCGGTTCTTTGTCCCACCACCCATATGAGCAACCGGCCAATCGTTGCTCATATAGCCACTCAGCTTCGAACCGGTAAAGCAAGGCTGGATTCGATACCACGTTCTCAGAATCCAGCCCTGGTTGCAGCGCGTTTCTTTTTACCGCTGCGCCACCTGAGCGGCTTTAAATTCCTCACTTCTGAGGCATCTTATTATTTCAATGTTATTTTGGCTCAAGAACGAGTGAGCATCCGACGCTGCCTTAGTGATCAAGGCAATCCCAGAATTCATTGCCGGTTGGGCATTCTTCTCTCACAGAAAGATAAACATGGCTGATGGTGCGGAGAAACGAATGGAGTTATTTTCAAACGTAAATAAAATCTTACTGATTTTAAACTTGTATAAACTTGTACCGAGTGTTTTTATTTGCAAGTTCGGGCTTGTCAGGAAATTTAACCGTTATCGGTACATGAAGGAAAATGTTATATTGACGTTAGCGTGCTGTGCTACCTCAGTTTATTGGTTTTAATGGCAAGATGCTAAACGCGAAATGCGAAACCCGATGGAAGCGCTGTCTAAGTAGCGCGTTCGAATAACCTGACTTATAAGTCATTGACTTATTAGAATCCTCTCTACTGAGGCAGCTGCCTATGTAGACAGTAAGACAGCAAGGCAGCTCACTAGGTTTTCGAACACACCCAACATCTTTCAGAACACTGCTTCCCAAGAAGTCCCAATCTAAATCATCAGCAAAAAGCTCATTGAAATGTGGAATCTGGATACAACACACACAAACATCTGGCAAGTGACAGCTTAGTGGCATGACGGAGGGTAGTGACTCAATCCGTACACAAAATCCGATCTATTCAATTATTTATCCATTCATTCAGTCTGTTTCGACACCACTTCACAGTGGGTCTGATTCACCGGGCAAAAGGCAGGAAACAACCTAGACAGGTCGCCAGTCTGTCACGAGGCAGACACACACAAACACATTCAAGCATACACGCTCACACTTAGCAGCTCCAGTAGGCCTGACTTTTAGACTTGTGGGAGAAAAGCGATTAACACAGAGAAAACCCAGCAGACACAGGGAGAAGATGCAAATTGCACACGCCCTTCCTGCTGTGAGACGACAGTGCCATATCCATTGGCCACAGTGTTACACAGACTACTTTACATTATAGGATGTTATTAGTATATAGTATACAGTTAGTATATAGAAAGGCAATGGTAGCTTGGACTACTAATCGGAAGATCAACGTTCCAAGTAGGGCTGGCTCGATACCACTTTTTCATGTCCGATAATGATACCTATACTGCAAATTGAGTATCTGCCCATACCGATACCAATACGATACCATCATTTCTCCTCTCAAACAACTAAGCAGTAATAATACATGTCTCAATGCTCCATGGTTAAACTAGCTATTTAAATAACAATGCTCAGACTGTGAAACAAATATTCTGAAGAAATAAATAGAGAACCTACAACATCACACTTACACAAAACTGCTGTTTATTATTTTAACTTCTACACACAGAACATTTAGCAGCATTTTTGGTTTCACTTAATCAAACGTGATGGACCAATTAGAATTGATGCAGAGTTGAGATTTTCCATTAAAGTTTTGTCACATTTTTAGATTATTAAACCCTGCTGGATTTTGAAGAGGACATCTGTGGCTAAACCAGAAACGGTGTAGTTTGTTTTATTTCATAACATTAATAGATGACTCGTTGAGGATGTGAGAGATCTCCAAGCCAGGACAAGATAGGTTTTCTTTATCTCAGGTGAGCGATTTATCATTTATAATATGTTTAAACAGTGTTTTTAGATGTGGCAGTAGTAGATGATTTTTTTAAATGCTGGAAGTTTAAGTAGATCAGTGTGTTTTCATTTCTGAATGGCTGTTGCGGATGAGTTGTAGATCAGTGGCACATGTAAATGATGTCATCAAGATTGCCAGGTGAGCTGGCAATAATCGGCACTGTTGGAACGTATCTTCGTGTGTTATTTGCTTTACACACAAACAATGGCCTTATTTACAATAAGTGTTATTTACATTAAGCAACCGTATCAGATCGGATTACACGTTTTTTTCCTTCCAATACCCGATCCAGTGATTTGGGCCAATATCGGACCGATACCGATACAGAGTATCGGATAGGTGCCAGCCCTAGTTTCAAGCCTACCACTGCCAGGTTCAAGATCACAACTGTAAGCTGCTTTGGATAAAAGCATCTGCAAAGTGCTGTAAATGCACAATTTGAAACACTGCTCTGTGTGCAGACTGATACAGAAATGTTCATGCTGATTTATTATGTGACTATGATTCTCCTTATCTAGTTCATTAATTTTATATTTCCATTCTCATTTTTTTCACTCTCAACTCGCTCAAGTTTAAGTGGGGGAAGGGGCTGTTGGAGCTGTGGGAAATCTAGCGAGAGCTGCAGCCCCGACAGCCTCCCCCTTTTTGCGCCTATGTCTGTGACTTTAAAGATAGACTGCAATTAGAGCTAATGAAGCTAACAATATTTTTCCAGTCAAACATCATTCTTTCACTCCTTGATAAAATTGGAACATTTGTTTTTTTCAGTCTGCTGACTAGATTTTGCATTAGCCCATCGATTTCACTTCTTCTGGGATTTTTTTCTGCTTTCTGCTTACAGAGTACTGAAGACATGCAAAATGCTTGAGAGACATCCAAAAATACCTCTATGTGTTACATGCCACCCACTGGCATAGTATTTTAGTTTAGAACAAAAGGTGTGGGCACTGGTCTACAGTAAGGCCCCCAGGCTTTTAACTGAGGTGTAACTGGCTTTCCAGCAAGGTTTTCAACCACTGGTCTGGGGACCCTCCTTTTCGTTCTTGAATAAAGGATCAGATACAGGTCCTGCTGCTGGGATGATGCTCTTCTACATCCCTGTCCAGCTCTCCCTGTGACCTGGTATGTCCTCCCTGCTCTTGAAACTGTGCTGGAAGACACAGCCACCCTTCTTGCAATGGCACATATGGACTACCTGTTCAACTTAAATGGGCTGCAGTTACCACCCCATGCTAACAGTAGTGACAACGACACTAGCAAAATGGAAAACTAGAGAGGAATCAGAAGGATAAAAAGAGAGTAACCTTCTGCAGCCACCACCTGCAAAATCATATCCTTTTGGGGAAGTTGTCTTGCTGTTGCCTCTCTAGTGCATCATTTTGCACCAAAGCAAAGGGGTGAAATTGATTAACAATCGCTTCTGCATCCTAACTGTACAGATTGCCCTTCTTTTTTGAGCAGTGTACACCGATCAGCCATAACATGTGCTTCTATATGGTAAGTGGAGCTGATAAAATGGACAGTGAGTGTAGAAACAAGGAGGTGGTTTTAATGTTATGGCTGATTGTTGTATATTTCAGTATATTGGTCTATATTGGTAGCTTTTGTTAAATATAAATATTTTTGAAAATAAATGTAATAATCCAAGACCATTTAAGAGTCATTAAGAGGAACCGCTGTTATAAGATTGTCTGTGGTTATAGTCTGTTTAGCTGCATTATTATTTTTAGGCCCAGAAAATGCATTTTTAACTCACCGTTTGCTGGACCTGCAGTTCATTATTGGGTCTAAAATTAGCATGGCCTCTTTTGCACATTGTTACTAAGGCAAGAATCAATCACTTGTGAAGAATGTTAAAGGCAATCTTAGGTGAAATGGAAAGGAAATAAAATAACAATGGTTTTGCAGAATTCTTGCTACATTTCATAGACACTGAAAAAATAATGTTATGAATTCCTAGAGGCAGAAAAGCCTTGAGAAAATGTCTAGGGATTGTGCAAATAAAAAGGATTATAAAAGAAAAATACTGCTTTTACATCAGAATCACGTCCTACCTTGTAGTGGAGCTTTTAGTGCCAGGAATAAACATATGGTAATGTGCAGGCATGGTCAGACGACCCACTGCTAGATCAGTGAAAGCTTTGTAGCATATCCGCGCATATGCAAGGGAACAGCGGGTACTCTCCCAAACGAAAAGGAAAAACTCCTCATTAGCAGGACGTGATGGGTGCATTTTTTGACATTACACTACTGGTGCATTACACATTGGCATAAGAATTTAGAGAAACATTCATAAACCTAATCAAGCATGAGTGCAAAAACAAGCACAAGCTCATTCACTTTAAATACATTCCATATAAATGACTGCATGAAAAAGCAGAGATGCTTCTCAAATGATTACGCTGGTATGAGGCAGAGATGTTCACAAGTCACAAAATACAAGTCCGAGTCAAGTCACGAGTCTTTAGGCTAGAGTCCGAATTAAGTCACGAGTCAATATAATCTACACAAAACATATATTGGAAATGTAGCATAGAAACACATAATATGTAAGTTCAGACAAAAAAACAACAACAGATTAGCAACTGTATTTTGCCATTTTACTTAGTGCCTTTACATTCCTGGGTACCAGTTAAAAGCTTAAACTGATATGTTTTGTATTCATTGCAAAACAAACGTGCGCGATAAATCAGACACAGCGGCCAAAATCCAAAACACAGCAAATAAATCCATAACCACTGCTTACCTTAACTTCTGCACTTCCAGACGCTAATAAATTTATAAGTGTGTGTTGTCCCATTAGAAATATAATCTGTTATTTTGTAAATGTGTGCATATAATTAAAAACCTCCAAACTTTTCCCTGTTGTGTAGTAAAACACTAAAATCAGAAGGTCTGACTGGTTCAGAAAGCGCTCTTTAAACCATTAGCACCAATTCTGTAGGAGTGTTTCATTCACACCAGCTGTTCTAGTGAAGTGCACTACATAGGGAATTTCCCCTTTGTAAGTGAGATTCCAATCAAAACGAGGAAGAAGGAAGCGATGCTTCATCACTATGCCGGAAGCTGGCTGGAACATTTACCAATTGTGTGTGTTGCGGGTTAAAACGGCTGGAGTGTTATTAGAGAGCAGAAAATGACACAATCAGAATGATATCAGCTCACACACACACATGTATATAATTGTCACACGTAACTAACGTTAATACAATCTGACTTTTGTTGTATACTTGTTTTGTTATATATATTTTGTTGTCATTTTTTGCGAGTCACGAGTCAAATCCGAGTCATTTGAAACGAGTCCGAGTCGAGTCTGAAGTCTGTGTGTGTGCGACTTACGAGCGACTCCCCATCTCTGGTATGAGGCAACGTTTTATAATTATTATTTATTCTTATGAGCATTGCTGTTTTGTACTTTCTATAACTCGTGCAATCTACATTGCTTTTTACATCAAGCACATCAAGCACAGAATTTTCTCTGCTTACATTTATTGTAACTGACAACAGAAAATGACTTTAATTATACAGTTAATAAAAATACTGTCCGACTGAAATTTAAAACGAAGCTTAACATAACCTATATTCTTCTCCTCTAAACGTAGACTGTGTATAGGGTTCTGAACTGATCGTATTTAACCAGGAGACTTGTAAAAAATGGAAACCTGTTGCAGTGAAGGGCTTAAGGCACAAACAAATGTTCTAAGATAAACAACCACCAGCTTGGACTCCAGGTAGGGTCTCTTCCTTCAACCTCCTCCATTAATCATAATGTCTACAAACAGCACAGTCCTTCTAATGAGCACCCTCTATAGCTAAGCTGACTAGCTTTGTTTGAAGGCAAGAGGTGGTACTGGTCCTTTAGTCATGATCAATCACATTTAGTCAAGCAAGAATATGCATCATACTGCCCTTATACCATGGGTGGCTCGTTCCTTAGGGCGATCGGGCAACACACCACCAAAGGGCGAAAGGGAAGAAATTTTGTGGACAGTCTGTTTTGCCTCTGAATATCGTAGTCCAATCAGTGTTGAGTTGTGTTCGGTACAGTACGTTTCAGTCTGATTGAAAATCGCCCCGGATTGCTCTGATAGACTCTTATATTAAGGCACTTTTTTTCGAACTGTAGGCACTGCAATACAATCTATATGGGTTCCAGGAGGGCTAGCACTTACGTGCTTGCGTCACACGTAACCTGGTGTAGCGATCTCATCAACATGACTATTATTACCTCAGGATCTGCTGCACCTAAAATAAAATGCTATCTGATGAAGACTGAATTAAATTGTTAGGAATAAGACTTTACTTAATTTTTTGATTAATGGAACAGCTGGTCTCTCTCCATGTTCAAAGTTATTTGTGAGGGCAAACTGACAGATTTAAGATGTTAATTATTTAAGCTTTAATTTACCCATTGAACAGGTCACCTTGGCCATCATCACAACAATTTCCCCCTCTGAGAGATTTGTAGATGTATTATTGTAGCAGTCTGGTGTACGTTTCCAGATTATGCTTATCACAACTTCAAAATGTCATTATTTATTAAGGTTCCAAAAGAATCCTACTAAAATACCACAGTCCTTTTCAATTTCATACAATACGTCATTTTCAATTCCCATTCACAAGTTTCTTTATTTACACAACAACCTGGCAATGCTTTTAAACACATGCTTTTAAATTAATATCACAAGATGGGTGCTAGGTTGGTGCAACAATCTAACGTGCAAATGAGTAGTCACCTTTTTGCTGCTGCAACAATCACATCTGCTGTCTAGATGAGGTTACAATGTTTGTTTGTTTATTGGGATTTTAACGTCATGTTTTACACTTTGGTTACATTAATGACAGGAACGGTAGTTACTCATTACACAAGATTCATCAGTTGACAAGGTTATATAGGACACAGTCTTGGACCATTTTTTATCTCCAGTTCACCTCACTTGCATGTCTTTGGACTGTGGGAGGAAACCGCAAGCTGGTGTATAAAAGAAGTCTGTGAATTTGCTTATGCCAGAAAAGGCATGTGCGTTAGGGTTAGGGTCTGCAGACCTCCATGGCCAGCATGAATGTAATGCAAGCAACAAGGAAATTACTTTAGGAAATTAATACATTAAACAATTATTACTGTACAGCCATTTCAGTTTTTCAGGGAACATTTTAAACATTCTTAAAAAAACCTTTATGCATAATATTCTCAATGTACAGTACAATCTGGAAAAATGAAATATAAAATATTTTGAGGAGATTAATATCTTCTCCTGACACTTTAAATACAGGGTTTTGTAGCTTAGTCAACACAAACAAACACACTGGAATGGACTGCATTAAAAAAAACCTAGGGACCTTAAACTTCCAACTCACAGAGTAGTAAATAACCTTGATTTCATTTTCTACAGAAAGGTAATGCCAAAGAACCTGGATTTCTCCTTTACTCTGTTACGAGAATTTTACTGGTCATTACCCAAGTAATCTTGGACCACTGGTAGCCTGCTGAGTGTTGAGACATTTGTCTGCACTTTTAAACAGGTAAACATCCAACCACAAGGAAAACAGCCAGAAATAAACCCCAATATGCAAGCAATCACTCGTTTCGAAACAGAGAGACAAACAGACAGAGCTTTTAAGGTTGGTCAAGTAGCTCCTCACATTACAATCAGACAAACACGCTGTGTTACACAACATGAGCTTTGTACAGGTTACAATTTTAAATGTAATAAAACATTTTGTTCAGCATATCTTGAACCAATTCAATACGGTATTGTATTTAGTTACTTCTCATATCAACACTTTGCTGGTAAGGCATGATTTTTCTGATCTGATCTGTATTAAACCAGTAAACAGAGCAGAAACTCTATTAGATGCTCAAAAAGTGCATTTATGTCTTCCAGCAAAGAATGTACTGCCTGACTGGTTCTTCTCATGCACTGAAATGCCTTTTTGAACTACGTATTATCTGTACAGCAGAGATGGACCTTCAGCTATCAAAAAATTCAAACACCTTAGCTCTATGGCATTATAAATATTGATAACATAAGCAGTCATTTCAATGTAGACTAGACTATCTAGGCTGCTAATCAAAAGAATAACTAAATATTTATTGTAGCATCTTATTAAAAGGCCAAATCTTAGATGTCGCTTAGAAAACAGATTTAAATAATATTATTACAAGGGTAAACTAAAGAAAACTAAAGTGCAATTATGTTGACGATATACACTGATCAGCCATAACATTAAAACCACCTCCTTGTTTCTACACTCACTGTCCATTTTATCAGCTCCACTTACCTTTTTAGCCTGCTTTCACTCTGTTCTTTAATGGTCAGGACCACCACACCACATCTCAGCACTGCAGTGGCAATGACATGGTGGTGGTGTGTTAGTGTGTATTGTGCTAGTATGAGTGGATCAGACACAGCAGTGCTGCTGGAGTTTTTAAATACAGTGTCCACTCACTGTCCACTCTATTAGACACACCTACCTAGTTAGTTTACCTTGTAGATGTAAAGTCAGAGATGATCGCTCATCTATTGCTACTGTTTGAGTTGGTCATCTACTAGACCTTCATCAGTGGTCACAGGACGCTGCCCATGGGGTGCTGTTCTCAGTCCAGCAGTGACACTGTGTTCAAAAACTCAATTGGCATTGCTGTGTCTGATCCACTCATACCAGCACAACACACACTAACACACCACCACCATGTCAGTGTCACTGCAGTGCTGAGAATGATCCACCAGTGGAGCTGACAAAATAGACAGTGAGTGTAGAAACAAGGAGGTGGTTTTATTGTTATGGCTGATCAGTGTATATATATAAAACTGTTTAGGAAAGGCTCTTTCCTGTACCCCTGAGCACAAAGCAAGATCTATAAAGACATAAAGAAAATCTTGGATTAAAGAAACTCCAGTGTCCTGCACCTCAGCCCCACTGAAAAGCTCTGGAATGAACTGGAACATTAATTGAGACTTTCTTGACCAACATCAGTGCCCACCCATACAAATGCTATTTTGACATAACGGGCACAAATTCCCACAGTCATACTTTAGACATACTTCAAAGCCTTCTCAGAAGAGTGGCTGTTGTTATAGCTGAAAAAACACATAGGGGTCAGTCTATTTTAATACCATTTGTTTTTGAAACATCTCATGGTCATGTGTATATGCCAACTGTATATGCCAACTATTTTGGCTGCTACACATTCCAAAAAAGTTCATGTGCACCTTTATGTTACAATACCTTTCAACAATTGTTGGGAACTGAGGACACATTTTGCACTGCTGAACAGCTGCACACGTTTTGACTTCTATTACCAAGTATCAGTAGAGCAGTAGCAACTTTGCACATGGTGTGACTTTTTAGGAGTCCGAATTAATGGGCAAATGGCAGGACACACAATGAACAGGTCGCCAGTCTATCACCGACCGGGCAGACACACACACACACACACACATACATACACACACCTATCAAAACTGCACTGCATCCCTCTAACCCCTGTTGACCTCTGATTACTTTAAATAATGTAGCTATAGCACGATTTTTCTAGGTGATAAAATTTATTAGGCCTATTACAGATGATTAGAAACCTCAATTAAAAAACTACAATTAAATTAAGTACTAAACAAAGGAATTCAATATTTCCACCCTTTTCCAATACACA
This sequence comes from Trichomycterus rosablanca, assembly GCF_030014385.1. Taxonomy (NCBI): domain Eukaryota; kingdom Metazoa; phylum Chordata; class Actinopteri; order Siluriformes; family Trichomycteridae; genus Trichomycterus; species Trichomycterus rosablanca. The sequence continues at coordinate 11,037,281 of NC_085999.1, read as the reverse complement.
GCAACACTAGGATATATATTATTTATCTTATACCAAGTTCACACTACACGACTTTCCAAGCTGTCAGGTCGCTGTACAGTTCACACTACACAACTGGACCTCTTGTAATTGGGAGTCTTTCAAGTCAGTGTGGCTTTCACACTACACGACTGATCGGCGACAGGGGGTTTCACACTACACGATCTATCACCAACTGGAATCGCAGGCGAGACTCTCTGGTCTCCCAAACTACGTTGTGTCACGAAAACAAACGCGAGAAATGAAGAGGAGTTTAATGATACCACATCCAAAAATGCATGTCAACAAGTAGCGAACGATCAAAGTTGTTTGTGCGCTGATGTGCAGCGTAAAATCAAAGAGAAAAATAAATGAATCCGAGTGGATTTGGCAACGCCACCAGCAGGGATTGTTTTGTTCTGTAGTGGGTTGGAGGTTAATAAATATATTTTTTTGTAATGCAGTGTTGGTATTATGGTTTGGCGTGGACGATAAGTTCACAAATATTGAAAAGCTTGTGTGTGTGCCGATGTATTCTAATAGAAACTATATTATCCCCCTCACCACACTCATTGCCAGTTGCAACCGACTGATCTAGATATTCAACATGCTAGATATCTCCTCTCAGTCGCTCGGATCGAGTTGTTGAGTAGTTCACACATAGCGATTGAGAGCCGAGTTTAGATCACCGAGCGAATGCCGAGTTGCTCCCGAGCTGCCACATCTAGCCGCGACCAGTCGGCGAGCAAAAATCAGGGCAAAAATCTTGTAGCGTAAACTAGGCATTAGTATGAAAATATTTAGGCTTCTAGCAATAAAAATCATTGGAGATTTTATCATCCTTGTCTCAAGGAAACCAGATACTGTAAAACCCATTCATATTTAAATAATTTTCCTTGAAATATTTCAGCAGTGTGGGTACATTACCAGCATTTGCTTTAATATTGTACACAGATAAAGGTGTATGTATACAGGATGTGCTTAATGTTAATAATGTGTGTAAGACACAGGCAGAAAAGGAATGTATGTTATTCTGTGGCTCGCAGATTGAAAATGTTCCACACGGCCTCACAGCTATTGTGATGGGGGAAGGATAATGTTACACTCACATTTGAAGACCCTGGGGAGTCGGTTGCTGAAACATTATTGGGGCAACAACAGAGTGACAGAGTGAAATCTCAGTCTAACCACTGAATTCCTATTGTCTGATTGGATGTTCATGGAATTTAATGCATAATAGACGTATTTTACACAAACATAGCATACTAGCCGCTCAGGTGGCGCAGTGGTAAAAACACACACTGGAACCAGAGCTGGGATCTCGAATGCATCGTGGGCGGCACGGTGGCTAAGTGGGTAGCACTGTTGCCTCACAGCAAGAAGGTCCTGGGTTCGATCCCCACGTGGGGCGGTCCGGGTCCTTTCTGTGTGGAGTTGGCATGTTCTCCCCATGTCTGCGTGGGTTTACTCCAGGTGCTCTGGTTTCCTCCCACAGTCCAAAGACATGCAAGTGAGGTGAACTGGAGACACTAAATTGTCCATGACTGTGTTCGATACAACCTTGTGAACTGATGAATCTTGTGTAATGAGTAACTACCGTTCCCGTCATGAATGTAACCAAAGTGTAAAACATGACGTTAAAATCCTAATAAACAAACAAACGAATACATCGTATAGAGTCTCAGCTCTGCCTGCTGGCTGGGCTGAGCAGCCACATGAACAATGATTGGCCTGTTGTTCAGATAGGTGGTAAATAAAAAGCCAGATAGGAACTCTCTCATAACTAACGCAATTACGACCTCTGCTGGCTGATTGATGGTGCCTGCACAGAGACGGGAAAAGAGTGCTGTCAGGGTGTGTCTCTCCATACACAGTGCTGATCCGCATTGCACTCGTCAAAGTGTAGGTGACAAAATGCATACGGCTGCTGCCCACGTGTCGGAGGGAGCGTAGGTTAGCTTCATTCTCTTTAATCAGTGGGGGATCGGCATTGGTGGAGAGGATGCAATCGGGCAATTAGACGCGCTAAAAGGGAGAAAAATCAGCTTTATAAAGTCAGTACAGTTCAAATTAAATTACAAGCCGCTCAGGTGGCACAGCAGTAAAAAGTACGCTAGCACACCAGAGTTGGGTTTCGAATACATGGTATCGAATATCAGCTCTGCCTTTCCGACTGGGCTGGGCGGCTGCATGAACAACGATTGGCTGTTGTTCATGGGGTAAAAAAGTCGGACCATAGGTCCTCATAACTGGTGCAACTGCGGCCCCTGCTGGCTGACTGATGGCGCCTGCACAGGGCTGAGGAATAATGCAGATGGGGGTGTGGCCCTCCGTACACAATGCCCGTCAGTGTATAAACTCGACTCGTGCAGGTGAAAAATGCGGTCTGTACTGACCGTACGTGCCGGAGGGGGCGTATGTCAGTTGAGAGGCGTCCTCAGTCAGTGGTGAAGGGTCGAATCAGTATAGAGGACGCAATCAGGGTAATTGGACACGACTAGATTGGGGGAGAAAATTGGGGGGAAAAAAGAGGGAGAATAAAAAATTTAAATACATTTTTCAATTAATTATTTCACAAAAATCTAATCTAACAATACAATCAGGCTAGAAATTAGTTTCTTATTTTGTGACATGCCTCAGTAGTGAGTATTTTTTCCAAATAGCAGCAAAATTACAGAGGCAGAGAAGTTTGCACCTCAAGGTTTCCAACTGAGCTTGTTTTTTCCCCACTGAAAAAGAAACTCTATTGCTTTGAAATGAAACAGTCAAATTCTTCAGGTGCCGCTGCTCCTCTGTGCTCGAGGGAAAACTGAGTGAGTGTGTCTGCACAAATTGTTCGAGGTAGATTGAGCACGGAGACGCGCCACCAGCGGATTCATTATTTCACCTCTAAACTTCTCTGTCTGTACTAGTACATCAATTTCAAGAAACACGTGCCTAGTAAACTGAAGCTTTGGTTTTTCCAGAATAAAGCTTCGAATTCCACCCTAGTGAAGAATAAAGGAATCCGAGAATCCGTGCTGTGAGTGTTGTTACCAAGCAACCTGTTAATTCCCAAGTGAAAAAGGTTTCAAATTTGTGGCAGGTACATGTGTAGATCAGCCAGAACACACTGATCCATTCCTCATATCGCTGTACTCTGACTGAGCCTGTCTCACACTAAGCTGCATTATATTACATTAGAGAATTATCACATTTTCAGCTAATGAATCAAATCATGACATTCCTACGGCTATGCAAATGACTGTGAATGTTTTTAAGCTAATGACATTTACCAGACGCATATGCCGTGCTTAATAATAAGTTACAATAATTAAAAATAGTGTTATATAGATACACCGATCAGGCATAACATTATGGCCACTGACAGGTGAAGTGAATAACACTGATTATCTCGTCATCACGGCACCCGTTAGTGGGTGGGATATATTAAGCAGCAAGTGAACATTTTATCCTCAAAGTTGATGTGTTAGAAGCAGGAAAAATGGGCGAGCGTAAGGATTTGAGCGAGTTTGACAAGGGCCATATTGTGATGGCTAGACGTCTGGGTCAGAGCATCTCCAAAACTACAGCTCTTGTGGGGTGTTCCCGGTCTGCAGTGGTCAGTATCTATCAAAAGTGGTCCAAGGAAGGAACAGTGGTAAACCGGCGATAGGGTCATGGGCAGCCAAGGCTCACTGATGCACGTGGGGAGCGAAGGCTGGCCCGTGTGGTCCGATCCAACAGACGAGCTACTGTAGCTCAAATTGCTGAAGAAGTTAATGCTGGTTCTGATAGAAAGGTGTCAGAATACACAGTGCATCGTAGTTTGTTGCGTATGGGGCTGCATAGCCGCAGACCAGTCAGTTAGGAAGGTGGTCATAACGTTATGCCTGATTAGTGTATAATAATATACACTAATGAGCCCACCTGCCTAATATGCTGTCAAAACAGCTCTAACCCGACAAGACCAGGGCTCCACAAGACATCTGAAGAAATCCTGTGGTATCTGGTACCAGGACATTATCAGCGGGTCTATCAACTTCTGCATGTTTCAAGGTGGATCATTTCTGCAAGTAAAAAACGCACACATGCCCCGCCATTATTCATCAACAATCCAGTTTATTCTGGTTTACCTTCCATTACTCTGATGTCCTTTTTCAATGCTTGCTTTTTTCAATTTTGGTGCTTTCAGCAGTTAACAGGAGTTAGCATGGGCACCTTAACTGACCTGCAATTACACAGCCCCATACATAGAATGGTTCAATGCACTGTGATGTGGAACATTCACCTCATGGCTAGTATTACAATTACCTGCAATTTGTGTCACAGTAGCCAATCTGGAGCCATACCAAAAGCCAAAGCCTTCCATTGCTCTGGCATAAATGAGTCTTGGCCACCCAAAATCTCATTGGTGGTTTGTGGATTGCCCTTCTTCAGACCACTTGCTGTTTTATCCGTCATCGCTTTGTGATGGTTGGCGGCATGGATGGGTCAGCTTTCTCCAATGTCCTCTATCTCGTGTCACTTGTAGCAGACAAGTCCTTGATACTTATGCAACCCATGTTGTACTTATACTTGGCCTTCCACATCTTCCAAAAGTCATGTCATAACCCCGCCTACAATGTATCTAAGTAAATTAAGACCCACTGTCCTATCTTGACATAGTCTGATGTTTGGCTTGTGTGTCTTTGCATCTTCTCTCGTGCTTTACTGGTTCAACTCCTTACGTAGCAAACTGATGAGCCAGTAGCCAGTAGTAACACAACAGTCCAAGCTAAATGTTATAAATGCATGTACCAATTTCAATGCATTATGCTGTATATGATTTTAATATTGTCTTAATGAACCTTGTTTTGGCAAAGAATAACATTTGTTTTATATTACTGATTTCATGAACTTAATCTTTAGGAGGTATATCCACATGTCTTTAACCATATAGTTTATTACTAATAGTGTACAGCTATATAATTGTAACCATTGTCCATATTTAGCTCTGAACTGGGTCACAGTCTATCACAAGCTGTCATCATTGCTGACATTTCAATCCTTCTATCACCATAAGAGAGAATGTTCATACTGAAGTTGAAGGGCACATCTGAAGGCAAAGATTTACAACGTAACGGCAGTGAACCATGCAGTCTGAATATATAAATGTGTCAATGAGGTGATGTAGCACAGGTGTATATTTTTAGGGTCCAACATATACAATTCCCTGTGCATACCAAACAGCATCACCTGAATCATGCGCCATGCCTCTCCACCCACCACAACCCACAGCAAAACAGAGAGAGTGCTATAGACCACAGATGATTCATGTTTTTTTCAGTCTTAGTTATTACTTTAGTCCTTTCAGGTCATATCAATTCCCACAGCAATCTTGGTGAAAATATGTGGTCCAGAGATTAGATTCTGCCTGTGATGTGTTCTATTTTAGGTGAAAAAATTGTCTTTGCTGTCAAAGAAAACTGAACCTGAATGTATGAAAAATGTGTTATTCAAAGCTGAGTCATGGTTGGGGATTAATTGAATGAGTTAATAATTTTATATTAGTTATTCCTGGGATTGGGTGCCTTTTGGACCTTAAAACTTTTTAAAAATGAAACACTGTTTTAATTTGTTTTTCATGTTTTATTATAAAAAGGACATGGTATACTTTTCCAAACTAATACTGGTCAAGCTAAATTACACATGCACCTCATGTACACTGTGACTTCCACCCTGTTACGTATTAGGTTGTAACAGGGTGGACCATAACAGGGTGGACATTCTGACATAAAATTAGCCATTAGTTAGTGAGCGAGCAAAACCATGCTAGTATAAAAGTGAATTCAGACTTTTAGTCTGCTTTTTAGTATGATTATTTTTAAAATTATCAAATCGTATTGCTTTTTCTCATATATCCCATAACAGGGTGGACATGTTATGGTTGACCATATAAGACTTTTAGGATAAAATGTGGAAAAAACAACATTAAAATGAGGAGTTTAATAAGCCACTCATCTCCCACAGTTGTTTTCCCTCCAAAAAGATCATGTGAGCTCCAGGAAATGATGTCAGTATGTAAAACAGCTCTTCATTTTAAGAGACAGTAGTAAGAAATAACAGGATGGCAGCAACTTGAGGGACGTGTGAAAACCCCTTATAATCAGCAATAAAATGAAACTCATAAAGAAAACAAAATCCAAGGTTTAGAGGGACTTAATCAAACCTTGTAAACAGTATTGAAAGACAGATATTTTCATGATTAAACCTCATATATCCATCACTAAATCAAAATGTACAGCACTGGGGACATGGGAAAACCTCTGGTATCTAAGAGATAAAAACAGTATGTATAGTCATTTTATTTGAGGGGGGGTAGAAAACATTGTGTTTAGTATTTGAAAGTGTTAATTATTTCAGTAAGATGTTTAGAAATTGTACTGTTTAAAATTTTTTTTTTAATAAATACAATGATCAGTACTAGGGACACAAAAGGCACCGAATTGTAGGAATGACCCATTTTTGGGACGTTTGAAAGGAAAGAGCATCCTGACACATTTATTTCAATACTAATCATGCATTCAGAAGAAATCACTTCTTGTTTTGAAGCCATTTAGTTTACTATCACCTATGAAATACCAAAATGCAGAGTCATGTGTATTAAAATACACAAAAATGGCTAACTTTTTTAAGAGTGTGTGTCATTATTGCAGTTGATGTAGCAAGGTTTGGGTTTTTAGTAGACATACAAATGACATACAATTTCAAGGTAAGTTTTAGCTAGGTTGCTATTTTGATATTTTAAATCAGTGTTTTTACAGGTCTTAAAAATGGGGGTATTAAAATAAAAATGGGCTGTCTGTCTCAAAACAGACATGGTTCAAAGGACTGCATTATGCTATGTAATTTGCCACTCTCAAGATCTATATCTTAAGAGCAGATGCTTTAGAAGACCTGCTCTACATTAGCGTCCCCTCCTCCACCTTGTCTTTGGAGCAGAGGAGTTTAGGTCTGCCCTTGAAAAGGTTCAACATAATGCAGTATTTCAGTGTCACACCTTTAACAGGTAGAACATACGACCTCTGCATACACTTAATAAGTCATTACAGTCATTTAAAGAGGATGGCTGTCCTCCACAAGCAATAAAATAACCTCCAGCACCTAAAGAGCAGAGCATCAATGCATTATCCAACAAATGCAATCTTAGAATGTAATTTTTGTGCACTCAGAGAATCTTACCTTATCAGGAATTTTTTTCTTTCTGGCAAATGGAATGCCAGACCAAAGCTCAGATTGTATCTCTTTGTTCCCTTTGAGTAGAAAAAGTCAAAAATAATCTGTCTTCTTTTCTGAGAAAAAAGCCTTTTCTTCCATGTAAGAGCCTATTTCTCACTGTCATGCTGCCACTAAGCTTTGGACACAGTGGGTTGTGGGTGCCTCCAGCTCAAAAAAAGACCCCAACTCACTCTGAGCACCATCATGGCTCTACTCAAAGTGACCCCTAATCACAACACACAGCACTTGCCAGAGGAACAGCAAGGGCTCAGCTACATTAATCCCACTCACCATACACTTCACTGATCTAACCCTGCACCTGCACTCTGCAGTCGCTGCCTCGTGTTTACATTCAACATGTAACACCGCATTGTAACCTTCACACTGCAAGAACAGAATATAAACAGTGCACAAAGATTAAACATTTAACAAATAAGTTATAAAATTTTTAATCAGCTTTATGATATAAGTCAACATTCAAATTGTGCAATAATCCTGATCATACTGATTTGGTAGCTTATACATATTTATTTCAAATTAAACACAGCTGGAGTCTACAGTGTTCTCAAAATTAGTAAAGAATGCTGCTTTTTAGTTGGTCTGCTGACACAGATTCCCACAAATATGGCTTTCTTGTCCCACATATTATACTAAACCAGTTGCCTTTATTCCAGTAAGTAATGCACAGCAAATTACATTTTCTAACTGCATTTCCATGTGATAAATCAAGTTACCCTGATTTAATACCAACTACAACTATACACATCTAGCTGCAATAAAATACAGTTTATGGTTCCCATCCCATAGATGACAGCATCTAAGAGCATCTTTATATCGTCTGCAACTAACTGCAATAAGACACTGACCACTGAGAACAAAGAGCAGCTATATCCAAGGCCATCTTAATATGTGAGACACAATGGGTGGGTCTGGCCTCGTCTTTAATGATCTCATCTGATAAATGGAGAGGCAAACATCCAAGGACGGCTATCTGATGCAGCGGCTCTAATGAAGCCAGGCTTCAGCAGTCAGATGAAACAAATATCAAATGCAAACACCATTAATTTGCAAGTTTTTTAAATTACCATGGTTGTTATTTACATTCGGCTCAAATGGGAAAGTAAAATTTGGTTGTATTTTAGCATTTACAGCATACCGATTGAGAAATTGAAGTGCAACACAATGCTCTTGCTGCAGTGTGATTTTTTTCAGCTGATATTTACACAAGTGTTGGGCCAGAGTAAAAGGGTAATGAAAATGCAAGCTGTTAAAAAAGTTATGTATCTGCAGAGCTACAAATGAGAAAAACCAGGCACCCTTCAGATCAATAGAAAACACAGCTGGTGTTTTTAAAAAGACAATGTCAGCTACAGGACCTTTCCAGACTCGTGAATTAACATTTTTTTTTAAATAAAAGAAGCAGTCAAATGCAAGGTATTTGATTAAATGTCATTGTAATTACTGACAGTAATTTCATTTTCTGGCAGAATTAAATGAGATTTTTTAATATAGCATGAATAACAGGCACAAAACACTAATGTGTAAGTAATTTAGTTATTTCTCTTAGTGTTTCCAGGTACAAAGTGTGCAAATAGAGCTTGCTTGTCAATGTCTCATATATTTATCTATTTAGCAATAGCATATGCAACCAGTGGTGCTGCCTGTTGAAACAACATATCGCCAGGAAGATAACCAGCCTGTTAAAATTCTAATTCTGGACTGTAATTTATGAACACCACAATTAGGGCTGGCGCTGTATCGGTCCGATATTGGCCCAAATCACTGGATCAGATATTGGAAGGAAAAGAACGTGTAATCCAATCCGATACTGTTGCTTAATGTAAATAGCACTTAATGTAAATAAGGCCATTGTTTGTGTGTAAAGCAAATAACATATGAAGATACGTTCCAACAGAGTGCCGTTTATTGCCAGCTCACTCAGCAACTGCCGTAACATGTGCCACTGATCAACAATTAAAACACACTGATCTACTTAAACTTTTAGCATTTTAAAAAATCATCTACTACTGCCACATCTAAAAACACTGTGTAAACACAATAAAAAACGCTTTGATAAATGATAAATCGCTCACCTGAATTGAGAAAACCTTGTCCCGACTTGGAGATCTCTCACATCCTCAACAATTAATCCATTAGTGTTATGAAATAATAATAAAAAACTACAAAATTTCCCATTTATCCAGCAGGGTATTTTAATAAGCGTGCTTTGGTTTTTAATAATCTAAAAACGTGAAAGAACTTCAACGGAAAATCTCACATCTGCGTCAATTCTAATTGGTCCATCGCATTTGACTGACATCCACATCTTCCAATTGTAGACACTTTGAACGACACACCGTAAAGCGAGATGTGTCACGTGAACAACAGCTTGAACATAAGTGAAACCAAAAATACTGCTAAATGTTCTCTGTGTAAAAGTTCAAATAAAAACAACAGTTTTGTATACAGTGTATCACAAAAGTGAGTACACCCCTCACATTTCTGCAAATATTTCATTATATCTTTTCATGGGACAACACTATAGACATGAAACTTGGATATAACTTAGAGTAGTCAGTGTACAGCTTGTATAGCAGTGTAGATTTACTGTCTTCTGAAAATAACTCAACACACAGCCATTAATGTCTAAATAGCTGGCAACATAAGTGAGTACACCCCACAGTGAACATGTCCAAATTGTGCCCAAATGTGTCGTTGTCCCTCCCTGGTGTCATGTGTCAAGGTCCCAGGTGTGAATGGGGAGCAGGGCTGTTAAATTTGGTGTTTTGGGTACAATTCTCTCATACTGGCCACTGGATATTCAACATGGCACCTCATGGCAAAGAACTCTCTGAGGATGTGAGAAATAGAATTGTTGCTCTCCACAAAGATGGCCTGGGCTATAAGAAGATTGCTAACACCCTGAAACTGAGCTACAGCATGGTGGCCAAGGTCATACAGCGGTTTTCCAGGACAGGTTCCACTCGGAACAGGCTTCGCCAGGGTCGACCAAAGAAGTTGAGTCCACGTGTTCGGCGTCATATCCAGAGGTTGGCTTTAAAAAATAGACACATGAGTGCTGCCAGCATTGCTGCAGAGGTTGAAGACGTGGGAGGTCAGCCTGTCAGTGCTCAGACCATACGCCGCACACTGCATCAACTCGGTCTGCATGGTCGTCATCCCAGAAGGAAGCTGACGCACAAGAAAGCCCGCAAACAGTTTGCTGAAGACAAGCAGTCCAAGAACATGGATTACTGGAATGCCCTGTGGTCTGACGAGACCAAGATAAACTTGTTTGGCTCAGATGGTGTCCAGCATGTGTGGCGGCGCCCTGGTGAGAAGTACCAAGACAACTGTATCTTGCCTACAGTCAAGCATGGTGGTGGTAGCATCATGGTCTTGGGCTGCATGAGTGTTGCTGGCACTGGGGAGCTGCAGTTCATTGAGGAAAACATGAATTCCAACATGTACTGGGACATTCTGAAACAGAGCATGATCCCCTCCCTTCGAAAACTGGGCCTCATGGCAGTTTTCCAACAGGATAACGACCCCAAACACAACCTCCAAAATGACAACTGCCTTGCTGAGGAAGCTGAAGGTAAAGGTGATGGACTAAACCCAATTGAGCACCTGTGGCGCATCCTCAAGTGGAAGGTGGAGGAGTTCAAGGTGTCTAACATCCACCAGCTCCGTGATGTCATCATGGAGGAGTGGAAGAGGATTCCAGTAGCAACCTGTGCAGCTCTGGTGAATTCCATGCCCAGGAGGGTTAAGGCAGTGCTGGATAATAATGGTGGTCACACAAAATATTAACACTTTGGGCACAATTTGGACATGTTCACTGTGGGGTGTACTCACTTATGTTGCCAGCCATTTAGACATTAATGGCTGTGTGTTGAGTTATTTTCAGAAGACAGTAAATCTACACTGCTATACAAGTTGTACACTGACTACTCTAAGTTATATCCAAGTTTCATGTCTATAGTGTTGTCCCATGAAAAGATATAATGAAATATTTGCAGAAATGTGAGGGGTGTACTCACTTTTGTGATACACTGTAAGTGTGATGTTGTAGGTTCTGTATTTATTCCTTTAGAATATTTGTTTCACAGTCTGAGCAATGTTATTTAAATAGCTAGTTTAACCATGGTGCATTGAGACATGTATTATTACTGCTTAGTTGTTTGAGAGGAGAAATGATGGTATCGGACTGGTATCGGTATCGGCAGATATTCAATTTGCAGTATTGGTATTGGATATGAAAAAGTGGTATCCAGCCAGCACTAAGCACAATATACTATATTAGTTTTTAATGTACTGTTTGGCATTCATAAGAACCTAGCCACCCAGGGTAAAGTAATGCAGCTGAGGCTTGGAAATACGATAGTGTAGTTTCTCTCTCCAAGGTGCTGAATTTGTTTCCCAGGTGATGATGTCATTGAGGGCTTCCACCATGGAGATACAACTCAGTAGCGTCACGAATATGTTTGTGTGTACTGCAAAGGGCTGATGAATTCATACAGCTGTTTAAGTACTGTAACAAACACAGCACAAAACAACATAATAACCTTTCAAACCAGACAATATTTCGAAGGAGCCCGGGGAGATGTTTCATGTAGGAGGGCTGCCAACGGAATCTAGAAGTATGACGCCAAGCAATTCAAACAAACGCACACAAGTGCAAGCAAACACAGATACACACACTCTCTCTCTTTCTCTCTCTCTCTCTCTCTCTCACACACACACACACACACACACACACACACAGAAGGAGACTGAAATAAATAGCCCAGACAACCAATCCCTGCTTGGCAGTGACGTTTTCATTTATGACATTTAACAGACATTTTTATCTGAAGCGACTTACAAAATCTGGTTGAACCCAAGTCAAGCAATTACAGGTTAGGGGCCTTGCACAAACCTTCTGATTAGTAATTCCAGTGCCTTTACAGCTACACTACCACTGCCACGTTATTAAATAAAAATGATTACAATTAAATGAATAAGAGATGTTTTAGAGATGTGGGGGTTGAATATGCAGGCTGTATAATACAGTGCATGATTAAGGCTGCAGTGTGAAGTTGTGAGACGACTGTCAACAAAGAAATCTAAATCAAATCCTTAAAAAAATAAGAACTGTTTCATGGCATGTCTACAATACCTCAACATGAAATATGCCTATAGGAAAGAGTTTTATTTGTGTGAACCATTTTTATTTTCCTCAAAACAGATTTGAGCAATTTTGAAACTCTTGAATTATACACAATGTATTATTCTCAATTAATTCTAAATGTTGGCATTTGCCCCGTTTTCTCAAGATCTTCAAATTGATGCTTCCAAAGGCAATGCTCATTATTTGAAAGATATGGTGTTAAAAAGCTTTTCTACTATGAACTAGAGAAAATCAAACTTAGCATAGCTACATAGTCACAGTAATAGGTTAAATGTGCATGGGGTAAAATTTTAGCTCTACTGGTTACAAGGTGAACTACAGTAGTACAGTAGTTTTTTCCCACAGATACCACAGTATATAAAGGTATTAGCTAATTAGCAAAAAAAAGTCTGACATGTTCTTTTTAAAGCATTTGGTGGAGTGAAGGGCTTTAGGGTGCATGTCTACATCTTGACTAGCAGGAGGCACATAAACAAGCCAGTCTATCTTTGTTTACATTTCTGTGTTTTTTAGATGCTTTGAGTGTTATTTTTAATTTGAAAAAACTACAAAATTTGGACCACTGCTCTTTTAAAACTATATAATATTTAAAGTTATACCACAGAGTAACCACTCCCTATAACTTATTTTTATATAAAAATTGTACATTGTCTTTTTATTCAATCAGTTTACTGAACAGACCTAATGATCTATCCAGACAGCAGTAAAAACAACAGGGCCAGAGAAATAGTGACAGAAACTGTAGAATCAGATGGAATGAATTGCTGTAAAGCCCAGCCATAATAATCTGAAGTTTCACATGTGTCACTGGTTGCAGATTGAAATACACAATTCTACGACTGCTTTAAAATAGACTAATATTAATGATATCAAATAAATCACATGCTTTTTTACGTTGTGGCAACAGTTTAGGAAAGGACCATTTTATGTTAGCATAAATGATGTTTAAACCTAATGATCTATCTATACTGTGGTGTAAACAATAGGGCCAGAGAAATAGTGACAGAAACAGTAGAATCAGATGGGATGAATTGCCATAAAGCCCATGTGTCACTGGTTGCAGATTGAAATACACTGTTCTACAATGCTCTAAAATATTAAAGTGGTGCTTAAGAAGCTAAATTGTCTGAAGGTTGGAGGCAATAATTATCATTAATGTTTTATATAATTGGCTTCATTTAATTGGTTTTTACACCTCAGATGCCTTTTCTGACAGGGTTTTACATATAACCTTTTAGGGGGAAAACTTAAAGTGCTAGATGTAACCAGAGTAATTGGATACAACTAGATTGGGAAAACAGGAAAAATACATAGATAGAATTTAAAAAATGCTAAACATGACCAAAATGAACAGAGTATTTTAGGACTCTTAGTATTGAGGTATTCCCTAATTATTAAGGTTAGGTGTTTCAGACACACCCACTGTTAAGATTAATATAAATTATATAAAATAAATCATATGCTTTTTACGTTGTGGCAATGGACCATTTTATGTTTTAACATAAACATGTTTTAGACCTAAAGATCTATCTATATAGTAGTGTAAACAGTAGGGCCAGAGAGACTGACAGAAACAGTAAAATCAGATGGGATGAATTGTCATAAAGCCCAGCCATAATAATCTGAGGTTTCACATGTGTCACTGGTTGAGATTGAAATACATTGTTCTACACTGCTTTAAAATATTAAAGTGGTGCTTAAGAAGCTCAATTGCCAGAAGGTTGGAGGCAACAATTATCATGAATATTTTACATAATTGGCTTAATTTAATTGGCTTTTTGCTCCTCAGGTGCCTTCTCTGAAAGGGTTCCACATATAACCTCTTAGGTGATAAAACTTGAAAATGCTAAATGGAAGATTTTAGGAGTGAAACCTGATGGCTGTAATGTAAGGTTAAAAACTGTCAAGCACTTTCAAAACAAAGACAATAAACATTTCATAATATATTATTATTTTACCCAAAATACAAACCCAACACAAACACATTATTATAGGATTATTTCCTCTGTAATTAACACTAAGACATTCAACATGTTAAAAGCTGATCTTGATTCAACTTCAACAACAGCAGGATTTCAGAGCCGAAATGTTGGCTTTTCCTTCCAGGAATGACAGACTGATCTTCCACTTTAATGATCCGCTTAATGAAGAGCCATGATGCGTTCACTGGCTTAACACATCGGATAAAGGAACAGCACGGGTAAAGTGCATCAGCAAAACCGCGCGATCAAAATATTTACTCTTACCTTTCCGAACAGAAGCTCGCCTGAAGGTTGAGGTAATTCCTGATTGTAATCCGTGCACATAAAGCTTGCTGGATAGTGGTGTGTGCGCTTGTTTACTTAGCCGTGCTGCATCTGAACGCTACATTTCGCTTCGATTTCCATTCAGCTACACACACAACGAGAGAGAGAGAGCGAGCGAGCGCGTGAGAAAGAGAGAGAGAGAGCGCGAGAGGGAGACGCTCTCTCTCCTCTCTCCTCCCTGAGCACCAACACATGGACAGTTTAAGTTACATACAGTCTTTACATAGTATATGCACGAATACCTGGTTAATTGGATTTTATTGTAAAATCTAGTTAATGGACGCGTTAGCCACATGCTGAACATGCAAGGGACAGGTGTGGCCTAGCGGTTATGGTACTGGACTAGTAATCCAAAAGTTGCTGGTTCAAGCCCCACCACTGCCAGGTTGCCACTGTCAGGTTGCCACTGTTGGGCCCTTGAGCAAGGCCCTTAACCCTCAATTGCTTAGACAGTGTACTGTCACTGTACTGTAAGTCGCTTTGGATAAAAGCGTATGCTGAAAATGTAAATGTAATGCAGGGCTAGGGTGGGGCTGGGGGGGGCATGCTGGACATGTCATTTCAAAACAATGGGCATCATGGCCATAATCACAAAATACATTGTGGGTTAATATTCCAATATGCTGAAATTGTCCTCCCCAGTATATGGATGTAAAAATTATAAATATACATATTTCATTCACTAGCTTTGCATAATGGTAGGATTCCAATCAGTTAGTGATGTGGCAGGGATGTTTTAGAATGGTAGGAACATCACCTCTTCCCTTACGGTATATTTGGTCTGATGGCCATTAATGTGAAGCTCCCAACCCTGGTACATATATTAATTTATTCACGACTTATGCACCCATTGTCCTCAGACTGGTTTTCCCACTTGATATAATAAAAGCACAGAGCAGGGTTATTCAGTGCTAGTCAATGACTACAATAAATAATATGTATATAAAATGATAAACATGGTGCTCGCGTGGCACAGTGGTAAAACACGCTAGCCCACAAGTGCTGAGAGTTCAAATCTCAGCTCTGCTACCGGCCTGCTGGATGCTTACACACAGACATGATTGGCTAAAGTCTGCCAGTTGGGAGGGCCAGAGGGATTCCTCATCGCTGCTGCAATTATGGCCTCTGTTGGCTGGTTGATGGCGCCTGAACAGAGATGGGGGATTATAGATATCAGTGCGTGACTCTATGTACATGTGAACCCATTTCATGCAGTTGAAAAGAAGCGGTTAGCAACTGCACGTGTTGGAAGGAGCGTGTGTTAGGTATGCCCTCCTCGACCAGGGTAGGGGTCTGCAGCAGTGGAGGAGAGATATAATTATGACAAGACTGGGAGAAATTGCAAAAAAACAATTAAAAACATGCTAAACATTAACAAAATGTACAGTGTATTTTAGGGCTTTTAGTATTAAAGTATCTACTGATTATTGAGTTTAGTTGTGTCAACCACACCCACTGTTAGAAGGTGTTTAATATCAATTATATAGAATCAATCATATGCTTTTTACTTTGTGGCAAAGTTTAGGACACAAAGCAATTTCTAAGTTATGGTTTGATGAGTTTGCTATAGAGAAATTTCAGTGGCCTGGACCTTACCTGACTGATCACTGGAATTAATTGGAATACTAAAGGCCTTCTTGTCCAACATCAGTGCCCAACCCTTAAAATGACTTATTAGGTACTAATTCCAAGAGACACAATCTTCAAAATCTTCTAAAAAGTAGAGGCTTTTATAGGAACAAACTGGGTGCCAACCTCATATTATAGTCCAGGGTTTTGGAATGAGGTGTGTGATGAATGTTATCACATGTTAGCCCTGCCTAATAATGGTGTTTGTAGAACTTGTGTGATTGCTCGGCACATTTGTTGGTTTTCTTCATCGACTTTATTAATGTATTTATTTAAAAAGCTTGATTAACAAACACTAGATTTATACTTTTATATAAAGGGGATAAAAACTGTGGCTTACTTGCCAACAAGGTTTGCTAGCTTTGGCCCAGGAAGTATTTAGAGTATGTAAAACAGTCAGTTACTTATTTTAAAAATGCAAAGAATGTTTTACTGTACTTTCCTCACATAGAGAGAAAATTACAGTCATTCATCTAATTAACTAAACTATTAGAATAAAACACATATAAGCAAAAAAATAAAAATGTTATACTTATTTGCATTTTTCCCCTTTTTTCTGCCAACCTAGTTGTATTTATTTACCCAGTTTCCTCCACTACAACAGCCCGCTACCCTGGTCAAGTAGGCCCGAATGTACTCAAGTGTGAGAGTCAGGCACTTGCCTTCAATATTCACCATCTCTGTGCAGGTGCTCTCAACCATCCAGCAGAGGCTGCAAAAGCAGTAGTAATATGGGTCCCTTTCAACAATAATTCCCAATAGACATATTCGACATTTTCATTCGTGCCTTTGTAGATGCCACTATCTCAGCGGTAGTGGCTGAGTGGTTTAGGTCTAGGCCATTCCAGTGTTGTTTGGGCTGTACGCTTTATGTCATTCGAGTTAGTGTGCACTGTGGAGGAGATTTTCTTCAAGGATTTTCCTGCATTTGGTCTCCCTGTTCCTGCTGCTAAAAAGAACCCCCAAGCATGATGCTGCCAACAGAAATATCATCGTAGATGGGAGGGGGGTTATATACCTTTTATCCAACAGTGGCTCCTGTCCTGCCATTAAGACATAAACCCCTGATTTATGTAGTGCTGCACATTTGGTTGTTCATTCAACAGGTTCTTCCATCTCTGCACAGGACTTTTGGTCAATGTAAGGTAGTCAACTCTAAAAGGTTCAAGGCTGTACCAAGTTTTTTAAATTTTATAATTACTGAAACCACTTAAAAGCTTTAAAAGCATCAACATTGGTGTTCATAATATACTGATCATATATTACTTTACTATAATATTAATATAATAGCTATGGTTCAGATAAACAGTAAATTTAATACATTTATTACTTGCTCACATAATGTGAGATACTTTATTTAAAAAATCTTTTTTGTCTGTACAGGTTTTTCTAAGATTGTGAACAGATGATTAGCTGTACTGTTACTTGAGCATCTGGGCAGTTTTTGATTTCTTTACTCCCCCTGCTGGTCAGAATAAACGAACATTTTTAAAAGTTCATTATAATTTTTCATTTAAAAACTTTTACAGGTACGTAATTAAAAGACCAAAAACGAGGTATTTAATATTTTACCCTATAATGTTTTTTGGTTTTATTAGTAAGTGAATGCTTATTTCTAATTTGATGCCCGCAACACATTCAAAAACATACATGGGCAATTCATGGGTAAGACTGTAAAAAATATTAAACATATAATGAATATAATCACATGGCTTTTGGAATACTTTGGAAAACCTTTGTCAGAAAATGAATATAGTCACTGCATCTACAAATGCAAGTCAATACTCCACTATGCAAAGCAGAAGTCATATATTAACAACATCCAGAAATGCAGCAGGCTTCTCTGGGCTCAAGCTAATTTAAGATTGATGAGACCACCTTTAACATTGTTTTCGGAAATAATGGACATTATGTCCAAATAAGAAAAGGACCATCCTGATTATTACCACCTTAAACTTCAAAAGTCAGCATCTGTCATGGTATGTAGAGGTGTTAGTGTCTTGGCACTGTTGATGCTGAGGGGTTCATATTGATTATGGAGCAACTTATGCTGTCATCTAGGTGGTGTATTTTTCAGGGATGTCCCTGCTTGTTTCAGCAGGACCAAGCCACATTTTGCAGGTGTTACAACAGTGAATGCAGAAGCTAAATTGGCCTGTCTGCAGTCCAGACCTGTCTTCTGGTAAAAACGTGTCACATTATGAAATACATCAACACCACAGACTGTTAAGCAACTAAAGGGTTATATCAAGCAAGAGTGAAGCAAAAAATCCAAGTTCCCAAATGTGACATAAAGATGAACCTAACAGTAATAAACATATGCGTGCCTCAGCTTTTTTGAAACATGTTGTAAATTTAGAATGTGTATATGTATATATATGTATATATATATATATGCAAAAAAAATTAAGTTAATTAGTTAAACAATGTTACATTTTATCTGTGTACTGATTTATTAAATGCATTTTAAATAAATTACATATCATTGTATGTTGTTTTTTTTATAAAATTTTCCTATTGTCCTAACATTTATTACATTGGGTTTTAACAAATTTTAATCAAATGTTTTTGTGTTTGATGGTACACTGTGAATGAGTGTACACAGTAATTGGGTTTAATACTAAATAGTAAATGACTGGCTTTGATACCAGACATTATACATGTGATACTGCAAAATAAATAGATTTGAACGTACCTTGAAAGACAGTGAGTAAATGTGATAGTACACAACAATCAAGTTTAATAATTCATACTGGCTGACTGACTCATACTGGCTGACTGGATGTAATTGTACACAGTAAATGGATTTGACCGTGTTTGATTGTACATTGTTAATAATTTTGAAAGTATACAGTGACTGGGTATGATATTCAGAGGGTTTTATCCATACACAGTAAATGGTAGTGTAAACAGTAACACAAAATGGTTCGACTTACAGTATTTATACTTCTCATCATAGAGCATTAAATCATGCTTTACTGTTGTGAGGTTATTAAAGATAACTCTAACAATAAACTAACATGTTTGGCTGCAAGGTATATATAAATTACATAAGTGTTCAACAAAGTGTATCTCTAAATTAGGAAACAAATAATAATTTGATGTACAGATGTGTGGGAACTGTGTTAGTGGTGTACAAATCTTGGTTTGTGCACTGTAAATTTCAAATCACGTGTGCAGATAATGATCACTTATCTTTCCTCACACATAATGGAAAAGCTGACAATGGATTTTCCAAGG
The DNA here is from genome assembly GCF_030014385.1 of Trichomycterus rosablanca. Classification (NCBI taxonomy): domain Eukaryota; kingdom Metazoa; phylum Chordata; class Actinopteri; order Siluriformes; family Trichomycteridae; genus Trichomycterus; species Trichomycterus rosablanca. The sequence continues at coordinate 11,017,697 of NC_085999.1, read as the reverse complement.
AGGAAGCAAGTCTGGTTGGTTTTACCATGGGGTTTCCTCATTCTAAGGTAATTAAACAGTTCCTGAAGCAGTTCATCTTCTGCAGGCCTACATATCAAACATGCTTTTAAAGCAGCAGATTTAGACAGGTAACATGTACTAAGTTCATTCATCTATTTAAGTAAATATTGCTTGGCAAACTGTTTACTGTTGTAAAGTCGGAGTTCAAAACTCACACCATAACAGCTTGGAATGTTTCCATTTTCAGTTGTAAGTTGCTTTAAATAAAAATCTCAGGCAAGTGTTATGAAATGTATGACCTACATCACAAAATAAATAGATGTGGGGATCTCATAGCATTATAAAAGGTTTCAAAGGTGAATCAGGTTGCATAAGAACAGGAAAGCACACGTTGCGTTATGATTTAATATCACATGAGTCACAACACCTGGCAATGAGAACAGCACTGTCAACTTTCCAGTCTTAATAATGCAAATTATAACTAGATTAATAACAACAATATTTGTAAATTAAGACTGCATGGATAGGTGTTTGACTGTGATAATGAAATGATCTGTGGTAATGGGACTGAATGAAACACTTACATTTAATGATTAAGAGGTGTCTCCCAATATGTTTTCCACAAAGTGCTGTAATCTGATCTGTAAGTATAACTTTTATTCTCTGACAAAAAAAAAACTGATAGTAAAAATTGTTTAAATTAGAGATGGAGCAATTTTTTTGGTTTATTGGATTATCCTGGTCAAAGGATTTATTGCCCCCCAGAAACACTAGGTGTGAGTGCCAACATACAATGAACAGGGCGCCAATCAATCTCAAAGCAACACTCACTCATTTACTCAGTCACAAGCAGGGTCAGTTTAGAGAAGCCATTCCAAGATCTGCATGCTTTGTGAGATGTAAGAAAAGCGGAGTACCTGGAGGAAACACACAAAGTTAAAGTAAAAAAAAACACGTAAAGCTCGGCAGAGACAGTGAGAAATTAACAAAGCGGGCGATCGGGCAACGCACCACCAAAGAACGAAAGGGAAGAAATTTTTCTATCACAGCTGTGACTGTTCTGGAGTCAGTCTTGCCTCGGAATATCGTAGTCCAATCAGCGTCGAGTTCCGTACAGTACCGCCCCTTTTGGGGCAATTTCAGTCTGGCTGAAAATCACCCCGGATTGCTCTCATAGACTCTCATGTTAAGGCTCTTTTTTTCGAACTGCAGGCGCTGCAATACAATCTGAATGGGTTCCGGGAGGGCACGCATTTACGTGCTTGCGTCACACGTAACCTGATGTCGTGATCTCATCACCATGACTACCATCACCTCAGTTCGGCGCAACTCCATCGTGTCATTAAGGGAAATGCCATTTAGTCGTAGTAATCAGGATAAATTAGCAACTTAAGAATTAGGGCCACCCAGGCCAAATTTAAACATCAAGCAAGTATCTACAAAGGGGGGAAATCATATAAGTTACAAGTAAATTACAAGTAAGTAATGTAATTTTTAAATTGTGGTTGCACTTATTGTATCTCCCCAATTGTTTAATTGTACTTCTTTATTCATTGCACATCAGCCCCGATGCCAATCTTTATTCTGGATCTGCTGCACCTAAAATAAAATGCTATCTGATGAAGACTGAATTAAATTGTTAGGGTGAAGGCTTTACTTCATTTTATGATGAATGGTAAAGCTGGTCTCTCTCCATGTTCAAAGTTATTTGTGAGGGCAAACTGACAGATGACTTAAGATGTTAATTATTTAAGCTTTAATTTACCCATTGAACGGGTCACCTTGGCCATCATTGCAACAATTGCCCCCTCTGGAACCCCCCCCCCCCCCCAATTCGACGCAATTCAACAGCGCACCTCAAACAAGTAGTTCTCCACCAAAACAGTGCAGTAATACACTCAACATAAATGCAACCACCAACACAATTACAGAAGAAGTAGTACTACTACTACTGTACTTAGTAGTAGTTGTGGCGCACTACAAGTAAAGGCCCACCTGGCTCTGCGCGTTCCAGTGTTGCCAGATTGGGCGGTTATCAGCCAAATGGGGAGGATTTTGTTGGAAAACAATTTAATAGCATTTACATAACACTTCTGTTTAAAAGAAAATATTCAGTTTTAAGAAGCACCAGCATTGTAGAAGGCTATTAAAAGTAAATTCAATTTTCAATGCTGATTTGGCTTAATAGTGTTGGTCAGTCTGTATCATATTCTTGAAAGAAAATTAAAATGTGTTTTCCCTGCATTCACGCTAGCATGTTCTGGGTTCAATTGAGTGTCATCATTACACACAAGTTGGCGGCCAAATGATCAAGTATTGCAAAGGAATATCTTTGAAATTCTTCCTCATAATGTTAAGGTTGCTATATTTTGGTTTTTTCACTTGTCAGGGAAAATTAAGAGAGAAAAAAGCTTATTATTATCATGCGGGTCTTCGTGATGTAATTCTACATGGTAAATGAGTGAGTAAACACATAAAAAGGTATTAGTTTTTGAGCCACCCCTGTGTGAGCAATGGTCTCAGTCTGGCCACCCCTATGAATCTGGCAACCTTATGATTACTAGTCCAATATTTTAACCACTGAGCTACCACTGCTCTATAATAAAGTTGTCTATGTACATTTCTATTTTATATATAAATAATTTTTGCAGTAGACCAGAGCTGTTCCTTAATGTCACTGTACATTCCTCAGTACTGTTCTTGTCCGGTGAGGAATTTCCAGAGGGCGGTGCGCTGTTAGCTTTCAGGAAGTGCTAGCATTAGCACGGCTACATATACTTTCACTTTTCCAGTTTCATGTAAAGCTGTGGGACAGTCACTCTGGACAGAAATGCTTGCGGGACAAAACAACCTTCAAACAGTGGAGCCGCTGTGTGATATAGTTGAGTGTTTTCTACGGTAAAAGCGGTGAAAATGGCTGAGGTGATTCTAGCGGACCTGGTTCATCCTTACTGCTCTCAAAACAGCCGGTGTCTGGAGGAGCGCGTGAGGAAACTACTCAGCGTGATCAGCGTGGGCACGAGCGAGCCTGTTTACACGATCGTCCAGCAGCACGCGCACTGCGCTCAGGAGCTCGATGAATCGACACTCGTGCAGAAGTGTGCAGAACTGAAGACAAGGCTCAAGTTTTTCTCGAATAACAGCTTAGTAGCAGTGCTGTACTCGTTTAAACAAGCCGCGGATGAACTGGGTGTTAGTTCTATACATGTGATGACTTGTAAATCTCGGCTTGCTGAGCTGCAGATGTGTCAAAAGCAGCTTTTTACTCAGACCTACAGTTTCACCTACAGTACAGTGTTGGACTGCACAGCCTGTCCTACCACACAGCTTACCTCCACGTATACTACACTCGAATATCTTAAAGAGCAGATCAGCAGCTTCCTACAGCACCTACCAGCGCTTCGTGGAGATATTACTATCCTAAAGTCTCCATTCATCTCAGGTGCATTACAAAGATCTCTTTACACTTACTAATGAATGTGCTTTGTTTATTATATGGCTAAGTTTGCATTTACATTTACATTTTCAGCATTTAGCAGACACTCTTATCCAGAGCAACTTACAGAAGTGGTTCCATAGTAAACATTTCATTACTCTAGATTAAGTAAAACAACAGTCCAAGAACACAAATCTGCTAAAACCTGTTAGAACCAATTTTTGGGGTTTTAATTGTTTTTTAAAGACAGCGAGAGACTCAGATGTTCGGACAGACAGAGGAAGTTTGTTCCGCCACTCGGGTGCCAGAACAGAGAACAGCCTTGATGCTTGTCTTCCTCTAGTCCTGGGTGGAGGATCAAGTCGAGCAAGACTAGTCGCTCAGAAGTTGGGGTGTTACAGCCACGTTTATTACGTAAAATAAATGACACGCTTCCAATTGTGGCTACTGCTTGAGGAAAGCTTTTTTGTTCCATGATTGTGCTAATGAAGTGATATCTATAAAGTATAAACACAACCTGCAGGGAGCCATAAACTCTTAAACTGATTGTAAGTTAGACCTTCTCATCCAGTATCAGTGCTTTACCTTACAGATCCTTTTTTGAGTAAATGGACACAAATGTCCACAGACACACTTAAAAATGTTATGGAAAGCCTTCTCAGAACAGTGGAAGTTGTTATAGCTGCAAATGGGTGATTAACTCTGACTAGGATGTTCAAGAAGCTTATGGTCAGGTGTCCAGATACTTGAATCTGTGTGCACAGAGAAGGCACTGGCTATAATCATAATAAATCATAATTAAGTTAAGTGTCATTATAAAACTTAAATTACAGAAATAATTTCAGCATGCCCTTCCCAAAGAAATAAAAAAAACATTATATATATATATATATATGTTATTTGCAAGTGTATGCAAACCTGTAAGCGGTATAAATGTAAATGCAGCATAACGAATATGCAGTAAAGAGCTATTTCTGAGTTTTTTTAATGTTCTTCCATTTTTCCCCAGATTTCTTTGTCCATGGTTTTACCACAAGAACTGGAGGCATTTCCTACAACAGCACTCTGAGCTCTTTAAACCTGTTCAGCAGTTCTCGCCGCAGAGACTCGTGTGCTGAAGTGGCAGAGAACCTGCGCCGCCTCAGTGTACATGCAGGCTTTCAGCCTAGCCAGTTCCACCTTGTCAAGGTAGACCTACCTACTAATACTTTTCTGAGCTCACTTAATTATAAATGGAATGATTATATAAGCATCTACTGACACCTCTGAGTTCTTGTGGACACATTTTACGTGACTCTATTTTTCTTTCTGTTGCCACACCATATTTTTTATTCTAATGTAAGCTGTGACAGGTGTTATGGTATAAAGCCAGGGTCTGTGTGAGTACTGTAAACGTATGTAGTACTAAATTAAAGTTTTTAGTACTATAGTACAGACTACACCTGCCACAGCTTACATTAGAATGAATTACATTAAAAAATATGGTGTGGCAACAGAAGGAAAATTGAGTGACGTAAAATGTGTCCACGTTAATAGTTAATGGTTAATAGTTCACGATGTTTGCGATATATTCTACATGTTTTGATTCTATAAGTATTCTTACAGACCTGCAGTTAAGCTTTTAAAAATATGAAAATGCAGCAAGTTTTGTTTCTTCTTTGATCTTTAGTCAAATTATCAAGTATTTTATTGATCTAAAATGAGAAATTCTGTTTTCTTTCAGGTCAACCACGCCAGTGATGTGTGGGTAATGAATAAGCCTGAACCTGAGAGCTACGATGCCATTGTAACAAATCAAGCAGGTGTGATTATAGCAGCACCGGGAGCTGACTGCATGCCTCTGCTATTCGCTGACCCTGTGAAAAAGGTCATTGGAGTAGCTCATGCAGGTGACTCACCTTATATTCAACTCTTACTTTCACATCTCTATCTGACAGTAAACAGCAGTTTCCATTCCTGTGAGTGATATAAATATGAAATAATTTCAGTTCTGCTTATTGTGAGTTTACCATAAAGGCTAAAAGCATATGAAAAATAATGGGTTAATTCAGTATTCAATACCCTCTTCGTTCTTTGAAAGATTTAATTGTTCCAGAGACTTTCTGGAAAAGACAGGACCAGAGTGCCAGTCAGGGTGTTAATGTTACAAATTGTACAAAGGTTGTTACCCTACAGCTTGAGCTATGTGTGTGTTGGTATGTGGACACCTGACTATGAACATCTGGTTCTAGTGTGTTGCCTCCCTTAAAATCACTTCCAAAAGACAATGTGTGTTTATTTAGAGCAGGGGTATTCAACTAAAATTTAAAGAGGTCCAGTTAGAGAAAATTTCTTGAAGCAAAGGTCCGGAATGTTTATTTATATATAACATATATACAGTGTATCACAAAAGTGAGTACACCCCTCACATTTCTGCAGATATTTAAGTATATCTTTTCATGGGACAACATTGACAAAATGACACTTTGACACAATGAAAAGTAGTCTGTGTGCAGCTTATATAACAGTGTAAATTTATTCTTCCCTCAAAATAACTCAATATACAGCCATTAATGTCTAAACCACCGGCAACAAAAGTGAGTACACCCCTTAGTGAAAGTTCCTGAAGTGTCAATATTTTGTGTGGCCACCATTATTTCCCAGAACTGCCTTAACTCTCCTGGGCATGGAGTTTACCAGAGCTTCACAGGTTGCCACTGGAATGCTTTTCCACTCCTCCATGACGACATCACGGAGCTGGCGGATATTTGAGACTTTGCGCTCCTCCACCTTCCGCTTGAGGATGCCCCAAAGATGTTCTATTGGGTTTAGGTCTGGAGACATGCTTGGCCAGTCCATCACCTTTACCCTCAGCCTCTTCAATAAAGCAGTGGTCGTCTTAGAGGTGTGTTTGGGGTCATTATCATGCTGGAACACTGCCCTGCGACCCAGTTTCCGGAGGGAGGGGATCATGCTCTGCTTCAGTATTTCACAGTACATATTGGAGTTCATGTGTCCCTCAATGAAATGTAACTCCCCAACACCTGCTGCACTCATGCAGCCCCAGACCATGGCATTCCCACCACCATGCTTGACTGTAGGCATGACACACTTATCTTTGTACTCCTCACCTGATTGCTGCCACACATGCTTGAGACCATCTGAACCAAACAAATTAATCTTGGTCTCATCAGACCATAGGACATGGTTCCAGTAATCCATGTCCTTTGTTGACATGTCTTCAGCAAACTGTTTGCGGGCTTTCTTGTGTAGAGACTTCAGAAGAAGCTTCCTTCTGGGGTGACAGCCATGCAGACCAATTTGATGTAGTGTGCGGCGTATGGTCTGAGCACTGACAGGCTGACCCCCCACCTTTTCAATCTCTGCAGCAATGCTGACAGCACTCCTGCGCCTATCTTTCAAAGACAGCAGTTGGATGTGACGCTGAGCACGTGCACTCAGCTTCTTTGGACGACCAACGCGAGCTCTGTTCTGAGTGGACCCTGCTCTTTTAAAACGCTGGATGATCTTGGCCACTGTGCTGCAGCTCAGTTTCAGGGTGTTGGCAATCTTCTTGTAGCCTTGGCCATCTTCATGTAGCGCAACAATTCGTCTTTTAAGATCCTCAGAGAGTTCTTTGCCATGAGGTGCCATGTTGGAACTTTCAGTGACCAGTATGAGAAAGTGTGAGAGCTGTACTACTAAATTGAACACACCTGCTCCCTATGCACACCTGAGACCTAGTAACACTAACAAATCACATGACATTTTGGAGGGAAAATGACAAGCAGTGCTCAATTTGGACATTTAGGGGTGTAGTCTCTTAGGGGTGTACTCACTTTTGTTGCCGGTGGTTTAGACATTAATGGCTGTATATTGAGTTATTTTGAGGGAAGAATAAATTTACACTGTTATATAAGCTGCACACAGACTACTTTTCATTGTGTCAAAGTGTCATTTTGTCAGTGTTGTCCCATGAAAAGATATACTTAAATATCTGCAGAAATGTGAGGGGTGTACTCACTTTTGTGATACACTGTATATATATATATATATATATATATATATATATATATATATATATATATATATATATATACAGTATATACATATATATATACTGTATATATATAACATATACAGTACAGGCCAAAAGTTTGGACACACCTTCTCATTCAATGCGTTTTCTGTATTTTCATGACTATTTACATTGTAGATTCTCACTGAAGGCATCAAAACTATGAATGAACACATGTGGAGTTATGTACTTAACAAAAAAAGGTGAAATAACTGAAAACCACCGTCTTTCCACATGTAACTCGCCTCTAACTCTCTCATCTGTCTGCACTGTAGAGTCGCAGTGTTTACCGGCTGGAATGCACAGACTTGATTGGCTGAGTGGTGTCACGTGATTGGTCTGTGCACTTTCTTATCCGCTAAACCGCTACCGTAAAGACTACAAAAGCTGCGCCGGTTTAAATAGAAGCGCTCCGTCAGGTTTCAAATAATAACTTTCTGTTTTGGCTGTAGGTCCGGGTCCGTATGGGACAGCTTCTGGGTCTGGATCCGGACCGCGGTCCGCCTGTTAGTGACCTCTGATTTAGAGCATTAGTTTGGTCAGGCACAGATGTTAGACAAAAAGGCCTGGCTTAAAGTCAATGCTCCAAATTATCCTAAAGGTGTATATTAACATTTAGGATACGCTTGCTGCCAAACTTGTTAACCATGTGTTTGTGGACCAATCACTGTACACAGGAACACACTAATGCTGGATCAGATAAAGGCCTTACCCAAACTGTTGCCACAAAGTTAGCATAACTAGAATAGAATAACTACGGTTTATGAGGATGGACACGGCTGAAACTTCTCCCAACTCTTAATTGACTTCCTATAAATTGTACCCATTATTCCCTTCTTCTCTTCTTGGTGGATCCTCACACCCATTTTCTCCCTATTCTCTTAACAGATCTTCACGTTCTTGTTTTCCTAAATAAAAAAGGGGGGTGATTCTGCCCCGCACAAATAGGGAGCCACTCTGAACTTTAGCATCCCCCCTCCTTTTCCCTTACCCCTTACTGTCTCATAATTACTCTTCATCCACTATAGCTGAAAGCATGGCCCGTACTCCTAAATAATTTTATACACCTGTTACCAGTAGTTATGGCTAAAAGGGGTTTCAACAGACTTTGGCCATATAGCGTAGGTTTGTATATAATGTATTGGATTAAGTGAAGATTGATGGGTACATTTTAATACTTTCTGAATCTACTGTATGTTTTAAGCTGTCTGTACACATGGTATTGCTTTCTGTAAATAAGCACAGTTATTGGGAACTCGATACTCTGTTAAAATGCTGGTAAAAACCTCACACTTAACTGTCTTAACTGTGATGCTTATTTTGTATTTGTTGCCTCTCCTTTTACAGGCTGGAAGGGTACCCTGATGGGAGTTGCTATGGCAACAGTAAATGCCATGATGCAGGAGTTTGGCAGTGAGTTTGCTAGCGTGGTAGCTGTCATAGGCCCTTCTGTTGGTTCCTGCTGTTTCACTTTGGAACAAGATTCAGCCAGAAAGTTCCAAGCCATCCACCCAGACTGTGTAAGGAACCCAGGGTCACCCACGCCTTATGTTGATATCAGGCTTGCCACCAGGTAAAAGAAAAAAATCTCGTCAGTTGTCTGTAGCCTAGCAGTAATTCATATTTAATTTATTAGCAATGGAACGTCATATGATTTACCTACTGCTGTTTGTTACATAACTGATGACATTTAGCTTTAATGACTCATTTGTTTAACATTTTCTATCAAAAAGGGAGAGACGAGTTGTGTATAAAGCTAACAATGCTATGTGAACTATAAAAATTTAACTGTTGCAATGGACTGTGTAAATGTAAAGCCTTTGTTTAGTTTAATAATTGTTTCATTCCTCACACTCATGTGATTAGGATACTCTTGGAGAGAGGCGGGATCCTTCCGGAGCACATTCAGGATAACACAGTGACAGACAGCCCCAACATCACCCTCTGCACTTCCTGCCACCCTGACCTTTTCTTTTCTCATGTTAGAGATGGCATCAACTTTGGCACTCAGATCGGCTTCCTGGGGATTAAAGAACCACATGAATTAAAACAATCAGATCATTAGAATTTTAATTGTGCTACACAGTTTGAATAGTTTGATTAACTATCAAACAGAAAGCATTTACTATATACAGTGGATATAAAAAGTTTAAACTCTTGTTAAAATGCCAGACCAAGATAAATCATTTCAGATTTATTTCCACCTTAAATGTGACCTATATATTTGCACTTGGATTGAAAAACAAACTGAAATTATTCAGAGAGGAACAATTAAAAAAATAATACAGATTAATACTAAATAAAAACTAGAGATGTGCATTTCCTGCAGAAAATGCGAGTGTGATTGCGGTGCAGCAGTAGGAAACGCTGCTCACTGTAATCTCACATGAACATTAAAATGTAATTGTGATATAATGACGATAAACAAAACCACCGTTTATATAAAGCAGCAACATCTCTATTGTTACTCACATTACCTCAATGATGTATCACTGCATTACCATACTGATACAGTCACTCAGCATCTCCTCTGCAGAGGCCGTGTACATACCATGTATATGTAAAAACTTCTGTATGTTCAAAAGCACAGCTGATAATTGTTTATTTAAGCAATAGAACACGAGATGCTATTGCTTTTATACAACAGTTTTTACAAAATAAAGAAAGAAAATAAATCAAAGAAGCCCTGAATTTCATAATAAATTTGCTTTAATATTGACAATACCTTCCGCCAAAAAGTAGTTCCACAACAAATATGAAGTTTAACACTACAAAGCAGACATCCCAAGTTGCAAAAACTCATTTCAGGGAGGTAAGAAGAACAAGAAGAAGAAGGCAAGAACCTCCGAAGGGAAAAAAAGAAATAAAAAAACCTCTCGCACACACCAAAGGATATAGGTGAAAACAGAACTACTAGGAGCTGCTAACAGGGCTTAACTAACTGTTCGCGTTACAAACACATTAATGTTCCCTACATAGTGCACTAGATTGTGTATCAGATCACGGATATATGTTCCCTACATAGTGCACTAGATAGTGAATTAGACAATTGATTTATGTTCCCTACACGGTGCACTGGATTGTGTATCAGATAACGGATTTAAAACGTGACCGGGAAAAAAAAGTCTGTGTCGCCTGCGTGCGCTTTTGTGTGCATGAAGCTTGTCGTTACTGGCAACGCGTCAGCGGAGTAATACCATTGTGGTGTGAAAAGACCGTGCTGTTGTCACGAATATCAGCACGGCTAGAACGCTTCTCAACCAATCAGATTGTAAGGTCGGAACTAACTGTTGTATAATAAAGCAATAAGCCACGAGAGGCCATGCGTTACTGTGATTTTCCCCGTGATAAAATCATAGCAGTAACGCACGGTCTCGAGTGGCTTATTGCTTTTATAAAACGGTGGTCAACATAAAATATAATAAAATACAACGGTGTTTAATCATAAATGTATTTATTGTGTATAAACTTACAATAAAGCATTCTTCCGCGACGCAATGTAGTTCGAGTAACAGTGTTGCTAGGCAACATGAGGGCGAAAATAACATTAACTTTTTCTTTTCAGTGGCGTATTAATATGGAATGATGTGAGGTGGTCATAGGTGTGAGTTTATCGGGGATTTTACAACGGCTTCGAACGCGGCTCAGCCAATCAGATTTTAGGACCGGAACTATCCGTTTTAAAATAAAGCAATAGAACACGAGAGGCCGTGCGTTACTGCGATTTTATCACGGGGATGACGTTTTTAGCTAACTAAAACTTCTTTCCCCGTGCTAAAATCATAGCAGTAACGCATGGTCTCGAGTGGCTCAGCGGCTCAGCCAATCAGATTTTAGGACCGGAACTATCCGTTTTATAAGAAGGATTTTTAAACCACTTAACATTCAATAGTCATATTTTAATTTGATTATAAAAATCACACTATTTAATTTTGAAGACTTTAGAAGTTACTGATAACTGAAACTGAAAATACCATTATTATGGGTCTTCATCATCAACAGGTTATTTGTTGGTAGTCACATGCTGTGGTAATGACATTTTTAAACATTACAATCCATGGATTTGCTAATACTACTTAACAGCCAGTATAAAATACACTTTATAAAACGGATAGTTCCGGTCCTAAAATCTGATTGGCTGAGCCGCGTTCGAAGCCGTTGTAAAATCCCCGATAAACGCACACCTAGGACCACCTCACATCATTCCATATTAATACACCACTGAAAAGTAAAAGTGAATGTTATGTTCGCCCTCATGTTGCCTAGCAACACTTTTAAGGAACTACCTGGCATCGCGGAAGAATGCTTTATTGTAAGTTTATACACAATAAATACATTTATGAATTAAACATTGTTGTATTTATTATATTTTATGTTGACCGCCGTTTTATAAAAGCAATAAGCCACTCGAGACCGTGCGTTACTGCTATGATTTTAGCACGGGGAAAGAAGTTTTAGGCACTTTGCTTCACGTCGTGCCAAAAACGTCATCCCCGTGATAAAATCACAGTCTCTCGTGGCTTATTGCTTTATTAAATCCATAGAAATTATGTCAACATTTCATTTAATGCATAAAAGCTAATGAGACAGAATAAGTATACTCCATGATTAGGAGGAACTCATGACTAAATTATTCACTGTTCCACACATCAAAATGTCTTTCTTCTCAGATTTTTGGTATAGTCACCTTTGCTATGTACTTATTTATTTTAATGAAGTAATTTGGAAACAACATATAAGCTACCCAATAAAAGTATACTTTAGACTAAATTGTAGTAACTATACACAACAGGGGCACCATGAACCACAAAATCACCCATGCAGACAGATCTAAATGATAAATCATAAATCATTTAAAATCAGTACACATACAGTATGTATTCACTGTGAATGATACATAACTCGGAACATAAATGTTAAATAACTCTGAAATACTTAATGTCATTTAAACTTTATACATAAAGACACACAACCACAAATGCACAGTTAAATAATTGTAACATTTTATTGCTTACAATAACAACCTTTTCCACAACTGTTAAATAGTGAATAGAATAGAAAGGTAATATACATTTATAGGCATATTATGTGGCTTTTCCTAGTTCACACTGCACCATAAAAGCTGGGCTGGTGTAAAGGATAATGTATTAATCTTGAATTAATATATATATGTTTAGCATCACTGTCCATCCCAGCTCACGCCCTTGTTACCAGAATATTCCAGATGAATACATAACACTCTATATCCTTTATACCAGAGCAGCTGACATGGTGCACATCAAACTTCTGAAAAATAGGCACATGGTTGTTTTACTTACAGAAATGTGTTCTGAGGTCAGAAAGAATTGGTTATTACTCTAATACAGTCATTATTCTCTCTGCCCTCAGAACATATTTCTGTAGATAAAACTCATCAACAAAAAATAAAAACCAGGCACCACCTGCAGGAATAATAAACTGTAAATCTATTTAGAGCATGAAAGAACATTAACAAACATAGAACAATTAAAACAGTGGGTGCATTTTCTATTAACAGCAAACAACAATGCATTATTTCTATTAAACCAGTCCAGTTGCTCACACAGCTGCAATGGTGTACACGATCTGGATGTTTTCTGGAATAAAGGTTATAAGCACACACAAACAAAACATCTACATACACACACACACACACACACACACACACACACACACACACACACACACACAACCTGATCAAGATAAAGATAAGAAAAAAAAAACAGAACAGGTGTATAAACATATATATGAATATGTGTAATGTGTGGTGCCTTTTCCTAGATTTCAGAAGTTCACACTGCTGCACCATGGCAGCTGGGCTGGTATAAAGCATAATGTATTTATCTCGAATGTATATATGATGGACTCAGACTCTAGACAGCTATCATTCATCCTACATTGAGGAATATCAAGCTTTTATGTCTGTTTATCATCACTGTCCATCCCAGCTCACGCCCTCGTTACCAGAATATTCAAAATGAATACATAACACTCTATATCCTTTATACCACACCAGCTGACATGGTGCATGTCAAACTTCTGAAAAATAGAAACCAGGCACTACAACATACATATTTCCTGCAGACATGCATAACAATGTTAAGAGTATGATAAATAAGAAATAAGAAAAAACACCAGAACAGGTGTATAAAGGTGTATTTTTTTTTTTTTTTTTTGGTTAACTGAAAAGAAAAAGAAAATCACATATGTACATTATACCAAAATCAGTCCAGCTGCACACACAGCTGTAAAAGGTGCAGTAATCTGGATGGTTTCTAAAAAACAGAGACATGGTTACAAACACAAATCATCTGCATACACATTTACCAAACGCATGCATAATAATGTTACCAATAAAAACAAAATAAGGAAAAAACTACAGAACAGGTGTATAACAACTCTATAACAATGTTTTTTAATTTGAAAAAAATTTGAACAGTTGTGTAAAGAACATACACTATAAGAACATACAGTAACACAGTAAAAGAAGACCATAGTTGTTATATTATTAACCTCTTTGACTAAAGCTATTTCCCACCCACTGTCAGAAATTGTTTTAACACTTTTCTCTGGGTTGCTGGTGTTGTTTCGAATTGCATTTGGAACTTTACAGTTGTCTGTGTTTAAAGATGCAGGAGTTTTTCTTATTTTGGTGAGGCAATTCTTCGTTGCTGTGGCCGTTTATGATCCTATCAGCAACATGTCCAACATTTTTAAAGTTCTTTCACTGTGGCATCGTTTAGAATTTCATTAGGAACTTTTGAATTGTCTGTGGTTAAACGTGCAGGAGTTTTTCTTATTTCGGTGAGGCAATTCTTCGTTGCTGTGGCCGTTTATGATCCTATCAGCAACATGTCAGGAGTTTCTCTTATTTCGTTGAGGCAATTCTTCATTGCTGTGGCCGTTTATGATCCTATCAGCAACATGTCAGTGTAATGAGGCAGAAAGGACCCAAGGTGCAGATTCTTAAAAAATAAACTTTATTTATTATTTTGAAACAAAAAACAAAGCAAAAGACAAAAACCAGAACAAAAAAGCAATCGGGAGAACCCCGATTGCGCCGCAAGCTCAGCAGGCAACTGAAAAAGAAAAGGCAAAATAATAAATGAATGCGAGGCGCGAACCCCAGTCGCTCCGGTGCTGGGCGTTCGCGCTACAGTCTCGCCAACTGGAGGATGACAACAGTCCTGCCAAAAGCGCTTAAAAGGCGCTGGGGGACTGAAAAAGAAAAAGCTAAATAATAAATGAATGCGAGGCGCGAACCCCGGTCGCTTCGGTGCTGGGCGTTCGCGCTACAGTCTCGCCAACTGGAGGATAGAGAGCCACTAGGCACAAGCTAAAGATAACCGTCTGGACGAGGCGTGGCACCAGACGCTGAAATCCTGCTATTAGCAACAGGGGAGCAAGCACAAAGCTATAAATAAACACAGCGCGAGGGCTAAGCGAAATCGCACCACTTTCCCTAGGATGAAGGAAATCAAAGGACTATACCTCAGCACAGCGCTTACAATCTCGAACGGCCTAAAAACCGTCCGGGCTACCGTCTTTCCCTGCAAAATGGGGACGAGAGGGCGTTCTCGCCACCGGGCTACACAGGCCAACACAAACAAAAGGTGCAACGCCCGCTGCTGCACACAGGCAGATTAAATAGGCCAGGTGCAGCTGCAGGCAATCGCCCTAATTAGCAGCCCTTCTACTTGATGCCTCACTGGGTTTGGGTCTGTAACACCTGGTTCGCCGGGAACCCGGGGTGAGTTCGCCAGCTACCGCAGGCACCCTAACAGTACCCCCCCCCTCTAGGAACAGCTCCCGAGGTCCCAAGCCCCGCAGCTTGGTTCCTACGGAACTCGCGGACCAGTTCAGGGTCCAGGATCTGACGAGCCGGTACCCATGAACGCTCCTCGGGGCCGTAACCCTCACAATCCACCAAGTATTGGGTGCTACCCTGCACCTTCCTTACCGCTAACAGTAAACTTTTTTTTTACTTCAAGCTAGGAGGACGGGGAGAGTGCCATACGGTGCGTCTCGTAAAGGAGAGGCTCCTGTGCGATCCAGGCGAGCTTCTGGCCTTTTGTTCGCGCTGTAACCCTAAAAAACCACTTATGTTCTTCAGGACACTTTGAAAATCTTGACCCCTAACAGTAATCTTTTTTTTTTTTACTTCGAGCTAGGAGGACGGGGACAGTGCCATACGGTGTGTCTCGTAGAGGAGAGGCTCCTGTGCGGTTTAGGCGAGCTTCTGGCCCTCTGTTCTCCCTGTAAGCCTAAAAAACCACTTATGTTCTCCAGGTCACTTTGAAAATCTTGACCCCTAACAGTAATCCTTTTTTTTACTTCGAGCTAGGAGGACGGGGACAGTGCCATACGGTGAGTCTCATAGAGGAGAGCCCCCTGTGCGGTCCGGGCGAGCTTCTGGCCTTTTGTTCGCGCTGTAACCCTAAAAAACCACTTATGTACTCCAAGTCACTTTGAAAATCTTGACCCCTAACAGTAATCTTTTTTTTACTTCGAGCTAGGAGGACGGGGACAGTGCCATACGGTGCGTCTCGTAGAGGAGAGGCTCCTGTGCGGTTTGGGCGAGCTTCTGGCCCTCTATTCTCTCTGTAAGCCTAAAAAACCACTTATGTTCTCCGGGTCACTTTGAAAATCCTGACCCCTAGAAGTAAACTTTTTTTTTTACTTCGAGCTAGGAGGACGGGGACAGTGCCATAAGGTTCGTCTCGTAGACGAGAGCCCCCTGTGCGGTCCGGGCGAGCTTCTGGCCTTTTGTTCGCGCTGTAACCCTGAAAAACCACTTATGTTCTTCGGGAAACTTTGAAAATCTTGACCCCTAACAGTATTCTTTTTTTTTTTTTTTACTTCGAGCTAGGAGGACGGGGACAGTGCCATACGGTGCGTCTCGTAGAGGAGAGGCTCCTATGCGGTCCGGGCGAGCTTCTGGCCCTCTGTTCTCTCTGTAAGCCTAAAAAACCACTTATGTTCTCCGGGTCACTTTGAAAATCTTGACACCTAACAGTAATCTTTTTTTTTTACTTCGAGCTAGGAGGACGGGCACAGTGCCATACGGTGCGTCTCGTAGAGGAGAGGCTCCTGTGCGGTTTGGGCGAGCTTCTGGCCCTCTGTTCTCTCTGTAAGCCTAAAAAACCACTTATGTTCTCCGGGTCACTTTGAAAATCTTGACCCCTATAAGTAAACATTTTTTTTTTACTTCAAACTAGGAGGACAGGGACAGTGCCATACGGTGCATCTCGTAGAGGAGAGGCTCCTGTGCTGTCCGGGCGAGCTTCTGGCCCTCTGTTCTCCCTGTAACCCTAAAAAACCACTTAGGTTCTCCGGGTCACTTTGAAAATCTTGACCCCTAACAGTAATCTTTTTTTTTTTTTACTTCGAGCTAGGAGGACGGGGACAGTGCCATACGGTGCGTCTCGTAGAGCAGAGCCCCCTGTGCGGTCCGGGCGAGCTTCTGGCTTTTTGTTCGCGCTGTAACCCTAAAAAACCACTTATGTTCTCCGGGTCACTTTGAAAATCTTGACCCCTAACAGTAATCTTTTTTTTTACTTCGAGCTAGAAGGACGGGGACAGTGCCATACGGTGCGTCTCATAGAGGAGAGGTTCCTGTGTGGTCCGGGCGAGCTTCTGGCCTTTTGTTCGCGCTGTAACCCTAAAATACCACTTGTGATATCCAGGTCACTTTGAAAATATTGACCCCTAACACTAATCTTTTTTTACTTCGAGCTAGGAGGACGGAGACAGTGCCATAAGGTGCGTCTAGTCAAGGAGAGGCTCCTGTGCGGTCCAGGCGAGCTTCTGGCCCTCTGTTCTCCCTGTAAGCCTAAAAAATCACTTATGTTCTCCGGTTCACTTTGAAAATCTTGACTCCTAACAGTAATCTTTTTTTTAACTTTGAGCTAGGAGGACGGGGACAGTGCCATACGGTGCATCTCGTAGAGGAGAGGCTCCTGTACGGTCCTGGTGAGCTTCTGGCCCTCTGTTCTCCCTGTAACCCTAAAAAACCACTTATGTTCTCCGGGTCACTTTGAAAATCTTGACCCCTAACAGTAATCTTTTTTTTTACTTCGAGCTAGGAAGACGGGGACAGTGCCATACGGTGCATCTCGTAGAGGAGAGGCTCCTGTACGGTCCTGGTGAGCTTCTGGCCCTCTGTTCTCCCTGTAAGCCTAAAAAACCACTTATGTTCTCCAGGCCACTTTGAAAATCTTGACCCCTAACAGTAATCTTTTTTTTTTACTTCGAGCTAGGAGGACGGGGACAGTGCCATACGGTGCGTCTCGTAGAGCAGAGCCCCCTGTGCGGTCCGGGCGAGCTTCTGGCTTTTTGTTCGCGCTGTAACCCTAAAAAACCACTTATGTTCTCCGGGTCACTTTGAAAATCTTGACCCCTAACAGTAATCTTTTTTTTTACTTCGAGCTAGAAGGACGGGGACAGTGCCATACGGTGCGTCTCATAGAGGAGAGGTTCCTGTGTGGTCCGGGCGAGCTTCTGGCCTTTTGTTCGCGCTGTAACCCTAAAATACCACTTGTGATATCCAGGTCACTTTGAAAATATTGACCCCTAACACTAATCTTTTTTTACTTCGAGCTAGGAGGACGGAGACAGTGCCATAAGGTGCGTCTAGTCAAGGAGAGGCTCCTGTGCGGTCCAGGCGAGCTTCTGGCCCTCTGTTCTCCCTGTAAGCCTAAAAAATCACTTATGTTCTCCGGTTCACTTTGAAAATCTTGACTCCTAACAGTAATCTTTTTTTTAACTTTGAGCTAGGAGGACGGGGACAGTGCCATACGGTGCATCTCGTAGAGGAGAGGCTCCTGTACGGTCCTGGTGAGCTTCTGGCCCTCTGTTCTCCCTGTAACCCTAAAAAACCACTTATGTTCTCCGGGTCACTTTGAAAATCTTGACCCCTAACAGTAATCTTTTTTTTTACTTCGAGCTAGGAAGACGGGGACAGTGCCATACGGTGCATCTCGTAGAGGAGAGGCTCCTGTACGGTCCTGGTGAGCTTCTGGCCCTCTGTTCTCCCTGTAAGCCTAAAAAACCACTTATGTTCTCCAGGCCACTTTGAAAATCTTGACCCCTAACAGTAATCTTTTTTTTTTACTTCGAGCTAGGAGGACGGGGACAGTGCCATACGGTGCGTCTCGTAGAGCAGAGCCCCCTGTGCGGTCCGGGCGAGCTTCTGGCTTTTTGTTCGCGCTGTAACCCTAAAAAACCACTTATGTTCTCCGGGTCACTTTGAAAATCTTGACCCCTAACAGTAATCTTTTTTTTTAGTTCGAGCTAGGAGGACGGGGACAGTGCCATACGGTGCGTCTCGTAGAGGAGAGCCCCCTGTGCGGTCCGGGCGAGCTTCTGGCCTTTTGTTCGCGCTGTAGCTTCGAAAGGTCACCCGTTTGCATCCATTCCTTTCGTTTAAAGCTGCTGAGACCCTGGTACATGCCTTTGTCACTTCCAAACTTGACTATTGCAATTCTCTCCTTTATGGACTTCCTTCAAAATCCCTCCGACCCTTGCAGATTGCTCAGAATGCTGCTGCCCGAGTACTAACCCGGTCAAAAAAACATGAACATATCACCCCGGTACTTGAACAACTCCATTGGCTCCCTGTCAAAAAACGTATCCAATATAAAATTTTAGTGCTCGCTTTCAAGGCACTTCATGGTCTGGCTCCCTTGTATCTGGCTGATCTTTTACATCGCTATGTCCCTTCCCGCAGGCTAAGATCGTTTGATGCTGGTCTCCTTGTTATACCCAGGTTTAGGTTGACCACCTTGGGTGGTAGATCATTTAGTGTTGCTGCCCCGACACTGTGGAACTCTCTTCCTCTCCCTCTTCGTCTCTCTTCCTCTCTCTCTGAGTTTAAATCTCTTCTTAAAACGTTCTTGTTTACTTAACACTTTCATTCTCGTGTTTCTATTTGATTGTTGTTCTTGACTGTAATTACTATGTGAAGCGTCCTTGGGTATTATGAAAGGCGCTATTTAAGTTGAATGTATTATTATTATTATTATTATTGAGATAGTCACTCATCTCATGCTCTGCCTTAGTTATGTATGACAGCATGTACATTATGCAGCTATAGGCATCCAGCACATACTGAATGTCCATATTTGCATTCCATGCTCTCAACAAGTGCGGATTGTAGCCATTGACCCAACAGTCCTTGGGGTCACGTTTCATCATTACAGCAGTTTTATCTGTCATCGTCTGAAGATAACGGAGGAATTTCTCGTAGGTTAAATTGCACTTCGCAAGGATTTCATCTATACTTCCAAATGAAGCTGCTGGGTCATGCAGCAAGTCCCAAACAGGTTTAAGCTTGGCTCTTGACTGTTGTTTCGGGCTTGGGTCATCAGGTTCTGATGGCCTTGGTCTACTAATAAAAGTAGACTTCACTGGTGGCTTGGAAAACCCAAAACGGCAATGTTTTTTTCCTTTTCTGCATGACTTTGTGTGACTTTTGCTGTGGGACTAAACTTCTTTCCCAATGCTGAACAATTCAGGGTCTGTTTTTTCATCAGGCAGCTGACAGGATATGTACTTATCAATAAATGCTGCAACGGTTTTATATGAGTCATCCTCAAACTTTGGTGCATCCTTAATCCAAAAAAGGCAATGTATATGGCCTGATCCTCGAGCCTGGAACTCCACCCTATAAAACCAGTCCACTACTTCACCTATAGGTTGAGCAGGTGATAAAATCAAATCTCTCATTAGGGCCTCCACCCTCTTTTCGAATAATCTTATCACTGTCACGAGGTTGCTTCGCAGGATGTCACATTTAGTGGTCCAGTCCAACTCAGAGAAGTTCACAGTTTATCCCTGTTGCCTCTTGATTGCTCCAATAACTTCTGGCCATCTCATCTCAGCAGCACTGAAAGTGCAAAAAAATTTGGGCAAGCCTAATTGTCTTAAACAGGCAAAGAGGTCCTTCATTGTTTTCTCCCAAAAAGCAGGTGTCCCTCTTAGTGGCTGCATGAATCTCGTGGCCTCCCCATGTCTAACGAGTTTCTTAACCTCATGCTGGTCTTGCAATAATCTTGTTGTAATTCTTCGTCCATCCTTGGTGAACAATTTGCCTTTGCGCAGCTGAATGGACATACTTGACATAGCAAGGTACATCTCAGTCACAAACTGTGCAAAGAATATGTAATTAGTGTCCATGGCAAAACGATTGTCAGCACTAAACAGCCTTGCATTAAAAGACCTGCTTGGGGAGATCTTTTTGGGTCTGTCTGATTCATCAAGTGTGTTCCTGCCAGTGTTAAACTGCACAGGAAATGCAATGGACTCCAATTTGGGAGTTTTGAAAAAGCTGACTGGTTGATTTCCTTCTGCTGGGGCAATTGAGTAAATATTGTCTCCAAATGACAATATTTCTTGGCCAACATCAGCTGGCTGCAGACAGGAATCAAAATCAATGCCGTAGTTTTGAGCAACGCTGACCTCTTGTTCTTCAGGTTGGTTTTCAGAGTTAGAATCACCCTCTGGACAGAAATCTTCATTTCTGTGGTCAACATTCTCTGCATTATTCTCCCCTGGTGCACATTCCAGGTACTCATCTTCTGCATCCTCTCTTAAACATATGTCTCTGTATTCCGAATGAATTTCCTTTAATTTCAGTAAGGCAGTTCTCACCTTGTTCATGTCCAGATTCTGAAACTGAAAATGTCCTTTGTACTGTAAACGACGCTTCAGCTTTACTCTAAGAAATTGTGATTCTGAGATGGTCTGGGCAAACAATGAACTGTTGACTCGACCTCAGATGGAACACATACCACTGCTCCATGAATTGCACGCTGTTGTCCCTTTGGAAGTGAAATAATCATTGCAAAAGGTATGAATTTAGCAATGACATGTCTTTCAAGTACATTCAGCCCTTGCAATTAATCTGGGATTGAGTCAAGTTTAAGATTATTTGCCACTGCGATAGGTGGTAAATGACCAGACTTAAGATGTTCATGACAGCTATAACAAATCCATTCATCTTTTCTTTCAGGCATTTTACACTCACCTTGATCTGCACAGCTGTCTTCACAAAGATGGACATAAGTACCACTTAAACACAGGGACACAAGCTCAGGATCTTTAGGGTAGTTTGATACTTTACATAGTCTAACCTGATTAGAAAATAAACATCTGTGGCAGACAGTACAAATATATGTTGGCCCTTGTCGCACATTTAATTTAAACAGTGATTGTGCCTCTTTTATTAGCCGATTTTCCCTACTACGCTGTGTTGTAGCACAGTTTTCACTGCTGACCTGTCCTGGAGCATAACAAACAATGGCTCTATACTTGTTTCTAATACGGTTACTACACCTCATACTGTTTAGTGCTTTAAGATCTATACTTTGTCTCAATTTAAAGGCTTGTGACATACAGTGTATCACAAAAGTGAGTACACCCCTCACATTTCTGCAAATATTTTATTATATCTTTTCATGGGACAACACTATAGACATGAAACTTGGATATAACTTAGAGTAGTCAGTGTACAACTTGTATAGCAGTGTAGATTTACTGTCTTCTGAAAATAACTCAACACACAGCCATTAATGTCTAAATGGCTGGCAACATAAGTGAGTACACCCCACAGTGAACATGTCCAAATTGTGCCCAAAGTGTCAATATTTGTGTGACCACCATTATTATCCAGCACTGCCTTAACCCTCCTGAGCATGGAATTCACCAGAGCTGCACAGGTTGCTACTGGAATCCTCTTCCACTCCTCCATGATGACATCACAGAGCTGGTGGATGTTAGACACCTTGAACTCCTCCACCTTCCACTTGAGGATGCGCCACAGGTGCTCAATTGGGTTTAGTCCATCACCTTTACCTTCAGCTTCCTCAGCAAGGCAGTTGTCATCTTGGAGGTTGTGTTTGGGGTCGTTATCCTGTTGGAAAACTGCCATGAGGCCCAGTTTTCGAAGGGAGGGGATCATGCTCTGTTTCAGAATGTCACAGTACATGTTGGAATTCATGTTTCCCTCAATGAACTGCAGCTCCCCAGTGCCAGCAACACTCATGCAGCCCAAGACCATGATGCTACCACCACCATGCTTGACTGTAGGCAAGATACAGTTGTCTTGGTACTTCTCACCAGGGCGCCGCCACACATGCTGGACACCATCTGAGCCAAACAAGTTTATCTTGGTCTCGTCAGACCACAGGGCATTCCAGTAATCCATGTTCTTGGACTGCTTGTCTTCAGCGAACTGTTTGCGGGCTTTCTTGTGCGTCAGCTTCCTTCTGGGATGACGACCATGCAGACCGAGTTAATGCAGTGTGCGGCGTATGGTCTGAGCACTGACAGGCTGACCTCCCACGTCTTCAACCTCTGCAGCAATGCTGGCAGCACTCATGTGTCTATTTTTTAAAGCCAACCTCTGGATATGACGCCGAACACGTGGACTCAACTTCTTTGGTCGACCCTGGCGAAGCCTGTTCCGAGTGGAACCTGTCCTGGAAAACCACTGTATGACCTTGGCCACCATGCTGTAGCTCAGTTTCAGGGTGTTAGCAATCTTCTTATAGCCCAGGCCATCTTTGTGGAGAGCAACAATTCTATTTCTCACATCCTCAGAGAGTTCTTTGCCATGAGGTGCCATGTTGAATATCCAGTGGCCAGTATGAGAGAATTGTACCCAAAACACCAAATTTAACAGCCCTGCTCTCCATTTACACCTGGGACCTTGACACATGACACCAGGGAGGGACAACGACACACATGGGGTGTACTCACTTATGTTGCCAGCTATTTAGACATTAATGGCTGTGTGTTGAGTTATTTTCAGAAGACAGTAAATCTACACTGCTATACAAGCTGTACACTGACTACTCTAAGTTATATCCAAGTTTCATGTCTATAGTGTTGTCCCATGAAAAGATATAATGAAATATTTTCAGAAATGTGAGGGATGTACTCACTTTTGTGATACACTGTATACTGTACTCTGTAAAATCTACCACTTTGTGCATAATGACTTCTAAAGTATGTCTTTAAATAAACCTTATGTTTAGCACTAAAAGAAGAATCTAAATTGTATCTTCTCCTTATATACTCTTTTTGCCTCAAACAAAAAGAAGGATCAATTTTGTATCTGACTCGGATGTGGTGTTTGTGCTTCAGACGGAATGCAGGGTCATTTCTGTAACGATCCTTAACGTGTTTTTTTTGTTTTTCCTGGAACGCTGGGTCATTTCTGTAACGATCCTTAACATGTTTTTTTTGTTTTTCCTGGAACGCTGGGTCATTTCTGTATCGGTCCTTAATGTGGGTTTTTTGTTTTTGCTTGAATGTTGGGTCATCTCTGTATCGGTCCTTAATGTGGGTTTTTTTAGTTTTTGCTGGAATGCTGGGTCATCTCTGTATCGGTCCTTAATGTACTGTTTTTGTCTTAATTGAAAAACAGGATCATTAAGATTGTAACAGACATGGTGGCTATCACCATAGAGTTATATTTGGTCAGTTCCCTTGGTCTCCTTTAGGGGGCAATAGAGAGGGAATTACCCATATTTTCTTTGTGAAAAGAGGTAGACACAGCATTTTCCTGATGGAAGCAAAAGCGGTTTGCTACGCAGTGTGCTGCTTTGTTTTTCTGATCTTTTTGAAGATTTAAAGACTCCTTTCCTAGGAAACTTTGATGTTTTATGCCTAGATGTGAGTATTGCAAATTATATTTTGATTATAATCATTCTTGGTATCATTTCTCTTTATGGAAACATTATGGAAGGTATATGCTAATTTGCTTTGTATTTTTTCATTGCTAATGCTATATGCTAATTTCCTTTGTATATTTACATAACTAATGCATGAACATTCCTACCTTTGTAGAAAAGGAGTTTATTTGGAATCAACTACCCTTTATTAACTGCTGGATTAGGAAAAAGGACATTCAACTTTAATAAGGAGTAACTAAGGGTATGGATATGGACTGCATTATATGGAATAACTCTGATTCAGTTGAAGTGGACTTCCGGTAAGGCGTATAAGCTTTGGACCTTTCAAAGTCTTCTTTGGTCAACTTTTTATTGGACTTATTTTGCATCATCTGGGGAAGAAGTTATTTGTAAATATTTGGTTTATTATGGATATATGATATTTGTCTTTACTGTCTTGTTTTCAATGCCTTATTACATTTTTTTTTTGTTCATGCCAATGTTTTCTGTGAAGGAGTGTTTATTTTTAAAACATAACACAGTATAAGAAGTACAGGGAACCTCTCAGATTATTTTTTATGTACATCTCTTTAAAGGAGGAAGGTTACAAGATATCGGCTTCTGATGCTGGCCCTCTTTTTAGATGAACATAGTCTATATTGATTCTTACCAGCATCACTTTTCCTCAGCTGTTTTATTTTGCTTGTTTCAGTGGGTGACTTTTGGTTCCCTTTCGACATCTGTCTCTTTAGCTTCTTCGCAACTTTTTCTCGTCTACGTTTGTTCAGTTTAATTGTGACCTTAGACAGAAAAGAGGCTTGTTGCGAAACCTTACTTTGTTCACTCTCTGATGCACTTATTCCCTGGTCTTCAGATGTTACTGTTTCAAAGCAGACTGGTAATAGATTATATTGCTGATCTGCATCTAATTCTAATGAACAGTAGAAGAGCTGTATTAGTCGCTGTGCCAGATCAGACACAGTGTGAAAAGTAACCATCACAGCCTTCCCATTTTCCTCACAACATTCTCCATTGGCATTACGAGAATGTGGATCAAAAAACCCATAACGGCCATGTTGATCTTGGAAAACACTTACGCACAAAGCACCTATAATCAACAATGCCTGTGAATATCTGGTTCCAAGACCTTCAAGTTGGAGTGATCGATTTAAAAAGCCTTCCCAGTCTTGAGGTGCATCTTGCAGTAACATCCCACACAGAGGATCAGATTTCTTCACAATGTAGCAGCCTCTGTCAGTTTGAATTGTGTCCGGTAACTCATCAAAATTCAGATGCACAGAAACAAATCTTTTCTCCTTCTCCAGTCTGCTTCGTATCATACGATACAATCGATCTCCTTTTGTTAAAACACAATCTAAACTGTTACTGTCCATTTGTTCTGTCTCCTGCAGGTGGGCTAGAAACATTAGTGAATTAGCCACACATTGGCTTCCTCTGCTATACTCTGAAAACCTGCAATCAGATTGGCTGAAAGAGGCGCTCACTGAAATCTCATTTGCTTCCTTATTGCTTCCTCTCTCATAACATGCCACCAGCATGTTAACATTGTCAGAAGCTTCCTTAACCACACACCTCTGGTGTGCTCCGAGTTCCTGTTATTAGACTTGCTGTTCGCTGAAATAGTTTCTTCAGATTCAAAATTACTGCTCACAGCTCTATCATCATCAACCACATGTTTTTCTGAAGCAAAATGTGATTTCCACTGTTCTTTTTTTGCACAGGCTTTTTTGTTTTTACGAGGCATTTTGGTAGGGGTTACGTTCTGAGCATTGGTACAGAGAACGGCAAAAGGATCAAAGAACCTAAACTGAGTAAACAGATTACCTAGATATTTATAATGCTTACCAATATACTTACTGCGACAAACTTTAGTCTGTGAACAGCTATGCCATACAATAAAACAACTTTGCAGTAAGGTTGGCACTCACCAATATGTATCCAACTGTACCACCCTAGTGGAAAAAAAGTGCATTAGTGTATTTAAAATATACTGCAATTTGTCTAAATATACTATAAATAATCTAGCATGTCTGTGCTTCTTATACACATCTTAAAAATATCATACTTAAATCAAATAATTGCAATTACAATTTTAAAATACTTTTCAAATATTATCAAAAAGTATATTTTTAATAAATACATTACCATAAAGTACACATGAAGTTCAAATTAAATTTGGTTTAATTTAATATACTTCTTAACTACATGTTTTTAAGTAGATGTTTGGTATATTTTTGCAAACTAGGTTAAATAACTGCTGTAGTAATTCAGGTAATTAAGGTACACTTAACATGTTATGCAAAGGTTTACTTAAGTGTTTTTTTTTTCATAAAGTTACTTTCATGATGAACAAGGTACACTTGAGTATTCTAATCTTTAATTTACTACAGCGCACTACAGGGTATTGATAAACTAATGATCATTACACTAAAAGTGCTAAAATGGAACTTATTATCCTTTATTTGTACATAAATAATACAAAAGCTCAACTTAGTTGTATTAACTAGTTGTATTAAGTAAACTAAATTGACACAATTTTAAGTATACAGTATTTAATTTAACTTTAGTATACTACAGCATATGATTTTACCTCCATGTTTCACACTTAAAGTAAAATTAAAGCACATTTAACCAGTATTTCATGTGAGTACATTAAAATATTTTTTTGAATAGACTTTAAATATATTCCTTTCCTGTCTTTCTAGATCTGATTCTTTGTAGTAGTTACCAATATATGTATTAATATATTTATTAATGAGTGCTGTAATAATGTATGTAGTAATATCAACCTTATATAGGTATACTTGTAAATATACTTTTAAAAAATACATTACTTTTAATTAAGTTTTATTAAATTGAATGTAGTTCTCAAATACTTGTTTTCAAATAGATGTTTAATATTTTTTGCAAAGTATGTTAATCAACTGCTGTAGTAATTCACTAAAGGGACAAATTTGTACAACAATTTACTTGTGTGTTTTTTCATAAACTGACTTGTAAAATATTTTTACAATTTTTGTTTTATTCAAATATAAAAAATTTGTATATTTCAGTGTTAATTCTAATATGGAAAATATATCAATCATGTTAAAGAACACTTTTAAATACCATGTTACGTATTTTAACTTTGCATGTAATTAATAGATTTCATTTGATGCTGTAATTATTATGCTTGCAAAGAATTCACTACATAAATATTCATTCGGTGTAGTTTAAATAGTAACCTGTATGAACCTGTATGAATTAGATAAATGCTTTTAAAAAATAAAACCAATTATGTGTTTCCCTGCGTTTTACCCAATGAGCTCTTGATTAAACTTTAGCACCTACATGACCCTAATTATGATAAGAAGCTAATTAATGAACGAGTTAAAATGCACACAGCTCACAGTAATGCTAAACAGTTCATGTAACATACCGTCAGTATTATACTGATCAAATGAAGCAGATTTTAAAAACAGTTACTGTAATAACAGACTGGTATTACTGCACATGCGATTACAGCGTTGTGGTGGAACAGAGGTAAACATGATGACGTAAGTCAAACTCGTGTGCTCTTATTTCGCGTGTTAAACGTCTCAAAACCACTTTAAAACTAAACTTGTGCACATGTGAAAAACAACTGTACTGTTAAAAGAATCTGTACCTGTAAAAATGTGTAGCTTTATCATTTTTAGATTTTTATACACGTGATTTATTGTTACTGTATTGAGACCTGATTCAGTACGAACATTCGAATGATTAACCCGGGTGATTCAGGAATCGCTCCCTTAGCATTTCAACAAATTGATTCCTGATTCAGTAAGAAGATTCGAATCATTAACCCGGGTCGGCAGTGTAGCCTAGTGGTTAAGGTACTGGTCCAGTATTCAGAAGGTTGCCGGTTCAAGCCTCACCACTACCAGGTTGCCACTGTTGGGCCCTTGAGCAAGGCCCTTAACCCTCAATTGCTTAGACTGTATACTGTCACAACTGTAAGTCGCTTTGGATAAAAGCGTCTGCTAAATGCCGTAAATGTAAATGAATCGCTCCCTTAGCATTTCAACAAATTGATTCCTGATTCAGTACGAAGATTCGAATCATTAACCCGGGTGATTCATTTCAAAGCAAACGAAGCTCACAATCCCGAAATATCCACAAAGTTGAATCAGTTGAAGTCATTCGGATTGAGTGACGAAACGTATCTCTACAACAAACTTGTGTCCAGATGAACTGATTCAACTTTGTGGATTTGTGTACCTGGATTATTGAGCATGCATCAACAAATCCCGAAATAAATAAAAATCAACTGAAACGATGTTTGAAACATATTTGATTGCAGTTTGTTCCTTGTTTACTACAGAGTCCGTTTATGCAGTATTACTTATTTTGGATGTTTAGCCGAGAATAAGACAAACTAAGTCATCACGGTGCTACAAGTACAGATAGCATTAAGCTAGCTAAATTGGCTAAAGTTATGTTATTTACCATACGTTTAAATAATAAACTACTTAAAAATGTACATTCTTAATTTAAAATTTAACCTTACCTATGTGAAATCACATCACATATTTAATGATTACTTCAAGTAAATAGAAGCTAACAATGAAACAAATTAAACTGTTTGACTCACCAGATATTTGAAGATGTAATTCAGCTTAGATGATGAAGTCTGGTCGATTGTGGATTGTAGAAAAACTCGATTCGTCTCCAGTAAAAGTGTGTAAATCCGTTTAAAGCAGCAAGAATAATTTGACTTTCCTCACCTCAGTGTCTGTCAAATAGACAGAATTCTCGAAAGTTCTGACAGATATCAGAGACCCCCCCCCCCCCCCCCCGCGCCTCCCCCTTGTTATGTCTGGGTTTTCATATAAAAACACTCAGCTCATTTTACACCTGGAGGATTCAGTCTGCTGTTTTTTCCACTCTGCTTTTAACTCATGTACAATCATACCAAGCCTAAAGGAACTAACTGACCAAATAACTTTTAGTCAAACAAATTACTTTTTAGTTTTTAAATGGTGAATTTTTATCACATTAAATCCGATTACGGAACCTAAACACTAACTGTAATGCTATAATACTATACCCACTACAGTTAACTGGTAGCAAACCATCCAGCAAACTTTAGTGAATTTACATATATATCATGTTAACAATTCTTTCGTTAAAGATTTCTTTAATTCTAAGATTCTAAGAAATCTAATAATTTTAAGATTATTTTCCTGGTTAAATAAAAAAATTAAAAAGTAAATAAATAAATAAAAATTCAATACAATAGTTCTATAAAAACCTCCAAGAATAATTTGCATGCTTTAATGGTTATTTGCATGGTGAAAGGATTCTTGAGACTGATGGAATATGGTTCAAATCCCCATGCTGTATCTGAGTGGGGGTTACATCAGTGGACTGTATGATTTAGAGTTGGAACAGCGTTGATATCTCAAACTTTCTAAAGTTGAATGGAAATGAATGGAACAAAAACTGGGTGTGAAAGGTGGGCATGGGTTCGTATCCCCATGCTGTACCCAAGTCGGTGTTGCATCAGTGGGCTTTACAATTTATAGTTGAAACGGCGTTGATATCTCAAACTTTCAAAAAATGAATGGAAGTGAATGGGGACAAAAACCGGGCGTGGCAGGTGGGCGTGGTTTCTAATCCCCATGCTGTATCTGAGTCGGGGTGTCAGCAGTGGGCTTTACGATTTAGAGTTGGAACGGTGTTGATATCTCAAACTTTCAAAAAATTAATGGAAGTGAATGGGACGAAAAAATGGGCATGGCAGGTGGGCGTGGTTTCGAATCCCCATGCTGTATCTGAGTCGGGGTGTCAGCAGTGGGCTTTACGATTTAAAGTTGGAACGGCGTTGATATCTCAAACTTTCAAAAAATGAATGGAAGTGAATGGGACCAAAAACGGGCGTGGCAGGTGGGCGTGGGTTCGATTCCCCATGCTGTATCTGAGTCGGGGTTACATCAGTGGGCTTTACGAATAAGAGTTGGAACGACGTTGATATCTCAAACTTTAAAAAAATGAATGGAAGTGAATAGGACGAAAAAATGGGCGTGGCAGGTGGGCGTGGGTTCGAATCCCCATGCTGTATCTGAGTTTGGGTGTCAGCAGTGGGCTTTACGATTTAGAGTTGGAACGGCGTTGATATATCAAACTTTCAAAAAATAAATGTAAGTGAATGGAGCCGAAAAACGGGCGTGACAGGTGGACATGGGTTCGAATCCTCATGCTGTATCTGAGTCGGGGTGTCATCAGTGGGCTTTACGATTTAGAGTTGGAACGGCGTTGATATCTCAAACTTTCAAAAAATAAATGGAAGTGAATGGGACCAAAAACGGGCGTGGCAGGTGGGCGTGGGTTCGAATCCTCATGCTGTACCCAAGTCGGGGTTACATCAGTGGGCTTTACGATTTAAAGTTGGGACAATGGCGATATCTCGAACTTTAGAAAAATGAATGGAAGTGAATAAGGCTGAAAACCGGGCGTGGCAGGTGGGCGTGGGTTCGAATCCCCATGCTGTATCTGAGTCTGGGTGTCAGCAGTGGGCTTTACGATTTAGAGTTGGAACGGTGTTGATATCTCAAACTTTCATAAAATTAATGGAAGTGAATGGGACGAAAAAATGGGCGTGACAGGTGGGTGTGAATTCGAATCCCCATGCTGTATCTGAGTCGGGGTTACATCAGTGGGCTTTACGATTTAGAGTTGTAATGACGTTGATATCTCAAACTTAAAAAAAATGAATGGAAGTGAATGGGACGAAAAAACGGGCATGGCAGGTGGGCGTGGGTTCGAATCCCCATGCTGTATCTGGGTCGGGGTGTCAGCAGTGGGCTTTACGATTTAGAGTTGGAACGGCGTTGATATCTCAAACTTAAAAAAAAATGAATGGAAGTGAATGGGGACAAAAAATGGGCGTGGCAGGTGGGCGTGGGTTCGAATCCCCATGCTGTATCTGAGTCGGGGTTACATCAGTGGGCTTTACGAATAAAAGTTGGAACGACGTTGATATCTCAAACTTTTAAAAAATGAATGGAAGTGAATAGGACGAAAAAATGGGCGTGGCAGGTGGGCGTGGGTTCGAATCCCCATGCTGTATCTGAGTCGGGGTGTCAGCAGTGGGCTTTACGATTTAGAGTTGGAACGGCGTTGATATCTCAAACTTTCAAAAAATAAATGTAAGTGAATGGGACGAAAAACGGGCGTGACAGGTGGGCGTGGGT
This sequence comes from Trichomycterus rosablanca, assembly GCF_030014385.1. Lineage (NCBI taxonomy): Eukaryota > Metazoa > Chordata > Actinopteri > Siluriformes > Trichomycteridae > Trichomycterus > Trichomycterus rosablanca. The sequence continues at coordinate 10,986,275 of NC_085999.1, read as the reverse complement.
TCGAATCCCCATGCTGTATCTGGGTCGGGGTGTCAGCAGTGGGCTTTACGATTTAGAGTTGGAACGGCGTTGATATCTCAAACTTTCAAAAAATGAATGGAAGTGAATGGGGACAAAAAATGGGCGTGGCAGGTGGGCGTGGGTTCGAATCCCCATGCTGTATCTGAGTCGGGGTTACATCAGTGGGCTTTACGAATAAAAGTTGGAACGACGTTGATATCTCAAACTTTTAAAAAATGAATGGAAGTGAATAGGACGAAAAAATGGGCGTGGCAGGTGGGCGTGGGTTCGAATCCCCATGCTGTATCTGAGTCGGGGTGTCAGCAGTGGGCTTTACGATTTAGAGTTGGAACGGCGTTGATATCTCAAACTTTCAAAAAATAAATGTAAGTGAATGGGACGAAAAACGGGCGTGACAGGTGGGCGTGGGTTCGAATCCCCATGCTGTATCTGAGTCGGGGTGTCATCAGTGGGCTTTACGATTTAGAGTTGGAACGGCGTTGATATCTCAAACTTTCAAAAAATAAATGGAAGTGAATGGGACCAAAAACGGGCGTGGCAGGTGGGCGTGGGTTCGAATCCTCATGCTGTACCCAAGTCGGGGTTACATCAGTGGGCTTGACGATTTAAAGTTGGGACAATGGCGATATCTCGAACTTTAGAAAAATGAATGGAAGTGAATAAGGCTGAAAACCGGGCGTGGCAGGTGGGCGTGGGTTCGAATCCCCATGCTGTATCTGAGTTTGGGTGTCAGCAGTGGGCTTTACGATTTAGAGTTGGAACGGCGTTGATATCTCAAACTTTCAAAAAATAAATGTAAGTGAATGGAGCCGAAAAACGGGCGTGACAGGTGGACATGGGTTCGAATCCCCATGCTGTATCTGAGTCGGGGTGTCATCAGTGGGCTTTACGATTTAGAGTTGGAACGGCGTTGATATCTCAAACTTTTAAAAAATGAATGGAAGTGAATGGGACCAAAAACGGGCGTGGCAGGTGGGCGTGGGTTCGAATCCTCATGCTGTACCCAAGTCGGGGTTACATCAGTGGGCTTTACGATTTAAAGTTGGGACAATGGCGATATCTCGAACTTTAGAAAAATGAATGGAAGTGAATAAGGCTGAAAACCAAGCGTGGCAGGTGGGCGTGGGTTCGAATCCCCATGCTGTATCTGAGTCTGGGTGTCAGCAGTGGGCTTTACGATTTAGAGTTGGAACGGCGTTGATATCTCAAACTTTCAAAAAATAAATGTAAGTGAATGGGACGAAAAACGGGCGTGACAGGTGGGCGTGGGTTCGAATCCCCATGCTGTATCTGGGTCGGGGTGTCAGCAGTGGGCTTTACGATTTAGAGTTGGAACGGCGTTGATATCTCAAACTTTCAAAAAATGAATGGAAGTGAATGGGGACAAAAAATGGGCGTGGCAGGTGGGCGTGGGTTCGAATCCCCATGCTGTATCTGAGTCGGGGTTACATCAGTGGGCTTTACGAATAAAAGTTGGAACGACGTTGATATCTCAAACTTTTAAAAAATGAATGGAAGTGAATAGGACGAAAAAATGGGCGTGGCAGGTGGGCGTGGGTTCGAATCCCCATGCTGTATCTGAGTCGGGGTGTCAGCAGTGGGCTTTACGATTTAGAGTTGGAACGGCGTTGATATCTCAAACTTTCAAAAAATAAATGTAAGTGAATGGGACGAAAAACGGGCGTGACAGGTGGGCGTGGGTTCGAATCCCCATGCTGTATCTGAGTCGGGGTGTCATCAGTGGGCTTTACGATTTAGAGTTGGAACGGCGTTGATATCTCAAACTTTCAAAAAATAAATGGAAGTGAATGGGACCAAAAACGGGCGTGGCAGGTGGGCGTGGGTTCGAATCCTCATGCTGTACCCAAGTCGGGGTTACATCAGTGGGCTTGACGATTTAAAGTTGGGACAATGGCGATATCTCGAACTTTAGAAAAATGAATGGAAGTGAATAAGGCTGAAAACCGGGCGTGGCAGGTGGGCGTGGGTTCGAATCCCCATGCTGTATCTGAGTTTGGGTGTCAGCAGTGGGCTTTACGATTTAGAGTTGGAACGGCGTTGATATCTCAAACTTTCAAAAAATAAATGTAAGTGAATGGAGCCGAAAAACGGGCGTGACAGGTGGACATGGGTTCGAATCCCCATGCTGTATCTGAGTCGGGGTGTCATCAGTGGGCTTTACGATTTAGAGTTGGAACGGCGTTGATATCTCAAACTTTTAAAAAATGAATGGAAGTGAATGGGACCAAAAACGGGCGTGGCAGGTGGGCGTGGGTTCGAATCCTCATGCTGTACCCAAGTCGGGGTTACATCAGTGGGCTTTACGATTTAAAGTTGGGACAATGGCGATATCTCGAACTTTAGAAAAATGAATGGAAGTGAATAAGGCTGAAAACCAAGCGTGGCAGGTGGGCGTGGGTTCGAATCCCCATGCTGTATCTGAGTCTGGGTGTCAGCAGTGGGCTTTACGATTTAGAGTTGGAACGGTGTTGATATCTCAAACTTTCATAAAATTAATGGAAGTGAATGGGACGAAAAAATGGGCGTGACAGGTGGGTGTGAATTCGAATCCCCATGCTGTATCTGAGTCGGGGTTACATCAGTGGGCTTTACGATTTAGAGTTGTAATGACGTTGATATCTCAAACTTTAAAAAAATGAATGGAAGTGAATGGGACGAAAAAACGGGCATGGCAGGTGGGCGTGGGTTCGAATCCCCATGCTGTATCTGGGTCGGGGTGTCAGCAGTGGGCTTTACGATTTAGAGTTGGAACGGCGTTGATATCTCAAACTTTCAAAAAATGAATGGAAGTGAATGGGGACAAAAAATGGGCGTGGCAGGTGGGCGTGGGTTCGAATCCCCATGCTGTATCTGAGTCGGGGTTACATCAGTGAGCTTTACGAATAAAAGTTGGGACAATGGCGATATCTCGAACTTTAGAAAAATGAATGGAAGTGAATAAGGCTGAAAACCGGGCGTGGCAGGTGGGCGTGGGTTCGAATCCCCATGCTGTATCTGAGTCGGGGTGTCAGCAGTGGGCTTTACGATTTAGAGTTGGAACGGCGTTGATATCTCAAACTTTTAAAAAATGAATGGAAGTGAATGGGACCAAAAACGGGCGTGGCAGGTGGGCGTGGGTTCGAATCCTCATGCTGTACCCAAGTCGGGGTTACATCAGTGGGCTTTACGATTTAAAGTTGGGACAATGGCGATATCTCGAACTTTAGAAAAATGAATGGAAGTGAATAAGGCTGAAAACCAAGCGTGGCAGGTGGGCGTGGGTTCGAATCCCCATGCTGTATCTGAGTCTGGGTGTCAGCAGTGGGCTTTACGATTTAGAGTTGGAACGGTGTTGATATCTCAAACTTTCATAAAATTAATGGAAGTGAATGGGACGAAAAAATGGGCGTGACAGGTGGGTGTGAATTCGAATCCCCATGCTGTATCTGAGTCGGGGTTACATCAGTGGGCTTTACGATTTAGAGTTGTAATGACGTTGATATCTCAAACTTTAAAAAAATGAATGGAAGTGAATGGGACGAAAAAACGGGCATGGCAGGTGGGCGTGGGTTCGAATCCCCATGCTGTATCTGGGTCGGGGTGTCAGCAGTGGGCTTTACGATTTAGAGTTGGAACGGCGTTGATATCTCAAACTTTCAAAAAATGAATGGAAGTGAATGGGGACAAAAAATGGGCGTGGCAGGTGGGCGTGGGTTCGAATCCCCATGCTGTATCTGAGTCGGGGTTACATCAGTGAGCTTTACGAATAAAAGTTGGGACAATGGCGATATCTCGAACTTTAGAAAAATGAATGGAAGTGAATAAGGCTGAAAACCGGGCGTGGCAGGTGGGCGTGGGTTCGAATCCCCATGCTGTATCTGAGTCGGGGTGTCAGCAGTGGGCTTTACGATTTAAAGTTGGGACAATGGCGATATCTCGAACTTTAGAAAAATGAATGGAAGTGAATAAGGCTGAAAACCGGGCGTGGCAGGTGGGCGTGGGTTCGAATCCCCATGCTGTATCTGGGTCGGGGTGTCAGCAGTGGGCTTTACGATTTAGAGTTGGAACGGCGTTGATATCTCAAACTTTCAAAAAATGAATGGAAGTGAATGGGGACAAAAAATGGGCGTGGCAGGTGGGCGTGGGTTCGAATCCCCATGCTGTATCTGGGTCGGGGTGTCAGCAGTGGGCTTTACGATTTAGAGTTGGAACGGCGTTGATATCTCAAACTTTCAAAAAATGAATGGAAGTGAATGGGGACAAAAAACGGGCGTGACAGGTGGGTGTGAATTCGAATCCCCATGCTGTATCTGAGTCGGGGTTACATCAGTGGGCTTTACGATTTAGAGTTGGAACGGCGTTGATATCTCAAACTTTCAAAAAATAAATGTAAGTGAATGGAGCCGAAAAACGGGCGTGACAGGTGGACATGGGTTCGAATCCCCATGCTGTATCTGAGTCGGGGTGTCATCAGTGGGCTTTACGATTTAGAGTTGGAACGGCGTTGATATCTCAAACTTTCAAAAAATAAATGGAAGTGAATGGGACCAAAAACGGGCGTGGCAGGTGGGCGTGGGTTCGAATCCTCATGCTGTACCCAAGTCGGGGTTACATCAGTGGGCTTTACGATTTAAAGTTGGGACAATGGCGATATCTCGAACTTTAGAAAAATGAATGGAAGTGAATAAGGCTGAAAACCGGGCGTGGCAGGTGGGCGTGGGTTCGAATCCCCATGCTGTATCTGAGTCTGGGTGTCAGCAGTGGGCTTTACGATTTAGAGTTGGAACGGTGTTGATATCTCAAACTTTCATAAAATTAATGGAAGTGAATGGGACGAAAAAATGGGCGTGACAGGTGGGTGTGAATTCGAATCCCCATGCTGTATCTGAGTCGGGGTTACATCAGTGGGCTTTACGAATAAGAGTTGGAACGACGTTGATATCTCAAACTTTTAAAAAATGAATGGAAGTGAATAGGACGAAAAAATGGGCGTGGCAGGTGGGCGTGGGTTCGAATCCCCATGCTGTATCTGAGTCGGGGTGTCATCAGTGAGCTTTACGATTTAGAGTTGTAATGACGTTGATATCTCAAACTTTAAAAAAATGAATGGAAGTGAATGGAACAAAAAAACGGGCATGGCAGGTGGGCGTGGGTTCGAATCCCCATGCTGTATCTGGGTCGGGGTGTCAGCAGTGGGCTTTACGATTTAAAGTTGGGACAATGGCGATATCTCGAACTTTAGAAAAATGAATGGAAGTAAATAAGGCTGAAAACCGGGCGTGGCAGGTGGGCGTGGGTTCGAATCCCCATGCTGTATCTGGGTCGGGGTGTCAGCAGTGGGCTTTACGATTTAGAGTTGGAACGGCGTTGATATCTCAAACTTTCAAAAAATGAATGGAAGTGAATGGGGACAAAAAATGGGCGTGGCAGGTGGGCGTGGGTTCGAATCCCCATGCTGTATCTGAGTCGGGGTTACATCAGTGGGCTTTACGAATAAGAGTTGGAACGACGTTGATATCTCAAACTTTTAAAAAATGAATGGAAGTGAATAGGACGAAAAAATGGGCGTGGCAGGTGGGCGTGGGTTCGAATCCCCATGCTGTATCTGAGTCGGGGTGTCATCAGTGAGCTTTACGATTTAGAGTTGGAACGGCGTTGATATCTTGAACTTTCAAAAAATGAATGGAAGTGAACGGGGACCAAAACCGGGCGTGGCAGGTGGAAATGGGTTCGAATCCCCATGTTGTATGTGAGTGGGGTTACATCAGTGGGAAGTGAGCGTATCTAAATGCTGTATAGAAGAGCTGCAGTGTGGGTGTGGGGGGGTGAAGACTCACACAGGCGACTCTATCTGAATCCTAGCTCTCGATTTGAGTCGAGGGCCAGTATAGGAAAATGCCATTCTAAAAAATGAATGGAAGTCAATGGGGCAAAAAAACGCTACAGTGGCGGGCGAACGGGCGAGCGGATCGAAAAAAGCTGTATACAAGCCCGCGTCGCCCCAACGGGCCGGACGATTTGGCGTTGGAACGGCGTCGATATCTCGAAAACTGCGGGGCGAGTTAGCCGGCGAAGAAAGTGGTGGAATAATAAAAAGAAAAATAATAATAATATGACTTTCGGATAACAATAGTGTTATTGCCCTTAGGCAATCACACTAACTAGTATGAACACTCGTATAATTGGGAATGTATATGTATAGAAAATGGAATGCTGTCAAAATGAAAAGGTGCATAAACATGCATAAATGCATTAAGGGTGTACATATTTATGTAACCACATTATTATAACTCTTTTTTTTTTGGCTTTGTAAAAGGGGTGTGTAGACTTTTTATATCCACTGTACCAAGGTTTTGTGCAAAGACTGAGACCCACAATGACTGCAGAATGAGCTCTTTTAATACATATCATCACCTAGTGACCTACAGTAAGTACCACTCCCAAATTAATGCAAAAGAAAAATGTGAATTTCTCTTTTTCTCTTTTCTCTTTTACATTGTAGTTTGCTGACATGCTTTTTTGTCTAACCCAAAGCCAACAATCTCTGCTATATACAGTAACTGTTATAATTGGTAGTAAAGGTAATTGGAAATTGCATACAGCAAAACATTCCTGTATGTTTTACTTTACTTTGTACCATTAGTTTATGATCTTTAATATATATATAGTGCTGAAAAAAGTTCATGCAATGTGCCTTTTTTGCTTATTAGTCTAACTTAATTGTTCAAATGAAGTGTACGACAAGAAAAATTAAAAACAACTCAAAACAAAAGTTTTTATATAATCATTCATTTATAAAAAGTTATCTAACACCAACTAGGCCTGTGTAAAAAAGTAACTGATTCTCTAATTACTCCAGCAATCAAATGTATTGATTTAATATATCTACAGGTGATGGGGTGTCCAAAAAGCTCACGCTCAAGTGTTTGGCCATACTTAATACTCTTGGCCATAGAGTGTATGGTCAAAGACAGACCTTCTGTTTGGTTAGTATGAGTTTATTAGTTGCTGGGAGTTCTAAACACTGTGGACACCCACTAACCTCTTACATTAGAGCTTTAGCATATATCTATCCATGTTTTATTTAGGTAAGCATTCTTCTGGTTATAATAATTATTTCTTTTGGTTATACTGTAATAATTCACCTAATACATTTATTCCAAACCCACACACACATGAGATTATCAGGTCCACCACTCAGTCAACATTTGCCCAGTTATTGTTCTTTACTGCTGATGCCATTTGTCAATTTTTGACATACACTGCCACAAATCTCCATATACCCAGCCAAAGAACAACCCGGATTCTCACCGCTCTTATTGCTGCCTTCTTCAAAGCCTTACCTTGTACTAGTACTAATCTAACTGGAGCTTTCGAGGGTTTGGCTGCCTAGCAAAAAGTCACCCAATTCTCAGAGTTCCCCTCCTTCCCATTACAGTCTCAATTATTCTTCATTCTCCACACAACCAATTTATTAATCTTAACTAATGTATGAATATTCTTGACCCAAAAAATTTCTCATTTTAAAAATAAACAATAAACCTGTAAAAAATGTTACATATATATATATATAAGGGTGTGTTCAATTCAGTCACAGAAAAGAACAGTTGCAGAAATCACATACAAGCACCCACAAATGTAGATTGTTTTGAATAATCCATCTCAAGTAATTCTATTGCTAGAACACACCGGATCATACTCCCACGCAAATCACCACTCTGCATAGCATAATCTGAACACTAGGTGGCACTCTTCTCTTTGCTATACTACAGAAACGCTGGATTTGTGTGAGATATTAAGCATTATTAAGGCGCTATACAAACACTCCTTTGTCCTTATCAGCTATTCTGCTGTGTCATTATAGATGTCTCAGATACATGCTGCTGGAGTGACCACAACACAGTCCATCTAGTCATTACTAGATGGAAACGGAGATGTCCGCGGCTGCCCAGAAAAGTGTTTTGGCAGATAGTGCCCGGAGATCTGTGCCAGCTTCTGTATGAGTGGCAGTATGCGTGACTTGCTAGTGTTGTTTGTGTGGAATTCATGTCAGTGCTACATAGCAGCTTGTGTTGATTGTGCTGTATGTCATGACCACAGCAATTTTGCCAAAGAGAAACCACATAATGTGCCACATTGTCGCTGCAATAAAACCTCAAAGGCTTTTTGAATGCAGTAGCTTGTCTGAAAGGTTAAATACCTGGGGCAGAACACAGTATAATGCAGGTTCATGGGACATCATATTGACATCATAACATTGTATGCATTTTGTCTTGTCATGGTCAAACACAAAGTTTCCTTCTTCCTGACAAAGATTACAGTGATAATAACTGAGATACAAATTGTGACATAAAATTGTGATCAGTATTTATTTAGACTGCTTTAGCAGTCATGGATCATTTGTAGGGACATACACAGATAGACCCCTGGTGGTATTAAACATCAGCAATAAGTATCTAAGTAAAAGATATGTAACTATTTAGAGCCCTTTTTCGCACCTACCACCAAAATATATGTGTGGCAATGTCCCTGACCATTTGGGTCATAATTTAATGTCCTGGGTGAAGGTTTGGCTGTCAGCAGATGTAGAATGCCTTGGTCTGGACATAAACATGCATCCGTTTTGGTCTACATTAATAGTCAAATTTTATAAACATCTAAAATGCCATTCACTTTATGGCTTAAACCTAGACATTAACATCTGTTGTCTTATCTTGTCACATCATGAAACCCAGACACAGGGAGAACATGCAAACTCCACACAGTGGATACCTGGACCGCTCCACCTGGGAATTAAACCCAGGACTTTTTCTTTGTGAGGTGACAGTGCTACCCACTGAGCCACCGTGCTGCCCCTTTTCTGTAGGTGATCAAATTAAAGAATGCTTTACTAGTTAAAAATGTAATTTAATACATTTACAGGGAAATTTTAACTACTTATCAGATCTAAATATTCATAAAGAAGTATCAACTATTGCAACTGTGGTTGACTTGTAAAAGTTGGCTTTTAACTGTGCTGAGACAGCAGTCCACAGTATTGGCTGTGGATCCATCATGCTTGGTAAATGGCTTGAAATTTAATTAAACCAACTTGAAGATGTTTTAATGCACTTTAGTGTGCATTTTGCATCCTTTTCAGGTCTAAAAGTGCTGCACTTAATATATAAATATTAGTTCTCATATTTTATTTTGAACTTCTAATAACTAATATATGCACTTACATACAACTGTGATTTGTCTAGTGATTATGCATTTTAATAGGTGCAGCTGGTTTTTATTTCATTTTCATTAACTGCTTTATCCTGGTCAGGGTCACAGAGGGACCTATTTCACCCAGGAACACTGGACGAAGGCAAGAATACACTGGAAAGGGTGCCAATCCATTGAAGAGCTTCTGCATTTTGTATAGTTGGCCTGGATGTATTTTAAAGATGCAAAATGACAACTTTTCCTTCATAAGAAAAAAATGTAGGTGAGGCTGTTTTGAAGAAACCATACACCACCAGAGTCTCTGTCTACATTCTAGTGGCACGCAACAGTTACATCAGTGTTGTACTGCAAACAGGTCATGTGTAACCTTACTAAGTATTCAGGCTATTAGGTTGCAGGATAATGACGGTTAGCCATCAGACTAATGTCACTAAAGGGTTATTCCCTCTCTTTTAAAGACTAAATACAGAAGGATACAGAAGAAGTTGAACAGATGAATGCAGAGGTTTAATGAATTTAACAGCACTTCTCTCAATTTCATGTTTATTTTTAGATAAATCAGACAAACTGTTTTCTCTTTGCATGGATTCTGTTACAGTATATAAGGGCAGATTTCCACCCTCACGCAACAACATCTTCCCTACACACACACACCGTAACAAAAACATGTCTTTATCAGCCACCCACAGAGCCCGGTCCTACTGCCATAAATACACATCCTGTCAATGCTTACATAAAGGAAGCACGAACACGCTTTATAAGACAATTGCAAATGCCTGCATTACCTCAAGCAGACCTATGGCAACCACTGAGTGTCGTTGACTTTTATTGTCACCAATTCTTAGAACTCTGCCAGTAGCAATGTTTAGAAATGTATATATTTAAGCATCTGAGTCAAGAAGACATTTAAAAGAAATGTTTCACTTCCAACTGATGAATATATAAAAAACCTTCAGATATTTCATTATTTGCATTCACCAATACATCTAGTATTTAAGCATATCTATATTGGGATGATTTACAGTTTTACAGTTTACCCAAGAGCTATTGCCATTCTTGGTAAAAAAATATTCACTCTAAGAATATATACACTTACACTATATGGCCAGAAGTACTGTATTTTGACACATGACCATGAGCTTGTTGAGCATTCCATTTCAAAAACAAATAATAATAAAATAAAGTGACCTCTATGTGATCTTTTTAACTATAACACTGGCCACTCCTTGAGAAGGCTTCTGACAAGACTCGAAGTACGTCTGTGGAAATTTGTGCCCATTCAGTCAAAAGAGTATTTATATGGCTGGGTACTGATGTTGGTCAAGAAAGCCTTAATTGATGTTTCAGTTTAGTATAAATGGTCCACAGACCTTGCATTTACATATAGGAATACATAATATTGAAACAGCATATTAGCACTACTAGTCATGAAAATTGTAGAGATCTGGGCTGGATCTGTAATTTTTTTAATGGTCAAGATAGATGTGAACCAATTTCCATTCGTATTTGCATCAGATATAGTAAGAGACATTGGGCCAGATCTGGCCCAAAATCCATTTGCTATATGGGCAGGTTATCACTGGAGTGTTGCAGCTTACCAGTGGGTCCCAGGTATTAAATAAAGTGCTGTATACAGTGTATCACAAAAGTGAGTACACCCCTCACATTTCTGCAGATATTTAAGTATATCTTTTCATGGGACAACACTGACAAAATGACACTTTGACACAATGAAAAGTAGTCTGTGTGCAGCTTATATAACAGTGTAAATTTATTCTTCCCTCAAAATAACTCAATATACAGCCATTAATGTCTAAACCACCGGCAACAAAAGTGAGTACACCCCTTAGTGAAAGTTCCTGAAGTGTCAATATTTTGTGTGGCCACCATTATTTCCCAGAACTGCCTTAACTCTCCTGGGCATGGAGTTTACCAGAGCTTCACAGGTTGCCACTGGAATGCTTTTCCACTCCTCCATGACGACATCACGGAGCTGGCGGATATTCGAGACTTTGCGCTCCTCCACCTTCCGCTTGAGGATGCCCCAAAGATGTTCTATTGGGTTTAGGTCTGGAGACATGCTTGGCCAGTCCATCACCTTTACCCTCAGCCTCTTCAATAAAGCAGTGGTCGTCTTAGAGGTGTGTTTGGGGTCATTATCATGCTGGAACACTGCCCTGCGACCCAGTTTCCGGAGGGAGGGGATCATGCTCTGCTTCAGTATTTCACAGTACATATTGGAGTTCATGTGTCCCTCAATGAAATGTAACTCCCCAACACCTGCTGCACTCATGCAGCCCCAGACCATGGCATTCCCACCACCATGCTTGACTGTAGGCATGACACACTTATCTTTGTACTCCTCACCTGATTGCCGCCACACATGCTTGAGACCATCTGAACCAAACAAATTAATCTTGGTCTCATCAGACCATAGGACATGGTTCCAGTAATCCATGTCCTTTGTTGACATGTCTTCAGCAAACTGTTTGCGGGCTTTCTTGTGTAGAGACTTCAGAAGAGGCTTCCTTCTGGGGTGACAGCCATGCAGACCAATTTGATGTAGTGTGCGATGTATGGTCTGAGCACTGACAGGCTGACCCCCCACCTTTTCAATCTCTGCAGCAATGCTGACAGCACTCCTGCGCCTATCTTTCAAAGACAGCAGTTGGATGTGACGCTGAGCACGTGCACTCAGCTTCTTTGGACGACCAACGCGAGGTCTGTTCTGAGTGGACCCTGCTCTTTTAAAACGCTGGATGATCTTGGCCACTGTGCTGCAGCTCAGTTTCAGGGTGTTGGCAATCTTCTTGTAGCCTTGGCCATCTTCATGTAGCGCAACAATTCGTCTTTTAAGATCCTCAGAGAGTTCTTTGCCATGAGGTGCCATGTTGGAACTTTCAGTGACCAGTATGAGAGAGTGTGAGAGCTGTACTACTAAATTGAACACACCTGCTCCCTATACACACCTGAGACCTAGTAACACTAACAAATCACATGACATTTTGGAGGGAAAATGACAAGCAGTGCTCAATTTGGACATTTAGGGGTGTAGTCTCTTAGGGGTGTACTCACTTTTGTTGCCGGTGGTTTAGACATTAATGGCTGTATATTGAGTTATTTTGAGGGAAGAATAAATTTACACTGTTATATAAGCTGCACACAGACTACTTTTCATTGTGTCAAAGTGTCATTTTGTCAGTGTTGTCCCATGAAAAGATATACTTAAATATTTGCAGAAATGTGAGGGGTGTACTCACTTTTGTGATACACTGTAGCTCACCAGTGTAAGTTAAGGTCTAATCCCAACAATGAATTGTCTCAGATTACCAGTGGAAGTATCTAGCCCATCAGTAAAACTATCTAGCTCACTACTGGAGGTTCCTAGCTTCTCAGTGCATGGTCCAAGATAACCAGTAGAATATCCTAGAACAAAGCTGGGATGCTCCTAGCTCCCAGTGCATCAGTGTATTGTCCTAGCTTACCACTGGATCATCCTTTATCATCAGTGAAGGGTTCTAACTTGTCAGTAGAGTATCTTAGTGTATCAGAAGAGCTGCAACTTCTAACTGGTCCCAGATTAGAACATGTTATGGGAGCTTCAGGTTTGCTCTGCAGTGCAGATTGGATCCCTGTGCTGCAGAGTGAATCCTATGCATTAAAGCTGATGGAGCAGTTTTCCCCACCTGTAGAAACCTACTAATGCAAAGGAGCTTCATGCAGTGGCAGAAATGAAAAGGTGGCACAGTGCCCATTCTATACTGCCAACCAGGGCCGGAGTGGGCCCCTTTTTCAGCCCGGGAGTTGTATGCCTAAACCCGGCCCACTTTTTCCATGGAGGAGAAATTTTAATAAATGAAACAGCAGCTAGCTCTTACAATGCCTTTTTATTGGGTATATAACAGAAAACACTTCACTTAAACATGTTCAATTCAAATTTAAATCAGATAAAGATTTAAAAGGTAAAAAAAATGAAAACGTATTTACATTTGTACCGGAGCAAAATTTTAAATAAAAATAATTTGAAATTAATATTGCATGTCTTCTCAGCAGAGAGGTGCTCTATTGTTAGGTTTACACTAAACTCTTAAGTAGCTTCACTACACGCATATGTAGTAGGCTACCTACAGCATCAAAAGCCTCCTAAGCAGTGCACTGGTTTCTGCAACTTTATTAATAACAGTGTCATTGTCTATAGACAGGGATGGACTGGCCATCGGGAGGGTCGGGAGTTTTCCCGGTGGGCCGCTCTGTATGTGGGCCGCTGAGACTGAGAGAGTGAAAAATAAATTCTGTTTTAAATATTCCTGAATAATAATCCTGAAGTGTGCATTGGCCCACCACAGTATCCTCGCTGCATGTCCATTGGCCAATCACAGAAATGTCCCTCCCCCAGGATAAACCGTAATCACAATCACCAGTACAAAAACTATGAATGAGTGCGAGATGGAGAACTGGTCGAGAAGGCGTAAAGGAGGTGCAGAAAAAGCCCGTGATAAAAAACAGAAAAAGCTGCAAGCAGATGCAGAAAAGTGCAGGACACTGGACAACCTGTTTGGCAGTGAGGAACTACAGCACAGCCAAAGAGCAGAAAAGGAAAAGTTAGTGTTCAGTGACTCTGCTTCGTTAGTGGGCCCATCTCAAATGTCGCCTATGCCCTACTTAGGGTACTTCCTAACAGTACAAAACATTTCTTTTAACAGTCACTGAATGATTAATAAGTAGTTATCTAAGCTACTGTTGGATTTCAGGGGCTTTAAACCAGCCGTTTTAAGGACTTTTTTTGTGAAAGTTCTATGATGTCATGTCCAACATAGTGCACTACATAGGGCGGTGGATATAATTTGAGATGGTACCATTAGTCTCTGCTCTTCAGAAAAAGTAAACACTATCTTGTCCTCTATATAATACAGAAAGGAAAATGCAGCTGTTCAGGACATTTTTAGTGATTATGTGCATAGCTCACATGGTTAATTTCCCTTGTCAACATATAAAGTATTTATTTCTTTGCTCATCGGAGCAATGCACTAATTTGGAACAAACGTGAATCACGTGTGAATAAAAGTGCGAGAAAAGCATATTTACCAGTGTTAAAGGTTTAATGAAAGAAAAGTTTAATTTTAATTCTTGCGGTTTAATGAGACAGGATGGGGAAATCCTATAGAACCATTTAAGAAATTGTAAATTTTATGTGTGTGATAGATGGATAGAACTATTAATCCCAAAGGAAAGTGTTGGAAATATATATATTTGTTTGTAGTTATTTTTTTATTATGTAAATTTTTATTATAGTGAGTTATAAACTTTAGTGGTAAGATAGATGAAAACTATTAATATCAATCATCTAACATTTGATTAGGGGGTGATATGTATGGCGCGATGTGCTTGTAGTGGGCTGGTCAAGAAAAAAGTCCAGGGCTGAATTTTGTTCCCAGTCCAGCCCTGACTACATACATAAAATACAATTATATCAGGAAACAGACTGCAATTGATCAACGAACCATCAATACATTATTACAGTCACAAATACATGCTCTCCTAAAACACACACAAACATACACATATACACTGATCAGCCATAACATTAAAACCACCTCCTTGTTTCTACACTCACTGTCCATTTTATCAGCTCCATTTACCATATAGAAGCACTTTGTAGTTCTACAATTACTGACTGTAGTCCATCTGTTTCTCTACATACTTTTAGCTTGCTTTTACCCCCTTGCTTGACCCCCACAGGACCACCACAGAGTAGATATTATTTGAGTGTTGGTGGTGGTGTGTTAGTGTGTGTTGTGCTGGTATGAGTGGATCAGACACAGCAGCGCTGCTGGAGTTTTTAAATACAGTGTCCACTCACTGTCCACTCTATTAGACACTCCTAACTAATTGGTCCACCTTGTAGATGTAAAGTCTGAGACGATCGCTCATCTATTGCTGCTGTTTGAGTTGGTCATCTTCTAGACCTTCATCAGTGGTCACAGGACGCTGCGCACGGGACGCTGTTGGCTGGATATTTTTGGTTGGTGGACTATTCTCAGTCCAGCAGTGACAGTGAGGTGTTTAAAAACTCCATCAGCGCTGCTGTGTCTGATCCACTCCTACCAGCACAACACACTCAGTGTCAATGTCAGTGTCACTGCAGTGCTGAGAATGATCCACCACCAAAATAATACCTACTCTGTGGTGGTCCTGGGAGAGTCCTGACCATTGAAGAACAGCATGAAAGGGGGCTAACAATGCATGTAGAGAAACAGATGGACTACAGTCAGTAATTGTAGAACTATTATAGTGCTTCTATATGGTAAGTGGAGCTGATAAACTGGACAATGTGTGTAGAAACGAGGTGGTTTTAATGTTATGGCTGATCGGTGTAGACACAATGCAGCAACTGGCACCTTGTCCAGGGTGTTTTCACAATGTGTGCCCATTGATTTTGGGTTGAGCCAGACTCAAAGCCATCCTGACCAGGATAATAAAGATATTAGTACAACTAAATAATAAAATAAACCAATTGTTTAAAGAAAGAACATAATGAACTATTTTATGTAATATGCCCTCAAATTGCCAACTTGACACTAACCCTGCCTGAAGCAATTTATTTTATTATTTTTAGTAACCCTGCATACAAATTTACATTTTAACAAAAGGTCATTACTGTTCATTTAAGTCCACTTGTTTAGATGTACTTCTGTTGCTTTTCTGCTAGAGCTCATGCTAAAACGTTAGAACTGCATTTGTAAAACACTTAACTGTTGAAATCTACAGAATGAGGCTGATTGGATATTTTAATGGGGATTTTTTGCAAATATGTTTTAAAGAATTTAGAAAATTACTGGGACTGCCATAGCAGGCTTGTTAATAATAACAATGAGCAGTTTTAGCATGTTAATAGTAAATCATTTACATTTAAGGCATTTGGCAGACGCTTTTATCCAAAGCGACTTACAGTCTAAGCAACTGAGGGCCCAACAGTGGCAACCTGGCAGTGGCAAACCGTCTGCTTGCTAGTCCAGTACCTTAACCGCTGGGCTACAACTGCCTTAAATCATTCAAACACATTCAAAAAGTGAAACAGGTCACTTTGACCTGGACCCTCATTCTATCCATAATAATGACGGACTATTTTAGTTTCGGGCTGTGTTCCTGGAGAAAGCAATCATGCAAAGACTGCTAAGTGTTCTCTTCATCCTGTCCAGGCAAGACGTGTCAGCAGGTTCAGTCTGGCTGCTCTGCACCATTCATCGACTCATTCAGGCAGAGCTCAGTCACTTTTCTTTATCCACTTTTCTCTCGTTTAGATAAAAATGCTTCACTGCACTGATTTAACTGGATTAGCTCTACACATCATAATTATTAATATTCTTTTCTGGAATGTTGTGGTACCACATGTAAGAGTACCCACACCTTCCAGAATGTTCCAGTTGTATCCTGTGTGTGCATAGCACATCCCAAAAGGCTTAGTGGTCATGAACCATTGTTATGTTCCTCTTGGTCAGCAGTGGTTTAAACCCTGAAACTTGATTAATTTTAAGATAATGGATCTTACTGTGGTTCACCGAAGTCCCAGAGCCAGTGAACAAGGTGTGTTTAAGTATCAATTAAATTTGGTTTAAATGGTTGATTCGTGACTGTAAGAACAATTATTATTATCATTATTATTATTATTATTATCAAATATGCCAATATTAACATTTGTTTGTTTATTAGGGTTTTAATGTCTTGTTTTACACTTTGGTTACATTCATGACAGGAACGGCAGTTACTTATTACACAAGATTCATCAGTTCACAAGGTTATAAATTGTCTTGGACAATTTAGTCAAGTCAAGTTTATTTGTATAGCGCTTTTTACAATAGACATTGTCTCAAAGCAACTTTACAAAATCCAGTACCAACAGATACAAAAACACCTGTTGAGCAAGCCGAGGGCGACAGTGGCAAGAAAAAAACTCCCTTAAAATTACAGTAAGAAACCTTGAGAGGAACCAGACTCAGTGTCTCCAGTTCACCTCACTTGCATGTCTTTGGACTGTGGGAGGAAACCGGACACAGACACGGGGAGAACATGCAAACTCCACACAGAAAGGACTCGGACCGCCCCACCTGGGGATCGAACCCAGGACCTTCTTGCTGTGAGGTGACAGTGCTACCCACTTAGCCACCGTGCCACCCTGCCAATATTAACTGTAACTGATACAAATCAGATGCAAACCCAGAATTAATAAAGAAAAAGGCAGTACAAATCATAGGCTGCATTTGCTTTGTTACTGTGCCATCTTTGTAATTGAGAAATGAAGATAAACCTTTTGATCTTTCAACTAGTGCCCAGGTGAAAGGACTGAGAAATAATGAATAATAATCCACCAAAAAATGGATTATGGAAAATGAATAAGAAGTGGTTGGTGGACTGTGCACATGTTGGAGGGAGTGTGTGTCAAGCAAATATACCTTCTTCTGGTGCGATCAGGGTCCTCCGCACCAGAAAACTAAGGTGCTATGCTAAATTGGGAGAAAAGGGAGAAAATGCATAAATAAAATATCAAAAAATTAAATAAAAGAATTATTACAGATACGCTTTATCACTGCATTCTAAATTATTCGCAAATATTCACAGACATTTGTACTGAAACAGTTTCTTTCTATTTATTCTACACTAGGGCTGGAACATTTGTCAGCTTTCCCATGTAGACAAATACTCAGCAGATTAAACTCTATCCCACTTCAAACGACTCTCCTCAATAAAACTGGTCTGATCCAGTTTGCCGCATCTTGACAGGAAGTAGGCAGGGCAGCCAGCTGTTTTAGAAGCTGTTTTCTCTTCTGACCAGACTTGGAACCCAGGCAGGAAGTGCCAGTGTGGTGCAGGTGATTTTAGCAGCTGAGCTGAATAGGTTGCTTGTTGTTCAGGTTTCCACGTCGGCTCACTTTAATTCAAAGCTACTTCGCTGATGAGTGTTAACAAGCAGAGGCCTGTTTATCCTTCACACTCAGCAGGTCGGGTAATGCTGGAGATGTAAAGTAGGATTTTTGGAAAATTGCAGCACTGACCCATATACCAGAACCTGCTCCCAGTAGGTTGATGAAGCGCTTTGTTCTTCTTTGTGGGTTTGTTTCCTTCACATTACTCCTGAGAGCAATGCTCAGCTTGCACGTCTGGTTGCCAAATATTTTGTTCAAGTGCAGAATGCATACAAGTGTAAATGCAGTGTATACTCTGTTGTGTGTGCGTGTTTGTAATGGTTGTGGTGTGTGTGTGGAGTGTGCGTGTATAAGAGTGCACTGTTTAAACAGCCTGTTTGGTTTGCCCAAGCAGGAATTTGTCTCTGTGATTGATTCCTTTAGGGTCACACTTCAACTTACACCACTGCAGACGATGTAATGATCATTTCATTCCCCATTTCATTGTTGGTCCCTGCTCCTGATTGGGGAGGACGAGGCTGCTCCACGCCCCCTCCGACACGTGCACAGCAGTCGAACATCTTATCACCTACAATTGATGAGTGCAGTGCAGTACAGCGCTGTGTACGGAGAGCCACACCCTCTACCGCACTCCTTTCCCATCTCCGTGCAGGCGCCACCAACCAGCCAGCAGAGGTCGTAATCGCACTAGTCTAAGAGAGAGTCCCCATCCGGCTTAATCCCGCCCCTATCTGAACAACAGGGCAATCGTTGTTCATACGGCCGCTCAGCCTCAGCCGGCAGGCAGAGCCAAGATTCGATACAATGTATTCAAGATCTCAGCACTGGTGAACCGCTGCGCCACCTGAGCGGCATCAATTATTTTTAATATCATGTTATTATCTTAGACATTTGTGCGCAAATCAATTTCAAATGTACACACATTGTAATACACGGTGAGTAGAGGAAAGGCACAAGTGCACTTTGGGCTGCAGAAATTTTATTTGGTTTTCTTTTGCTTTCAGTTTCTGTTATTTTGGCCACTTGTATTTGTTAGCAGTTTTCTATTTGCTATTTCTGGCTCTTAAGCCACAGTATTGTTCTGCCTTGGCTAACCATCCTGCATATTGGGTCCATAAATGACAATCACGCAGATGCAAGGCTTCACCTTCCACCCAATTTCACATAATGATTAATAGATTAAACAACCGTTTAAAAACCAATATAGCAACAGAAAAGCTACATAGCAAAAAAATCACCCATTAAAAAAATAATTTACAGATACTCTGCAAGTGATCACACAAGATTTCACAACATGCTCTAGGACCAATAATTAGGAAGGTAAGATAGAGGCCAGCAGACATTCAGAATTGCAGGACAATTTACAAACAGCAGTTACACACAGAACAATAAAACCACAATAATGAACTGGGTCCAATCTCTTCCTACACCTATGCAACACTACTGCTAAAAAAAAGCATAAAGATATTTATCTAAATGTTGCACACAATCATTTAAACCAATCAAAACAATAAAATGTTGGCAATAAGTCAGTATGCATGTGCGATTCTAAGCACACAACACATAAAGTGGAAGCATCATGCTGTGGGGTTGCTTCATCAAACGAACCATGAATGGATTGATGTACCAGGAGATATTAGACAAGAATTTAATCTCATCCACCGTGAAACTATACCTGGGCAAGCCAACAAACCCAAACACAAAGCCAAATAAATTGTCATAAAGCCAATAAATTGTCAAAGGAAACGTGGCCTTAAAGATGAACGAGTGCCAATTAAATAACTGTGGGTTCTCATGCCAAGCATTCATTACGTTGTCAGATCAGTGACAGCATCAGGTGACACATAAGAGAATGATGCAGGGTGGGACAGAGCAGGCTAGAGGGAAAACAAACTCAGGTGTCACTGCTCTGTTTAAAAAGAAAATCTGCAAAAGTGTCCTTCAAACATCGTGATACTGACTTCCGAGAGAATGTGGCTATTTGGGTCTAAGCCATGTCAGCCTTATATTTAATATCATTACTTATGACCTTATAGAATTGCATGCAAATTTAACCTATTGCAGTATTTTCCTAGTATCACAGTTTTGTCCAATGGCTGCATTGTTTACATGTTAAATGTGTAAGGTGCCTGGAAGACGTTTGCATTTATCATAATAAATCAATGGCATTAAAAAGAGATTGTAGATAAAAGTACCAAGCAATACTGTAATAGACCACAACCAAAAAATATCCGAAATCATTTTCTCAGGTTTCCTCTCTCATGATATTTGGTAGATAAGTGTAACTGAGTGCAACACTTAGTGGGTCATCATGGTGGTGTACCAAGGTCCTGGGTAAAGTAAAGGTAAAGTGGCTAAAATGCATTGCTATTAGGTGGAAGTAATTGAACAGTGCATTGCCTAGAGTGAAATTATTTTCTGCAACCACTGTTTCAGGTTGGTGCAGAACCCACCGCAACCCTGATTATTGAATATGATAAATAAAAAGCAAAAATTGTGCTATTTTTGTAAAAAAAAAAAATAATAATATATATATATATATATATATATATATATATATATATACTGTATATATATATATATATATATATACTGTATATATATATATATATATAAAACACTGCAAAATGAAGCATCTCTCTGCAATCCAGTATGTAACTGGTTGGACTGATAATGTCAGATATTTGTTTTCTCAGGGACAAGTGAACTAGATGTATTTTGTTGATGTCATAGTTGCCTCCTGTTTTTTTCCCAGCTGAATGTAAGCCAACAGTATATCACTATATGAAGGAGTGCTGATGATCTGGAGCTTACCTGTGAGCTGTAAAGTGCAGTTGGCGTTCTTCGCATTCCTATGACGAGTCACTGAGAGGTTGTGAGATGACTGCTGTAATAGGGACAATGGCTTTCACGTGCCTCTGTAAATCCTACTAGTCACCTTGTATTTCTCTTGAGGAGCATCTCACTAACACCAACATGGGGAATGGCTTTCTTAAACATTACCTCACAGGCAAAGATTTAGAACAGAGACAGAAGGAATGCAGATGCCAGAAAATATAGGACAAAGATTTATATTTTTGTCAGACGAAGAAAAGACACCATCTAAAACAAATTCCACTACAAATCAGGTAATTGTTTTTAAAGTGTAATTAAAAGAGACGAATAGATTTTGGCTAAAAGTGTTTGTATTTTTCTTGACTATTAAAAACTTTATTAAAAAGCTATGTGAACCTTTGCATTTAATAACAAGAAGAACTCCACTAGACACAATAATGTTTGGTGTAGGTGTTGTTCATACCTGCACTATTAAGGAGGAATTTTATAACCCTTTTTCGATCATACAGTAGTATTTTTGTCTGGATTTTACATTTTTAAACATTTGTTGTTGATTTAGTCATGCTGCAATAAAACAGTCAAAGACAGGAATTGTCTCGTTACAATGCAGTTAGGGGCGGCACAGTGGCTAAGTGGGTAGCACTGTTGCCTCACAGCAAGAACGTCCTGGGTTCGATCCCCAGGTGGGGCGGTCCAGGTCCTTTCTGTGTGGAGTTTGCATGTTCTCCCCGTGCATGCGTGGGTTTCCTCCGGGTGCTCCGGTTTCCTCCCACAGTCCAAAGACATGTGAGTGAGGTGAATTGGAGATACAAAATTGTCCATGACTGTGTTCGATATAACCTTGTAAACTGATGAACCTTGTGTAATGAGTAACTACCGTTCCTGTCATGAATGTAACCAAAGTAAAAAACATGACGCTAAAATCCTGATAAACAAACAAACAAAACAATGCAGTTATGATATGATGTAGATTGGTTGTCAGTGAAAGACTTTTTTCATTTAAAATTAAACTTATTTTCTCAGACAAAAAGGCCTAGACGCATTTTAGAACACACAACTGGTCTGTTTTAAATGAGAGATGTGCAACCGTCTTTAACAACTGATCTTTTTTCATAGTGTTAATCAAATAACTTCAAACTACCTTCGAGTTCTAAAAAACACTGCTCTGTACCACACAACCTTCGAGCCACTAGTCTCACTCGACTTGATCCTCCACCCAGAACTCGAGGAAGACAAGCATCAAGGCTCTTCCAAGTGGTGGAACAAGCTTCCCTTGTCTGTCCAAACATCTGAGTCTCTCACTGTTTTCAAAAGATGATTAAAAACCCACCTCATTACTAAGCACTTAAGCAGACATGTACTTACTTACTAATAATAACAAGCTATCTTTGCCGTCAATATTAAGCTCCTGTTCACATACATGTATTTCTAAACAGTTTATTACACAATTGAATTATAAAAAACAAGCTATAAAAAAGCTGTTATGGCCTTTTCTGTATTGGCCTATAGTTCACATGAATTGATCTTACATGTAGAAAAGCAGATATAAACTGTGTGGCTTTTTTGTAGCGCTGGTTACTTCTAAAACCCACACATATAGATGGGCGGCACGGTGGCTAACAGTCTTTTAAATTTATTTGTATGATACACAGTGTTAATGTTATTACATTTGTTTTCTCAGGGAGGAGACGAAAAAGAACTGCAGGGGTAAAATATTCACTTTCTTACCCATGTACTCTTCCAGGAAAGGATTAAGAAGGGGTGACACAGGTCCAATTACAATCTGTGAAAAATTCTACAAGTTCTTCCTGTGTCTGCACGGGTTTCCTTCTGGTACTCTTAGAGGGTCATTTAGTTCCACCTTCCAAAGCATATAGATGGTGGGTT
This sequence comes from Trichomycterus rosablanca, assembly GCF_030014385.1. Taxonomy (NCBI): domain Eukaryota; kingdom Metazoa; phylum Chordata; class Actinopteri; order Siluriformes; family Trichomycteridae; genus Trichomycterus; species Trichomycterus rosablanca. The sequence continues at coordinate 10,963,401 of NC_085999.1, read as the reverse complement.
AGCTGCTTTAAATTGCCTCATTGAGTAAATAACTGAACAGGGCATGTCCTTACAAATGTCAAAGGACCACTTAATTGTCCCTTTCAGTATTTTAGCAATACACAATTGCTAGCATTTTTTTTGCCTGCATTGGTCCCTTGTGGGCATTTCTAAGTTCACCAGTTCCTCTTAAATGTATTAGTTTAACTCTCTTGAAAGACAGCATGCTGCATATGCTTTAAGAAAACTTTAGAAGAAGGAACAAGCCATGGATAATGCTGAGCAGCTGCACATGTATTTTCTTCTTCCGGCTGCTCTCGTATTTAGGGGTCACCATAGCAGATCTGATTCACATACCAGCCTTGGCCCCTTTTTACACTGGATTTCCTTCCAGATGCAACCCTCCTATTTTTATCCAGGCTTGGGTTGAAAGCGCACCTCCCATTAGCTATCCTCCACAGACATTAGCCTGTCTATACAGGTGACTACCCGGCCAGTAGCACTATTGATATTCAAACCTAGGATCCCCGGATCTTAGTGGTAGTGGGCTAGTGTATTTTATCGATGCATTAGAAGATTTTCATTGTTCTTGTCATGTTTTTATCACTTCTTTATCCTGGACATGGTCAGGAAGGGTTCGGCTTTTCCAAAATCACTGGGCTCATTGCAGTAACACACCCAGAAAGGACACAATCTATTGCAGGACCTAGGCCATCCCATCACGTTAGCAGACATCCCGAGTTGCAAAAACTCATTTCAGGGAGGTACCCCCGGACTCAGACCTCAACCCCCCCCCAAAAAAAAGCTAAAAAACCTCTCGCACACACCAAAAGATATGGGTGATAACAGAACTTTTAGGAGCTGCTAACTGAGCTACTAAGCTAACTATTTGCGTCACAAACACATTGTGTACTACATAGTGCACTAGATAGTGTGAAATATAATAGATTTATGTTCCATACATAGTGCACTAGACTGTATATTAGAAAAAAATTTATGTTCCTTACTTAGTGCACTAGATAGTGTACTGGATAATAGACTTATGTTTCTTACATAATGCTTTAGGTAGCATATTAGTAAACGGATTTAGGTTGCCTACATAGAGCTCTAAATTGTATATCAGATAATGGATTTATGTTCCCTACATAGTGCACTAGACAGTATTTTAGATATGAATTTATGTTCCCTATGTAGTGCACTAGATAGTGAATTAGACAATTGGTTTATGTTCCAACACAGCGCACTAGATTGTATATCAGATCACGGATTTATGTTCCCTACATAGTGCACTAGATAGTGTATTAGATAACGCATTCATGTTCACTACATAGTGCACTAGAAAGTATAACTAGATGATGATTTGTGTTCCTTACATAGTGCACTAGATAGTTAATTATATAATTAATTATGTTCCCTACATAGTGCACTAAACTGTATATCAGATAATGGATTTATGTTCCCTACATAGTGCACTAGACAGTATATTGGACAATTGATTTATGTTCCCTACACAGTGCGCTAGATTGTGTATCAGATAACAGATTTAATACGCGATCGGAGAATAAAGTCTGTGTCGCCTGCGTGTGTGTGTGTGTGTGTGTGCGCTCTTGGCCGCTCGTTCTAGATTCCGGGAGATTTTATCTGACTTGCGGGCATCAGGGAGCCGCTATGTATATGCGGGAGACTACCGGAACTTCCGGGAGACTTGGGATGTCTGCGTTAGATCTAGCCATTCATGTCTGTATGTCGACACCCAACAGCTGACTGAACACTTGGGGATTTTAACCCTAGATTCCAGCAGTTGTGGGCTAGCGTAATTTACTGCAGCGCTGCCCAAGCACTTAGAGCATTTTCATACTTCATCAAACCAGTAACCCATAGAGCTCTGTAGAAGTTCCATAAGTGCCATGTACACCCCCCCACCCCAGAGTTAAGTCATGCGAGACAAATTTACCTGGAGTGAACTGGTTTCTGTGGCCTGGTCAACAGCTGGCTTATTCAGATGGGTAAGTGTCTCAGCTCACACATCTACTGTTCTATGTGGCCTAGTTCTGACCCTCAAAGGGCTGCTGGAAATCTGACTTGCATGTTTTGTGTTGATTTTGGCTCTGCTAAGGCAAACCGAGTCTTCCTTTGAAAAGCACTGGCCGTTTAGCACATTGCAGGACACTGAAAGGAAGGTATTTTTTTTGCTATTTAACCAAATAGAATAGACAAGCCTCCTTTGATTGTGGTTTACCTCCCAGAGGAAAAGCCAAATATGTAAATATTAATATTTTGCCATAAAATCATTGCTTAACCTGTTTAATCTCACAGAATTTTGACCTACCACACCCTCTGGGTCAGTAGCGCGGTCAAACACATACTGCGTCAAAGCAATCCTCAGGGCTATGACTGGATCAGGCTAGAAAATAGGAAGGTTTTGATCATGTGAAAGTGCTGGACACCACTTCCCAGATTTCCTCCTGATTATTCATGAATCATGCTATGCACATAAATGCTTAAAAAAACATGACCTCTATCTGGCAGAAGCATTTACTTATCATCTTGTTTTTTAATCTTTCAAATACACCAATCAGCCATAACATTAAAACCACCTCCTTGTTTCTACACTCTGTCCATTTTATCAGCTCCACTTACCATATAGAAGCACTTTGTAGTTCTACAATTACTGACTGTAGTCCATCTATTTCTCTACATACCTTTTTAGCCTGCTTTCACACTGTTCTTCAATGGTCAGGACTCTCACAGGACCACCACAGAGCAGGTATTATTTAGGTGTTAAATCATTCTTAGCACTGCAGTGACATTGACATGGTGGTGGTGTGTTAGTGTGTGTTGTGCTGGTAAGGGTGGATCAAACACAGCAGCACTGCTTTTAAATACAGTGTCCACTCACTGTCCACTCTATTAGACACTCCTACCTAGTTGGTCCACCTTGTAGATGTAAAGTCAGAGATAATCGCTCATTTATTGCTGCTGTTTGAGTTGGTCATCTTCTAGATCTTCATCAGTGGTCACAAAACGCTGCCCACAGGGCACTGTTGGATATTTTTGGTTGGTGGACTATTCTCAGTCCAGCAGTGACAGTGAGGTGTTTAAAAACTCCATGAGCATTGCTGTGTCTGATCCACTCATACCAGCACAACACACACCAACACACCACCACTATGTCAGTGTCACTGCAGTGCTGAGAATGATCCACCACCCAAATAATACCTGCTCTGTAGTGGTCCTGTGGGGGTCCTGACCATTAAAGAACAGGGTGAAAGCAGGCTAAAAAAAGTATGTAGAGAAACAGATGGACTACAGTCAGTAATTGTAGAACTACATAGTGCTTCTGTATGGTAAGTGGAGCTGGTAAAATGGACAGTGAGTGTAGAAAGAAGGAGGTGGTCATAATGTTATGCCCAATCAGTGTATGTATACAACTTAGTCCTTCTTTCACAAGGTGGAGAGGTCTGACCTTAGATCATCCTACAAACCGTTCATGCAATATACCTAATGTAAATAATGGCCTTAGTCTAAATAATGACACTTATTTACACTACAGATTTATTTCCTTTTTTAAAGCCTTAACAAGGGAGGCATTTCAGAAAAAACTAATATGGTGGCACGACCCTACAAAGAACATGTGTTATACACAAGCACAATGCATTTACAAGCTATTTACCTGTAAAATAGCCTAGTAGCCTAGTGTAGCCTAGCGTAGCCTAGTGGTTAAGGTACTGGACTAGTAACCAGAAGGTCGCTGGTTCAAGTCACACCACTGCCAGGTTGCTGCTGATGGGCCCTTGAGCAAGGCCCTTAACCCTCAATTGCTCAGACTGTATACTGTAACTATAATGTAAGTCGCTTTGGATAAAGGCGTCTGCTAAATGCTGAAAATGTAAATGTAATTTCTTAAAATGGCAGATTCCAATAATAAAAAGATTTTTAAAGGCCTAAAAAAGTGACATTTTTGTTCCAGTCATCATTCATATAATTCATTACAATCCATAATATAATTTGCAACAATCTATAGCTTGCAGGCTATTATTATTTTTAATTATTATTATATACAGTTGTAACCTTCATTATTACAGGAGCCACAGTTACAGCATCTACTGATTTTTTAATCTTTGTGTCTTTTGGCTTTTTATTTTTTAATTATTGTACCAATAATTACCTATAATGGACAGCAACTCAGCCATTCAAGTGGTAGCTGCATAAAATGACAGAGCGGGGTCAGCGGATGCTGAGGCACATAGTGCGCAGAGGTCGGCAACTTTCTGCAGAGTCAATCGCTACAGTCCTCCAAACTTCATGTGGCCTTCAGATTAGCTCAAGAACAGTGAGTAGAGCTTCATGGAATGGGTTTCCATGGCTGAGCAACTGGACTCTAGAGTAGTGGAGACGTGTTCTCTGGAGTGACAAATCACACTTCTCCGTCTGGCAATACGATGGACGAGTCTGGGTTTGGCGGTTGCCAGGAGAACGGTACTTGTCTGACTGCATTGTGCCAAGTGTAAAGTTTGGTGGAGGGGGGATTATGGTGTGGGGTTGTTTTTCAGGAGTTGGGCTCGGCCCCTTAGTTCCAGCAAAAGGAACTCCTAATGCTTCAGCATACCAAGAGATTTTGGACAATTTCATGCTCCCAACTTTGTGGGAACAGTTTGGGGATGGCCCCATTCTGTTCCAACATGACTGCGCACCAGTGCACAAAGCAAGCTCCATAAAGACATGGATGAGCGAGTCTGGTGTGGAAGAACTTGACTGACCTCAACCTGATAGAAGACCTTTGGGATGAATTAGAGCGGAGACTGCGAGCCAGGCCTTCTCGTCCAACATCAGTGTCTGACCTCACAATTGTGCTTCTATAGTGTATGTATAAAAAAATCAGATGGTCATTTTGTACACAATTATCATTCTGATATTAAATTTATACACATTAGTTTTTTTTTTTTTTCAATTTTACATGCACCTTTAGTGATTCCAGCAAACTGTAATGAACATATTTACAGTGGAAACCAAAAGTACACAAAATAAAACAGCTGCTTATGTTTTTTCTTTGCCCAAGTGACAAAAGAAAAGAAACAAACTTCAATGCGTGCTTGTTCAAACTAGTTACTCTGTTTACTGTGCAATCAGTGCTTTTCTGTGAGTATACCTTGCATAATCATTTTCGGTCACCCCACCCTAGCGTACACAAAAACTTTTACATGTACCCTGAAGATGTAAACAATGTAAACACAGGCTCGGTTCTTGTGTTTGTGACTGTTTACCTAGTAACATTTTTACTTGGTTCCCAACAGAACAGCCCTGCTTTATAATTATTATTTGTCTATAGCATCTAACTGTACTAAACACAAAGGGACACGGATTTAGTGACTCTTAAACACAGGCGTGCCGGTACAAGTTTATATCCGCTTGGAGTTGAAAGTAATTGACCTCAAAGCCTAATTTTTTCTATGATCTTGTAGAACCTTCTATTTATTTACCCCCTCAACTATAGGGCACCACATACAGAAACCTGTATACATACACCTGTAGTAGAATTGTTGTTCAGTTAGAGATGTTCAGTGTTGAGTCCTGGTTTTTAATGGGCCATTGTTACTACATTCAGCCCACCTATTAATGTATGTAATGTACACCGATCAGCCATAACATTAAAACCACCTCCTTGTTTCTACACTCACTGTCCATTTTATCAGCTCCACTTACCATATAGAAGCACTTTGTAGTTCTACAATTACTGACTGTAGTCCATCTGTTTCTCTGCATGCTTTTAACCTGCTTTTGCCCTGTTCTTCAATGGTCAGGACCCCCACAGAGTAGGTATTATTTGGGTGGTGGATCATTCTCAGCACTGCAGTGACACTGACCTGTTGGTGGTGTGTTAGTGTGTGTTGTGCTGGTATGAGTGGATCAAATACAGCAGCGCTGCTGGAGTTTTTAAATACCGTGTCCACTTACTGTCCACTCTATTAGACACTCCTAACTAGTTGGTCCACCTTGTAGATGTAAAGTCAGAAATGATCGCTCATCTATTGCTGCTGTTTGAGTTGGTCATCTTCTAGACCTTCATCAGTGGTCACAGGACGCTGCCCACGGGGCACTGTTGGCTGGATATTTTTGGTTGGTGGACTATTCTCAGTCCAGCAGCGACAGTGAGGTGTTTAAAAACTCCATCAGCATTGCTGTGTCTTATCCACTTATACCAGCACAACACACACTAACACACCACCACCATGTCAGTGTCACTACAGTGCTGAAGAACAGCATGAAAGAGGGCTAACAAAGCATGCAAAGAAACAGATGGACTACAGTCAGTAATTGTAGAACTACAAAGTGCTTCTATATGGTAAGTGGAGCTGATAAAATGGACAGTGAGTGTAGAAACAAGGAGGTGGTTTTAATGTTATGGGTGATTGGTGTATGTACTTGCTTTTCATAAATTACTTTAAGTTTTACCTAATTAAACTGTATTTTTATGCTTAAATAAGTTGTGAAATAAGGTGGCATGAACAATATAGCTGATAAGTTAAAAATGAGAACAAAAACAAATAAGTATCAGGCAGATGCAGATTTAAAACAATGGATCAGGACTAAAATAGAGTTGACATTTCTCCTCCTAATCCACTTTGTAATTAAGGTGGTGACTTTATGACATTAACTGACACTACACATACCTTGCATGTGAAAACATGACACAAATAGTTTTAAAGCCTGTTACTATCCCTCCAGATATTTCTTTTTTAAAAACAGGCAACACAAATGCATAAAGCAGACTGTGAGAATGTCAGTATGATTATATCATTCAGTTATATAACACTGAAACCATTTCCAACGTATTAAAGAAAACCAGACCAGTACTATTTTTAAAAAGGACCGTTATTAACTTAGGAAAAGAGAACTTAAAAAAGAACGCTTAAGGATCATGATTGCCAAAGCATGGACTGGGAGGTGTTTTGTCTATGAGAGCATAGTCAGTCTGGGACACTTAGAAAGTACTACACTGTAGGAATGTATTTTCAGTAAAGGAAAATTGTCAATATAAAACATTTTATATACTGTCTATGGCAAAGGTTCTTAACATTGGTCCTACAGGCCCATTGCTTCATATGGTTTAAATTCTCCTGTTCCAAACAGCTGATGCAGCTCAAAGATGGCTTGATATTAATCCCAAATCTGGTTTTAAGAGCAGGAAAAAGATTAAACACTTTGTAGGGAGGTGAGCTTTCAGGACAGGAGTTACAGCATGTGTCTACCAAAATTAATTAAAAGAGAAATAGGAAGCTTTATATTTAATAATAAGGTACCCCACACTGCAGGGATGCAACTTGAGAGGCTCAACTGGAACTCTAAATTTTTTTAGAACAGGCATGGTGTATACTGTTAACATTAACATACAGCCATAACATTAAAACCACCTCCACCTCCAGCGCTGCTGGAGTTTTTAAACACCTCACTGTCATTGCTGGACTGAGAATAGTCCACCAACCAAAAATATCCAGCCAGCAGCGCCCCGTGGGCAGTGTCCTGTGACCACTGATGAAGGTCTAGAAGATGACCAACTCAAACAGCAGCAATAGATGAGCGATCGTCTCTGACTTTACATCTACAAGGTGGACCAACTAGGTAGGATTGTCTAATAGAGTGGACAGTGAGTGGACACGGTATTTAAAAACTCCAGCAGTGCTGCTGTGTCTGATCCACTCATACCAGCACAACACACACTAACACACCACCTCCATGTCAGTGTCACTGCAGTGCTGAGAATCATCTACCACCTAAATAATACCTGCTCTGTGGTGGTCCTGTGGGGGTCCTGACCATTGAAGAACAGGGTGAAAGCAGGCTAAAAAAGTATGTAGAGAAATATATGGACTACAGTCAGTAATTGTAGAACTTCAAAGTGCTCCTATATGGCAAGTGGAGCTGATAAAATGGACAGTGATTGTAGAAACAAGAAGGTGGTTTTAATGTTATGGCTGATCAGTGTATATATTTCAAAAGTTAGTACTTGTGACACTAGCCTAATAAAGCTTGGGTCCAGGCTTCGAATCTCCAGCGGTGCTATCAGCTGATTGGGGTCTACCTCCAGACACGATGTCTGGGGTTTGGGGGGATTGATCGAGGCCCTGTGATGGACTGGCGTGCTGTCTGAGATGTATTACTGCACACCGTGTCTCTGACTAAAGTGGAATTTTAAAATTAATTGAAAAAATATATATTTTACTTATTTTGTGTTTCCAAGTTTTGTTAGATGAAGGTATTTTAGGAACCTTTGGAGTTGTTTATGGTCACCACCCTCAGCCCCTCTCTGTATGTTAGTAAAGTCTGTAATATAATAGTAACTTGCAATTTGTTTTGTGACTTTTACAGTTAATCACAATACTATTAGACCATTCTTTAAAAATTGTCTTAAGAAACGTGGCAAAACAAATCTAGTTCATGGCCAACTATTTTCTCCCTGCTTTATCCCTCCATTTAATGAGCTGATAATAATGTGGCACGTCTCTCTCAAAACAAACCTATTATTAGCTCATTTACTCCCAAGGCCAATCACACCTACCGAAACAACCACACCTGTTTAGTTACTGGGTTAGTGTGTTGTTATCAGAATTTCCACTACCACAAATATCTTTATTAACAGGTAACGCTCCTCCACCTTCCACCCAAGCAAACACTCCCACTCAGTGTGTGTCATGTTGCTACAGGGTTAAGCTGTAAGCTACTTAACAGAATCTGAAGTGCCTGCGTTTCCTCTGCACTTAAATACTAAATTCATGTGAGTTTAAAAACTGTCAAAAACTGTTTAACATTAACACGTCCAAAAACAAGTAACAGCTTTCAGGACTTGATTTACACAGAGCCAGTTCTGAATGTTGGCATCATCATTTTCTACTTCTAGGAGAGGTTCTGTTCTTTACCTCTCCATTCCCAAGAAGGGCGTGGCTGCATGCTAGCGTGAGATCTCAGGTGTCTCCAGCTCACCTTCCTTAATCCACAAACACAAGCATTGATTAATAATGCATGAACGGTAAGCAGGATGTGGACGCTGTCTATTTCACACTGAATTTAATCTGTCGTTAAACCTTGGCAGAATACTTTTTTGAAGTAACTGTTTGGCTGAATACCAAATAGATGGTACTAATTATTTACAGTAACATATAGCATTAAATATTCTAAATATTCTAAACATTCATGATACATTCCGAATACATTTTAAAAAGGCACATTAATCCACAGTTGGCAGTGGGGGACAGTGTTGGATATATTGATGAGAACAGATAGACCAATTTCCTATCGCATAACAGTACAATTGTAACAATTATAGGTACTGATAAACATGGAAACAGTTTGTAAGAAGAGGCCAAATCACTGTCCATATTTTAATATGTATATAACATTTATCTAATCTTCTGTAAACATCCAGCCTTCAACCCAAAGATATTACCGGCAGCAGTCATTAAAAACAGCCTAAGTTGTGCACCTGGCAACCCTGTGAAACAAAACTGCCCTGCAAGTGAAAATGTGTGTATGTTTGTTAAACACCCTCTAAAATGTACTCTAAATTCTTATTTATTAATTAATAATTTATTTATTTATAAATGTTGACCAGCCACTTTATCCTGGTCATGACCACAGTGAAGGTCAATACTCTACCAGTTGATTTTCTGAATATTGTGGAAGGTAAACGGAAACACATGGGATCACAGGAAAAACAGGCAATATTCCCCACAGACAGTAAACAAAAGCATGGACCGAACCCAGACCTCAGGAATCATGAGACTCTGCACCAACTTGCATCTGCACCAAATTGTATCCTGAGCTCTGCTTTTTCTGTCACACTAATTTGTAACAGATGGATTAAAGCCAACACAATTCCAGGCGATCACCATCGATAAACGTTGATAGTAGAATGGGTCATATAGAAGAGCTCAATGCTTGTTAACACTGTGACTTGTGTGTTTTCACTCATCAGTGACTAAGTGGATGGTGCACTTATCTGTGATCCCAAAAATATAAAGAGCAAGTAATTTAGTCTCACAGTGAGTCACTAGACAACAATTTGTTTTCTCAAAGTCATATAATGTCCACTTGGCTTAATCTGTAATGAAAATAAGCTTTGACAGAGAATTTGCTGAATAGGTACTGAGTTCAGGATTTTTGTACTGACACTGCGACATTTTTAGTTGGTGTATTTTGAGTGTTAAAAACACAATTTGCATTCACAGCACTGAAACCAAAACAAAGGCAAAAGTGTAAGTCTCAAGTGTAAACCAGGAGACTTCACAGGTATGCATTGGGAATGCTTTCCATAGGAAAGGTCACTGCTTTGTTAAGGTCGAACAGAGTAGCAAGTTAAATCAATAGGGTTGTCTTACTGCAGTGTACTTGAACTTGCATGGGGTCTTTAACACACATTGACAAATGTATGTTATAGCTATCTAAATTTAACCACTGGTGCTGACAATACTGTCAATCAGCTATGTTTTTTTTTAAACTCTGCACATGTATAAATCCAAGCACAATTTCATGCTCCCAACTTTGTGGGAACAGTTTGGGGATGGCCCCTTCCTGTTCCAACATGACTGCGCACCAGTTTACAAAGCAAGGTCCATGAGCGAGTTTGGTGTGGAAGAACTTGACTGGCATGCACAGAGTCCTGACCTCAACCCGACAGAACACCTTTGGGATGAATTAGAGCAGAGCCTTCTCGTCCAACATCAGTGTCTGACCTCACAAATGTGCTTCTAGAAGAATAAACACACTCCTAAACCTTGTGGAAAGCCTTTCCAGAAGAGTTGAAGCTGTTATAGCTGCAAAGGGTGGGCCGACATCATATTATACCCTATGGATTAAGAATGGACCACTATTATTGATCAGATTAAGGCATGGCCTACAAGACCCAGAGCTCAACTGATATTGGTCTAGAGGTAACTGATCCAGAAAACTAAAATGATAAATCTCACTCACTCACTCACTTTCTTAACCGCTAATCCAATTTGGGTCGTGGGGGGTGCTGGAGCCTATCCCCGCTTTTCAATGGGCACAAGACACACAGTAATACCCTGGACGGGGTGCCAGTCCATCGCAGGGCAGACACACACACACATTCACCTATAGGGCAATTCAGTGTCTCCAATTAACCTGACTGCATGTTTTTGGACTGTGGGAGGAAACCGAAGCCCCGAAGGAAACCCACGCAGACACGGGGAGAACATGCAAACTCCGCACAGAAAGGACCTGAACCGCCCCGCCTAGGGATTGAACCCAGGACCTTCTTGCTGTGAGGCGACAGTGCTACCCATCGAGCCACCGTGCCACCCAAATTATAAATCTATAAATAAAAAATCTAAAGTTCACTAACGTCTTGTTGCATCAACTTTCAACTTCTTTTAAGCTTTTAGGTGATATATGGTAACCAGATCCTCTTAATATATTTTAAAGTTGGTTGGAATGGTCATTCTACTTTGCTGATTAGAGTCAAATTGAAAAGCAACGACTTGCCATTTGGGTATAAATATTTTGTCAATACAGTGCGATATTTGCCCACACTAATCCCAATGTATTTTTTTTCAAATGGGAGATTATTTAAAGAGTGGCTGGATATTTAATTAATAAAACATGCCATGTATCAGCAGACATCCCTATTTACTTCTTACCTTACCATTTTACTGAGAAACCGACTCCTCTCTCAGATAGTCCACTTGTTATTTGACACTTTTCACTCCACAGATAGGCTACCTATAATTGCCTGATGAGACAACAAGTACACAAAAGCCCCCAGACAACACAGCTGGTCACAAAGAGTCATATAGCGGTGGGAACAGAGCAGTGAAAGACCCCTAAGATATTATGTGTTCCAGAGGGACGAGTCTATACCACACCTACACAAAGCTTGCCCTGAAATAGCACCAGGCTAACAAAGCTCCTTCACCTCCCATGAGGGAGCCTAAGAGTAAGACGTGAAAGAGTTGTAAGCTATGATGAGGTACACCAGGGATGAGCAGAGAAACACAGCCCATTTTTTTCTTTTGACCTAATTACGTGCCTTAACTTTGCATCCCCAGATCCCAGTTGGCTGGATGGGGTGTATTTTTGGCCTTAATTTAGCTAAGGCACACTGGTGGAGGTAAAGGTATCAAAGCTCATGGTTTACTCCTAATCCCAAAATGCTCAGTGGCTACCTATCACATTGTCATTGTGATTAATGTGCAAAACATCAAGCATACAATCATATAATAGTCATAGGAAAACATAAGCAGCAGAATAGATCACACTGTACAGCTCAGTAACTTCTTATATTTCATGAATGTCATTAAATACCATTTTAAAATCAAATCAGATCACAGGAAGTCAGCTGATAAAGCTGATCAGATCAACTTTCTTTGTTGTAACCTCCAAATTTTAGCTACTTGGGTACTTTAAAAACAACATCTGGTCAAGAACTGTTCGTGAATAGCTTAATTGATTGGATTGAACTAATGTTTAAAGGCATAAACAATTACAAGCATTAAAAAGAATGGCATAGAGCAAAGTTCAGGTGTTAAGCAAGTTTGGTACCTTGCTCAACATATTTGTCATTCGCGCATTGGCATAGAACACCGTATTCAAAAACCTCTCCATTCATTATAATGGGAAATATTCAACTCCCAAAAAAATAAAGATTTAAATAAAGAATAAAGATTTAAAACCCCTACGTAATATTTTAAATACTAATGCTTGTCTGTATGACCCAAAGTTGGGTTACAAGGTGATTAAACCATTGGAAACTCAATAGCAACCCTTATTTTGCTTCAGCTGTGACATGTTACCTTAACACCACCCAGAGATGCATTCTAGGTGTGTTGCAACCATGGTGAAAGCTATCACAAACGCTTAGAGAAGAGACATTATCATTGCACTGAAGATGAAATGGATATAAAAAGAATTACAAGACCTTGAACATTCTTAAAGAGAGCATTCTGAGTTTCTTAAGTTAACTTATGGTGCTTTGGGATCACAGACTCGCTGGAAAGTCTAATTATTACCAATGTTAAATTTTTATTTCACCACAGAGAGCACAAACTCATCAGGACAACAAATAAACCACCACTCTCACTGCAAAAGACTTACAGGATGACCTGATGGCCAAATGTGTCATTAGGAACCATAAGATCACTTAACAACAACAGACTTGGCTGGACTCACAACACATGCCACTTCTGACTAAGAAGCACAGATAATTGACTGTAATACACCAAAATGAATTTGGATAGGCCTGCAAAGTTCTTGGACATGGATCACTGGTTTGTCTGGTGCAAGAAAGGCAAAACCTATGACCAGAAGAATACTGTCCCCAAGACCAAGCATAGATGTTGCTCAGTGATAATGTTGGGATGTTTTTGGGATAGTGCACACAAACATTTGTCAAAAGAAACAGATGTTTTTTCATTGAAACTCAAAATTATTCCTACTTATGTTATTAAATTGCTTGTATGTATCAATAAACGTTCTTGTTGTATATATTCATTCAAATGTATACACATCACCATAATGACATTTACCCCGAGGCGTCCTGTCCGGGGTGTGTTACTGCATTGCCGTCAGTTATTCTGGGGAAGCCAGACCTACCACAACCCTGACCAGAGTAAAGCAGTGGTAAAACATGAAAATGAAATGAAGTGTATTACTTCTCTTACCCTGAATGCTTATTTTGTATGCAGTTATAAGGGCTCATCAGTTACATCACTTTATAACATAAATGCTGGTTCCCTTTTTGTTTTAGTGGAAAGCTAAATGTGGACCTTTACTTTAGGTCCACATTAAAGGACATGTAAAGGACCTTTAAGACTCGTTGTTAGTTTAAATATACATAATAAAAAGTTAATATATACAGTGTATCACAAAAGTGAGTACACCCCTCACATTTCTGCAAATATTTTATTATATCTTTTCATGGGACAACACTATAGAACTAAAACTTGGATATAACTTAGAGTAGTCAGTGTACAACTTGTATAGCAGTGTAGATTTACTGTCTTCTGAAAATAACTCAACACACAGCCATTAATGTCTATATGGCTGGCAACATAAGTGAGTACACCCCACAGTGAACATGTCCAAATTGTGCCCAAAGTGTCAATATTTTGTGTGACCACCATTATTATCCAGCACTGCCTTAACCCTCCTGGGCATGGAATTCACCAGAGCTGCACAGGTTGCTACTGGAATCCTCTTCCACTCCTCCATGATGACATCACGGAGCTGGTGGATGTTAGACACCTTGAACTCCTCCACCTTCCACTTGAGGATGCGCCACAGGTGCTCAATTGGGTTTAGTCCATCACCTTTACCTTCAGCTTCCTCAGCAAGGCAGTTGTCATCTTGGAGGTTGTGTTTGGGGTCGTTATCCTGTTGGAAAACTGCCATGAGTTTTCGAAGGGAGGGGATCATACTCTGTTTCAGAATGTCACAGTACATGTTGGAATTCATGTTTCCCTCAATGAACTGCAGCTCCCCAGTGCCAGCAACACTCATGCAGCCCAAGACCATGATGCTACCACCACCATGCTTGACTGTAGGCAAGATACAGTTGTCTTGGTACTTCTCACCAGGGCGCCGCCACACATGCTGGACACCATCTGAGCCAAACAAGTTTATCTTGGTCTCGTCAGACCACAGGGCATTCCAGTAATCCATGTTCTTGGACTGCTTGTCTTCAGCAAACTGTTTGCGGGCTTTCTTGTGCGTCAGCTTCCTTCTGGGATGACGACCATGCAGACCGAGTTGATGCAGTGTGCGGCGTATGGTCTGAGCACTGACAGGCTGACCTCCCACGTCTTCAACCTCTGCAGCAATGCTGGCAGCACTCATGTGTCTATTTTTTAAAGCCAACCTCTGGATATGACGCCAAACACGTGGACTCAACTTCTTTGGTCGACCCTGGCGAAGCCTGTTCCGAGTGGAACCTGTCCTGGAAAACCGCTGTATGACCTTGGCCACCATGCTGTAGCTCAGTTTCAGGGTGTTAGCAATCTTCTTATAGCCCAGGCCATCTTTGTGGAGAGCAACAATTCTATTTCTCACATCCTCAGAGAGTTCTTTGCCACGAGGTGCCATGTTGAATATCCAGTGGCCAGTATGAGAGAATTGTACCCAAAACACCAAATTTAACAGCCCTGCTCCCCATTTACACCTGGGACCTTGACACATGACACCAGGGAGGGACAACGACACATTTGGGCACAATTTGGACATGTTCACTGTGGGGTGTACTCACTTATGTTGCCAGCTATTTAGACATTAATGGCTGTGTGTCGAGTTATTTTCAGAAGACAGTAAATCTACACTGCTATACAAGCTGTACACTGACTACTCTAAGTTACATCCAAGTTTCATGTCTATAGTGTTGTCCCATGAAAAGATATAATGAAATATTTGCAGAAATGTAAGGGGTGTACTCACTTTTGTGATACACTGTAATTAACTTTTAAATTATTAACATAAAGGAATTTTTTTAAATGTAAAATCAGAAAGTAATTTCTTATTTAGCTCAAAATACTCAAATATTTGTTTCACAGTAATGACCTTAGGGACTCAGTAGTGTCAGTAGTGTAGTGTCAGACTGTTAAGGTGTCGGTAAACACTAGACCTGTATTCCCAATCTCCACACCTAACATCCATTCATTCATGATATTTTGATAAGTGCTAGATGTTTTCTCTACCTTAAAGTAATTGCTGAAGACACAGACTTGCCTTTTAGAAGGTTAAGAGCATAATTAGGGGGGTAATTTGGGAGTAAATTCCTGCATAATGAAGGATATCGCTAAATCGGTTGTTTTGATCCATGTGCTTTGTTTTGAGACCTGAAACTGAGATCTGTTGTACTGAGTGCAGATGAGGGTGGGAGGAGAAGCAGAAATAGGAAGAGATGCATATTTGTTTACAGTGAGCTTTAACATTTTGACTGGGTGGAGGTCACAAAGTGCAAATGTGCATTTGTGTGTGTAAGAGAGCTGTGACAGTCAAATGAAAAAAGGAATTGTGGTTAGGCTTGTGTATGTGGCAGCAGCACATACACAAGCCTAAAATAAACATTTTTTATTGTTGAAGTGCAAGACAACAAAAAAAGTTCTACTCTCTTACTCTGTGAATACCATCAAAAAACAAATGGTGAAGCTGATTTTTTACAATTTTTATGCCTTGTTTATTGATTTTACAGTGTAATAATTTGAATAATTGCTATCCTGAGTTTGCCAATTAAATGAATATACATATACTGGATTCAGAAAATATTAACACCGTTGACTCTGTTGTGACTTAATTGTGTTGTGTATTTGAATTTAAATTGATCAACACTTTATAACAATAACAACCAACACTTTATTACACATAATCATAAACTGAAACATGTTCTAAGAGTTTTTTTTTTTTTTGGAAATTAGTTAAAAATAAATTAAAAATAAATTTTAGTTAAGTGATCACCCTTGCTAAGTGACCTTCTTATGGTTGCCACAGACACTTTTGTCTTCAACAAGTCATCCTGTAAGTCTTCTGCAGTAACATAAGGGTTTTTCTTTGTTGTCCTAATGAAATTGCTAAGGTCTTTCATGAAGGTTTGGGCTTTCTTCCATGGCCAGGCAGGTTTGCTGCTGTACCATAAGTTTGAACTTCAGGACAATAATCCCAATGCTGTCTCAAGAATGGTCAATGTCTTGGAAATCTTCTTATACCCATTGCAAAGAAATAAACAAGAAATTAAGGGTCGTTATTGGGTTAAATCATAATATAGTGGTTAAATCATTGTGAAATGGCAATATTAACAAAATATCCTGCTGCAGTAAAATACTATATTACTTATTTTCTTTGTTCATTTGCTACATCATTCAACTGATGAAGACTTCATTTAAAACAAAATCTGTCTCTAGCAGTGCTATTGATGGATTTGGCTGCAAGTTACTTGTGACTCATACGAAGTTATACATACTTGCGAGTCATAGTTATAACCACAGTTCCCTAAGTAATCAAGTCCAGTCTTTTTGTTTGTCTATTTGTGTAGCTGACAACGGAGCAAAACGGATGAAGATGGAAATTTTAGAGGTCAGAATTGTTGTTTTTAGAAAGTAATTCTTGGATGTAGTCACATAGTGGAATATTCCAGTATATTTATCGTATTTGCTTTCCACCATGTAGGGTAATTGCTGTTGGTTAATTTAATGCTTCCTTGTAAATAAAACGAATGCTTTGATGGCGCAGCTGCCTATTATGCTAGCCCATTACCGGGTTTGAAGCTCAGCTGTGCTATCGCCAGCTGGTTGTCTACACAGACATGGTGGGCTATATCTTAATGTGGGTTGGCGCCCTGTTCAGGGTATTCCTGCCTTGCGCCTGATATGCTGCATCTTGGACCAGGATAAAATGGTGGATGAAAGTTAATGAATAAAAAGGGACAGAAAATCTCACTTACAAAAAAGACCCATGAGCAGTTTCTAATCATCATCAGTAAATGGTTAAATAAGGTACTAAACCAGATCAAAACTTTAACCATTACATCCTATACTTACCCAACTTTTAAACACTGGAGCAATAAAAGTAATTACAGGTAGTTATGATTTCTTCAAAGTTTTGAGGTACCTATGCATGATCACAAATAACTAAAAACACAGACTGATTTGAACGGCTGAGGTGGCAGGTATGACAAAACTCTAAAACTTTTACTAAAAAGTAGAAGAAGCTTGAGCAAACTGGTTTTGGGCTTTTAAATATTACAAGTAATATGTCAAAATAATTGTCGGTTGCACAATAATATAAACAAGCAAGCTGCTCTAGCATCTAAAGAAGTGTTTATACAAGCATACAGAAAGGAAATCTCCCAGATAAATAACATCCTATTATCAAATAAAATGTATGAACCTCTTCACAATCTAGCTTGGCGTAACAGGAGTTAAATTTGTTTGTCAGTGTTCGTTATGTCAGGTAATGCGCTTATAGTGGCTAATGAAACGTTCGTGAATTTGGGGAACTTTTTAAGCTACTCACCCTCGTAATTGAAGACGTAGCTAGACGTGTACAATTTGAAGCCCTTGTCTAACTTGATGTTGGATCTGTGCTCCATGCTTTTGTTAGATGGCAACTCCTCCAGGCACTGTGTATAAAAAAGTGCCATGATTAATGCTGGTGCTACACTGAGTGAGCTGTACTTTTGGAATAAAATTAAACAATCTAACAACTAAAACATGTATACAACAACAAACACTATAAAAGACACTGAAATAACACTAAAAATAAGGAACACTGTATAAGGTTGATAGAAACTACTGAAATGAGATGTTTGGATGCATAGCAGGCGCTAGTCAGAAGTAAACAGACACCCATCCTTTTCAAGTTTTTATCATTTTGTAAATAATATACATTCTATTTTTATTGCAATTGCATTTTGTGATTGTTTCTTTATTTCTTGACCAGTTTCAAAAAAAAATTTCAAGCAATATCAGACATGTTACATGAAAAGTTTAAAATGTCAGACATGGTTTCACGAGTGAAGTAATTTCATCCTTTTTAAGGACTTTGGTTTTTAATAGATGTATTATTTCTTTGTTTACAGTGAAATATTTTATTATCATAGCTTCAGAAGTGTTCAGCAGTAGTAAGATTAGATGGAACAGTGTATACACTGCTAATTTATGTAGCTTATGGAGGTTTAGAAGGACCAGAGTGTGCTCAGCTCTCCTCTCTGTATTAGCCGTTATTTTGATGGAGGCGCCCTTCACTCCGTTATATGCAGCATTTATGGGAGTAAGTGCTGGAAACGCACAGAGAATTAGATCCACCATTCAAAATTAGCTCCACAATCCGATTTTATCCTTCCGACGAGGGTATTTCTTTGTTTAATCGGAAGATGGTGGCTAAACAGAGGATCCGGATGGCCAACGAGAAGCACAGCAAAAACATCACGCAGAGGGGAAACGTGGCCAAGACCCTGGTAAGAATGATCGTATTATCCGGCGAAAATGATTAATGACAGCGTGTACATTTATTTATTAATCAACATACCATGACTTATTATTTTAATTTGGACCTGATGTCTGTCAGACAGTCGGTCAATCGGCTGCCATGCATCTGGAGAAAAAAATGCCATCTAAATCAGTACCATCGTTCTCAGGGCTGGCTTATTTAGATCCATGCATTTCTAAACACTCTTCATTGACTTCAGTACATTTTAACATGCGGGGCTTCAAAAGCATACAGTGTATCTTATTATCTGTATATGTAGCCTATTAGTCTCCAATAAACATCATATCCAGATGTTAGTAGGTTATATTATTCCCAGATTTCATACTGTATAAATGTAAACAACTTTGCTTTTCAGTAAATCCATGCATGCAACTGCTCATTTGGTAGTAATGCAAATACCAACCAGTACATTCATTACAATTAGATTATGTGGTCTTTCAGGACCTGTTGTGCTCAATTTCTTATTTTTAATTTTTATTTTTTTAAATACAAATAAAAAGAAAAAACACATAATATAATACGCTGGTCAAAAGCCAAATCAGAGCAAACAAGTGAACTGTAATAAAAGTACAATTATCCTACATACACCAATCAGCCATAACATTAAAACCACCTCCTTGTTTCTACACACATTGCCCATTTTATCAGCTCCACTTACCATATAGGAGCACTTTGTAGTTATACAATTACTGACTGTAGTCCATCTATTTCTTTGCATGCTTTGTTACCCCTCTTTCATGCTGTTCTTGAATGGTCAGGACCCCCACAGGACCACCACAGAGCAGGTATTATTTGGGTGGTGGATCATTCTCAGCATTGCAGTGACACTGACATGGTGGTGGTGTGTTAGTGTGTGTTGTGCTGGTATGAGTGGATCAGACACAGCAATGCTGATGGAGTTTTTAAACACCTCACTGTCATTGCTGGACTGAGAATAGTCCACCAACCAAAAATATATCTAGCCAACAGCGCCCCGTCGGCAGCATCCTGTGACCACTGATGAAGGTCTAGACGATGACCAACTCAAACAGCAGCAATAGATGAACGATCGTCTCCGACTTTACATCTACAAGGTGGACCAACTTGGTAGGAGTGTCTAATAGAGTGGACAGTACTGTAAATGGACACAGTATTTAAAAACCCCAGCAGCACTGCTATGTCTGATCCACCATGTCAGTGTCACTGCAGTGCTGAGAATGATCCACCACCAAAAATACCTGCTCTGTGGTGGTCCTGCGGGGCTCCTGACCATTGAAAGAGAGGGTGAAAGCAGGCTAAAAAGGTATGTAGAGAAATAGATGGACTAGACTACAGTCAGTAATTGTAGAACTACAAAGTGATTCTATATGGTAAGTGGAGCTGATAAAATGGACAGTGAGTGTAGAAACAAGGAGGTGGTTTTAATGTCATGGCTGATCAGTGTACACAATGTTTACCATGGCAGATTTTTTTTGTGATTGAATGATTACGACACATACTAAGTTTATGCACTTTTTAAAAAACATGCAGGGCTAGTTTGACTGTGCCCATTACAAAATATATGAAATAGTGGTCTCTTTGCCAAGGGCAATAAGAAAACCCAAACTGTCACTAGATGCTGTGAGGAAACTGGTCTGGAAGATGCTCGGTTGGTGCAGCGGTGTATTATGCAAGCCCACTATCTCTGAGATTTGAATGTGGATTATCTACACATGTGGGCATCTACACCTACATGATTCTCTAAGCGCCCGGTCCATGGTGTTTCTGCCTTGTGGCCAGTGTTTTTTTTCAACCCTGACCAAGATGAAATGAAAACACTAAAACAGGTCTGAACTGTATGTATTACTATGTTGGAGTCATGTCCAAAATCATTTAAACTTGGACAGATCTGATGTGCCTTGGCCATGTTATTTAGGGTGAAAACAATATTTTGTTACACATGATCCATTCTTGTTCCCAATTCATTTTTAGCTGATGCTCCAAGGTTGGGAATATAGTGACCCTGACTGCAAAAAAACAGGTCTAGACAGTCTTTTGTCATTACATGATTTCTGAAGTAGCAGCATGCTGATTATGTCTTAGTATTCCTGCATACAGTGGAGTCAGAAAATATTCAGCCCCCTGCTTTTTTGTGCTCATTGTGTTTTGGATTTTATTTTGAATGGATGTAATTGCCAGTTTTACCCTAAATTATAAAACTGTTCAGACCCTTTGGTGTCGCTCCAAATTGCCGTCAGGTGTGTTCTGTTTGCTCTGAGTTCTGGACTGGAGTCCACCTGTACCACAGTTTACACTGTATTTTCCCAATAAAAATCAAGCAACAAAGTCTGTTAAGCTGTCACCCAATCTCTACAATTAAACTGTGGCAGGACACAGAACAAGCATGTAAAACAATATATTTTCCAGGACCAGAGTGGCCTTAAAAATTTCGAAATAGAAGAAGCTTGGCACAACCTTACACCTACCTAAAATTGGCCGTCCTGCCCAAATTGGGCATCTGGCAAGAAGGTCCTTAGTTAGGGAGATAGGAAAAAACACAATGTTCAATCTAAAAGAGCTCCAAACATACTGAACAGATTTGGGAGAAACATTTGGTCAGACAACTACCTCTGCAGCAATCCATACATTAGGCCTTTGTGGACAAATGTGACAAAACGGAGACCACTGAAGAGTTGCTAAATGGCATGTAAAGCATTTGGTAAAACAGCAAACACTATGGTTGGTAATGAAACAGGCCCTCACATAACCTGCTTAATGCCATCCCTACAGTGAAACATGATGGTGGCAGCATCATGCTATTGGGGTGCTTCTCTGCTTCTCAGCATCAGGGACAGAAAGATTGGTAAGAAGTGAGGGATGGATAAATAAAGAAATAGGAGCATTGTTGGAAAAAAAAAAACTTATTAGTGATGTTTCAGTTAGGATGAACTCCTGACCAACTCAACGCAGAACAGAGGGTTTACATGGTGTTGCAAAATACTGTGGTAGTCTCTTTTAGTCAGGATTTCACCCAGTCTGTGCAAGTTGCTGACTCTGGATCTACTCTAGATCTAGCAAATGGACAAAAACTTTGCGAACCAGTTTCCTCTCAGCATGTAGTGACAGTTTGGGTTTTCTTATTGCCCTAGGGCAAAGAGACCACTATTTCAGTAAGTTCTTAAACTTAAAAAGTGTATAAACTCAATATGTGTTGTAATCATTCAATCACAAAAAAATGAATCTGCCATGATATATGAATTCATGCTTGATGAATTAATTCAAATGTTAAAAAATCTGTCCATAAGTCGTTCCTCCAGTCTTCAGTAATCCACTGCCAATGCTGCATGGCTCAGGCAAGCCTTTTGTTTTTGCCATTCTAGCAATGGCTTTCTTACTGCCACACGATTGGTCAAATCTGCACTTTGACGTCTTCTCTTCACAGTTAAAACTGAGACATACCTGAGACTGGTGTAAAGCCGTACTTAAAGTGAGTTGCCTGTCTTGCAAGTTGTTAGAACTTTTCTCTTCTGTTGTTGTTGCTTTAAGCTCAACCAGACCCTTTTCCTGTCAGGAGTTTCTCCCCAGTTTCCTACTGCCTTTTAACTGTGGAATTAGTAATCACTGACAACTTGGCATACTTTACTATTTTAAAGTAGGAAAGACAAAATCCTTGAAGGGTTATAATGATCTGCCACTTTTCTTGTTCCAGTCGTCTATTTGTCACTATCACAGCAACAATAAAGACGTCCTGCATTGCAATATTGCAATAAAGTACTGACCTAGACAGTGTAGCAGCACTGCATGTTATAACACTTACTAGTATTCTTGTTCTTGGAATATATGTATTTGAATTAAAGACAGATTTGCCTGGAACTGACTGTACATAGTGGCGAAAGGCTTTTTTTATGGTGGTATTGTATATTTGCTCAATAGAATTTTGTGTTGTATGTTTAAGAATGTGTATGTAATTTATTATTTATTTATTAGGATTGTAACGTCATGTTTTACACTTTGGTTACATTCATGACAGGAACAGTAGTTATTCATTACACAAGATTAATCAGTTCACAAGGTTATATAGGACACAGTCATGGACAATTTAGTATCTCCAATTTACCTCACTTGCATGTTTTTGGACTGTGGGAGGAAACCGGAGCCCCGGAGTAAACCCACCCAACCGGAGTAAACCCACGCAGACAGGGAGAACATGCAAAATCATAATTAATTCTAAGAGTACATGTATAGAATGTAGATGTCATCTATAACTATTATTCTTAAATTCAACACATTAACTAACTAGGTAAAATAATTTTAAAAAGGGAAAAAATCAAAACTTTGTAGAGCTGTGGCCCTCGAAAAACTGATTTTGACACCTGCATTATGGGTGTTATGTTAATTTCAGGGGTGAATCAGTGAATTATATTTTAAGGTGTATGTTAATCGTATCCAGTGGGGTTGTATATTTTTACTTATTTATTAATTTATTTTGAGACCAGGGAGGTCAGACTCCAATCCACCCCTTTGGGAAGGTTTTTTTACTCTTAACAGTCTTGGAAGTTGCAAAATGTCATTAATGGTAGGTTAATAACCACTTAGTAAATTATAGAAGTTTAGATTACTTAGTACAGAATTACATACAAAAATACAAGTACATTTGCTACCTTTTTATGCTTGGTGTGTTAAATATGGCTGGTTGTAAATGTACCAGGAACTGAAACTGTAACTTGCTTCACAATGCTACAGTAAAGTGAGCTATGGTCACATACATTGTCATTAAGACACGGCTGTTAAACTAAGTAATTATAACAAAGTGGAGAAGAGACAGTACTGCAATATAGCAATATCCTTCTCAAATGCTTAAATAACCAGTCCATCACCAAGCTAAAATATATATTTATTGCAGCAGTGTCCATTCATCAGAAAATCACCTTCAGAACCAAGATAGGTTGCTTCATGCTAACATTAATAGGATCCTTAAGACGTCTTGTTTTTAATTACATTAATTTTAAATTGCGGGCGCCACGGTGGCCTGGTGGGTAGCACTGTCGCCTCAAAGCAGGAATGTTCTTCTCGTGTCTGTGTGGGTTTATGCAGTTAATTGGAGATACCAAAAGTATGGGTGTGTGTGAATGTGTGTTTGTCTTGTGATGGACTGCCGACCTGTCCAGGGTGTTTCTTGCCTTTCTCACAGTGCAGTGTACCCATTGTAACCCTGAAGGATAAAGTGCTGGTAAAACAGACAATGAATGAATGAATAAGTTGTTGCTCGAATGCGAATTATTGCTGCTTTTAACAGAACAGACACTGAGACTTTAAATGATCTCTATATAATTTGTAATATAATATATAATGTTCTACATTTTAAAGGAATACCACCAAAAAGACATGCAAGGTTCTGAATTAACACTTTTCTTATTTCATGATTACCCTGCAGCGACCACAGGAGGAGAAATATCCAGTTGGGCCGTGGCTTTTGGCACTCTTCGTATTTGTTGTTTGTGGATCAGGTAAAATTCAACTTTATACAATTATTTAATAATTTACTGTACACCGTTCAACCGTAACAATAAAACCACCATCTTGTTTCTACACTCACTGTCCATTTGATCAGCTCCACTTACCATATAGAAGCACTTCTACAATTACTGACTGTAGTCCATCTGTTTCTCTGCATGCTTTGTTAGCCCCCTTTCATGCTGTTCTTCAATGGTCAGGACCACCACAGAGCAGGTATTATTTGGTGGTGGATCATTCTCAGCATTGCAGTGACACTGACATGGTGGTGGTGTGTTAGTGTGTGTTGTGCTGGTATGAGTGGATAAGACACAGCAGCCCTGCTGGAGTTTTTAAACACCTCACTGTCACTGCTGGACTGAGAATAGTCCACCAACCAAAAATATCCAGCCAACAGTGCCACATGGGCAGCGTCCTGTGACCACTGATGAAGGTCTAGAAGATGACCAACTCAAACAGCAGCAATAGATGAGCGACTTTATATCTACAAGGTGGACCAACTAGGTAGGAGTGTCTAATAGAGTGGACAGTAAGTGGACACGGTATTTAAAAACTCCAGCAGCGCTGCTGTCTCTGATCCACTCATACCAGCACAACACACACTAACACACCACCACTATGTCAGTGTCACTGCAGTGCTGAGAATGATCCACCACCTAAATAATACCTGCTCTGTGGTGGTACTGGGAGAGTCCTGACCATTGAACAGCATGAAAGGGGGCTAACAAAGCATGCAGAGAAACAGATGGACTACAGTCAGTTGTCAATTGTAGAACTACAAAGTGCTTCTATATGGTAAGTGGAGCTGATAAAATGGACAGTGAATGTAGAAACAAGGAGGTGGTTTTAATGTTATGGCTGATTGGTGTATATACATTTTTACCAAAAATAAACCTGTACTTTAGTCAAACCTTGATGTTTTAGAGCTGTAACTTACCTGTTCTTCATCTTTAGCCATCTTTCAGATCATTCAGAGCATACGAATGGGTATGTGATCGCAGTGTGATTCTTCATCTTCTACACATCCATGGAATCTGTGCCCATTAGGTTTCCCAGTCCCTGGGAAAAGTGGAGATCTGGAAATGTGAATGCCCTGCGTACAGTGCGCAACATCAACCATGTTTACAATGAACCTGGATATTAGGAAGAAGTGCTTTTCTACTGAATCATTGTGGCTGGCTTTGCTGTCATGTCTCATCACGGATCATGTTTGTTTGTGCAATAGATTACAGACTTTTGTAACCATTAACTGTGAAACATTACCTTTGTATTTTTGTGGTATCCATGTCAGAATGTTTACAAATAAATATTCCACATTTGGGAACTGTCTGGTATCAGTTCTGCTTTTACAAATGTGCAGGTTTCCACATATGGTCTAAGTAAAAAAGGGATGATAGAAATAGTATCAGTACCTTCCTCGTAACCAGGCATTTTTTCTCATTTAAATAATGTTTTACACTGATATTGAGGTTATAATTCGATGAACTTGCTCTGTGCAGATTGCAGATTTGTCAGTGTTTGTCAGCTCTGTAGCTGCTGTATAAATAGAAGTTTGAGCTTTCATACTGGTAGTAAATATTTTGTATTTACAGTTCTGGTGATGGCAGCTTCAGGTAAGCAGTGTTAGACCGATTTGCAAACACCTCAATCAGAAGTGGAGACCTTTTGGGTCCGTGTACCTTTGGTCATTCGTTTTTCACTTCAAGTTCACTTCAACTTCAAGTTGAAAAACGGGAAAACGGCGTTATTCGTTTTTCGTTTTAAGATAAAAAATTCAATAACAAACAAGCAGAAAATGAAAAACGGGTCGTATTTTAATTTTCCGAAATCAACATTTTTATCATTTCAACCTGGAATAAACACACAAGCGTGTGCACGCGCTAACGTGTATATTTCATATACAGACAGTGTAAATCAAGCACAAGTGTTGTATTGGTTGCATATATTTGCTCTATCTGCAAAAAATTAAACACTATGGGGAAGCGATTTCCATACTGGACGTTGTACACCGCTGTGGTCAAGTTAGTCTTATACTGGATGATCTCCTGACCTCCGAGACATTTATTTATTTTTCTTGTATTATAATATTTCTTGTTCTTGGCCAATAAACATCCAAAAATGAATAAAATTGCACGAACTAACTCCGCAGTAAACAAGAAGCAAACAACAATCAAATAGATTTCAAAAAGTTATTTGGTTAATCTTTAGTTAAAGCTGTTTCAGAAGTGCATGAAGCAGAACGCTGATTAAAATGCATTAAATGTTGTAATAGTTACACAGTGACATGTACGATTTAGTTATGCCTGTATTACAGAATTGAGTCCTATATGGTAAAAAGATGTATGTAAATTTTGTGACGACGGTGAGACGTTAGTAAACAGCATTCTTTTTCTTAGAATAGCCCTTTTATTTAGGAACAATAATAATATTACTTTTTGCTCCGTCTTCTCAACACTTGTGCTTGATTTACACTGTCTATATGAAGCACATAATATACACGTCAGTGCTTGCACATTTATATCTGGTTGAACTGATGAAAATGTTGATTTCTGAAAATTAAAATACGACCCGTTTTTCAATTTCTGCTTGTAATTTATTTGATTTTTGATCTTAAAACGAAAAACCAATAATGCCCCATTTCCCAATTTTCCAATATTGTTTTTTGAAATGAAAAACAACCCGTTTTCTTGTTTTTCAACTTTGAAGTGAAAAACGAATGACCAAAGGTATTTTAGAAAGTTCTTATGATAGTGTGTAACAAAGCTAAACGATTTAGATCAATTACAACCTTCAAAAAATTATTAGTAAACAAGAAGAAACTTCCCAAGCACTGCTGCCTTTGTAAAGACTACTAATTCAAACTGTGTTTTTGGTAATTTGTCACATTTAAATGCATCAGATCTTCCAACTAATTTTATTGTAGTCAAATTAGTCACTTTATGACCCATATGAAAAAGTAATTGTCTCCCCTAAAAGTAATAACTGGTTGTACCACCCTTGGCAGTAAAAACTCAAATCAAAATGTTGCGATACGTCTTTTACAACGCTGTGGAGGAATTTTTCCCCACTCTTATTTTGGAGCATGAACTGCAAGTTAAAGGTCTCGCCACATCATCTTAATGGGATTCAAGACAAGACTATGACTCGGCCACTCCAAAACCATTGTTCTGCTACATAACCCTACTGTGTGTTTGATTAATGATTGTTTATTTGAATTTTAACGTCATGTTTTACACTTTGGTTACATTCATGACGGGAACGGTAGTTACTTATTACACAAGATTCATCACTTCACAAGGTTATATCGAACACAGTCATGGACAATTTGGTATTTCCAATTTACCTCACTTGCATGTCTTTGGACTGTGGGAGGAAACCGGAGCACACGGAGTAAACCCACGCAGACACGGGGAGAACATGCAAACAACACAGATAGGACCCGGACCACCCCACCTGGGGATCAAACCCAGGACCTTTTTGCTGTGAGGCAACAGTGCTACCCACTTAGCCACTGTGCCGCCCCCCTACTGCGTGTAAAGCTATAGCGCCTAGTCTTTGTGAGCAGACATTCTTCTTCAAGATAGAAAACAGAATGTATGATTCTATCAATTGTAACGAGTCTGCTTCACATTGCCAGACAGGTTCTAATTAAGTGATGTTTGTGTGTAACAGGTCTGGTTATAATTATGCCTGGGTTTGGCTAATAAAACTGAAGCCAGCTGTCACTTGAATTTGGTTAACTGGCTGACGTGATAGATACAATTAGGTTAAGAGAGATAAGGAGGGTTGAAAATCTGCTTTTCGACATGTAAAATATAAAGATGTTTGTTTATTAGGATTTTAACGTCATGTTTTTTACACTTTGGTTGCATTCATGACAGGAACTTTAGTTACTCATTACACAAGATTCATGGACAATTTAGTGTTCCAATTCACCTCACTTGCATGTCTTTGGACTGTGGGAAGAAACCGGAGGACCCTGAGGAAACCCACGCAGACACAGGGAGAACATGCAAACTCCACACAGAAAGGACCAGGACCGCCCCACCTGGGGATCGAACCCAGGACCTAAAATGTAAAGATGAAGTGGTTTAATCTGAAGCACTACTGACATTACCGATCATGAATTTGAACAAGCCACTGGTGATCCCAGTAAATGACTCGAGGACTAAAAACACCACACAGATACTTCTGTTCTCAGCCAAGGTTCCTTGAACATTTTATTGAGGATTGTGAAGAGCGGTTGGAACTATTTTTCACCTTCTCAGGTTTTGGGGGACATGCACACAACATAAGCATTCAACTTCTACACAGAATGCAGTAATAATGCATATTAGATCCTAATGATATTCAGAATAACTAAGTTTGAAAGTTTGATCTCCAGAGTACTTCACTGGCAAAAAAAAAAAAATAGAACCAGAAATCGCGTAAGTGTAACATACTTCAAATAACTTCAAGTGAATAAGGTTTACAGTAGGTGTTAACACAGCCAGAAAGATGAGTAGTTGTCTTTTGTCCTGTAAATATCCTAAGACTGATACCTCCATCCTTGTACAACAGCATAAAAAAAAGTCAAATGTCTCAAGCAAACCGAAGACCTCATCTTTAGTTTACAACCTAAATAGTGTCTCTTAGTGTCTCTCACAATATCACTATTTTACACATTACTTACACTAAATATACAAGAATATACAAGAGCGCGACTTTCTACTTTCACTCAATCAGCTCAGCTTAACAGATCTTTCCTCAGCTCACCAAGAGAACCACTGCACTCTGTAAGCAGTAGCAAATTCGCAATGGATAGATGAAGAATTTTTATGTCAAATACTGAGAATTCATTACCTTCTGTTACGCAACGTTACTCCCTTCATTCACCACGAATAATGATGACACTAATGCAAATATTTAGGCCACAATCTCATAAACTTTTAGAACTGATGGTGCACAGATTAGTTGTTCATCAAAGAATTTTCACATTCGTCATCATTAAAGTGCTTGCATGTTGCAGTCTAAAAATAGACTGCTGTCAGCATTTCCACTACAAAAGTACGCAAGTCATTGAAACACCATTACAAAGCCATAGTCATAAGTGAAAAAAATGACATCGCTTAAAATCCATTAGACACAGGCACAGTGATTGTGAATTGTGTCCACCTTAATTTTTTCTATCCTTGACAGTCACAGTCCACAGGGTTTGGCAATATCCAACATGCTGGACAGTCAACATTGTGTACAGCATCTTAGTACAGGCATTGTCAAGTTTTTAGACGTTAAATATGTGCAAACTTTGATAGAATCCTCCCGTGACTTGGAGTCAGCCTCGGTTCAGCTAGCCATGCGTTCCCCTTTCACCGGGAACCGGTGTGTTACCGGTTACACAGCGGGTCCAGAGTTCTGTGCAGAGAGCTGCTGCACTGGTGCAGCTGATTGTGGTGCTCCCTGCATTGACGATGGTGGAGAGCCACTCTGAACTTGGGCTTGAAACTGCGCCAGCTGCTCCGGACTGGCTAGGTTCTTCAGCAGGTTGTTTTCCTGCTCCAGCTGCGAGTTTCTTTCTATCAGTTCTTTAATCTGCTCTTTCAGCACCTCCACCTCCTCCCGAACAGCATACATCAAGTGACTTTTCACAAGATCCTAAACAGAGAAGACACATTGAAAGAAGCATGGTATTATTACATTTTCTTGAACCACACCCTCTCCTACAATACGTGAGAAAGGGTTGATCAAATATATACCATATATACACTGAATAGTATGAGGCAGGAATAATTTTAGCTAGCCAGGTTTGGGCTGGGATGTGAATAGTGTTTTATCTATATTTTATGCGTTTATCTCCCAATTTAGTGTAGTCAATTTATCTTCTGCTGCTGGGGATCCCTGATTTTTTGCAGTTGAGGAGGGTATAATGCTGCTCACGCCTCCTCCGACCCACGCGCAGCACTTAACTGACCCCTTTTCCACCTACGCACTCTGTACAGGTGCCTCTATCTGCCAATCAGGGTCCTTACACAGCGTTTGAAGACCCGTTCACATATTCTGGTCATCCCTCCCTGCAGGCACTGCCAATTATGCCCGCTAGATGGTGCCCAGCCGACCGGTGGCAACACCGAGTTTTGAACCGAGGAGTTCAGAATCTTGGCGCTGGTGTGCTAACGGAATATCCCGCTGAGATCTCGAGCTCTGATCTCATTTCTGCTTTTGGCCAGGGCCTCTACACAGACATTGGCTATGTTTGAGGGTGGGTGGGCTGAATTACACCTGCAATTATAACCTCTCCTGGCTGGTCAAAGATGCCAGCACAGAGACTGGGAATAATGGAGATCAGTGCGTGACTTCATTCATTATACAGATACCCAGGTCAACCCGCCTCATGCACGTGAAAAGAAGTGGTTGGCTAATACAGACGTTTACTGGGCCAGGGTAGGAATCTGCAGCAATAGAGGAGATACAGCTGGGTAATTGGATATGACTAGATTTTAAGAATAAGGAAATATGACAATCATAATTATTTAAAAAAATAAATAGGCATGGTTTGAATTAGGCATGACATTGTCATCATTTTACAGCATAGCACTAATCTATCTATTGGATGGCATAAGCAGCAGAGCCAGATCTCGACTGGTAACCTATTATTCAAACATATTGGTTTAAAATTCTTCAAAAAGTACATTTAGCAACAACCCATGTGTATTAATAAAAGAGTGAGACAAAGAAAGGTTAATATTGTAAGAGCTCTGGTAATGAGTGCACTGCAGCAGCCACCCGAGCTGAGTTAAATGAGTCCCTATTTAAACATGTTTACTTCGAGCAATTAAAGGGACTTTCATTCCATGAAATAGAGTTTAAATAGTTTATTAGTGGGCTCTGTTCATGACTAGGATCCAAACGTACATACTAGTGTACATTTAGACGTATTAGTAATCAAGGCATTATAGTACGGCTGTTTATATCTCACAGCTGTCTTCATCTGCTTTCTGGTTCCATTTTTATTTTTTAAGGATAACAAATCTTCTATTGACAATGTCTATGTTGTGTGTCTAAGAATTTAAAGACTTTCTTGATACACCTGGTTTGGTGCTAGTAGGGAGTCACTTTCACTTTATCGTGTTTAGAATTTTGGTGGGTAGGATGCCACCCAGAAACACTGTCCACAGTGCAAGAATTCATTCTGAACTTGGTGTCAATCTACTGCAGGGCAACACATTTAATCACTGACACACTTAGGGGCAAATCAAGCAGCCAATTATCCTTCTAGTTGTTTGTGGAGGTGGAAGAAAAGCATAAAGTAAGTGAAAAAGCATGCAGAACGCAGGGAAAAAGATCAAACCCAGGATTTCAGGACCCAGTTTGTGGTGCAGAACATACTCCACCCGCTGCTCCACTATCGCAAGCGAATTGTGTAAGACAACTATGGACAACTACAGTGGTACCAGGTAACTCAATGTCCCCTAAACTCAAAATCTTTGAAACTCAACGCTCTTCGTCGAGAAATTTTACCCTTAAAGTTTATTTTTTTTAAATGTATTCATTAAATTTTAAATTAACAATTAAGTCGCTGCGTTCAGCGCTTGGCTTGAGCGGTGCAGTAATACGTCATCAGAGTGTGCATATGAGACGAATCTGCATTTGTGTGGAACAACAGTCAGATTCACTCTGAAAGCTCCACATGTATCTGTGTTTAGCCTGATTTTTCTCACTGTTTCACTTTTAAACTTGTGTTACAGCTTGGGGTTCTGAGAAATTGTAAGAATCAGCTTTTTTATTTCAGTGTATAGGTGTCATAAACAATCCCATTGTTTAACATATGCCTGGACCATGGAACGAATTAACAGGTTTCCCATACATACAGGGGTTGGACAATGAAACTGAAACACCTGTCATTTTAGTGTGGGAGGTTTCATGGCTAAATTGGACCAGTCTGGTGGCCAATCTTCATTTATTGCACATTGCACCAGTAAGAGCAGAGTGTGAAGGTTTAATTAGCAGGGTAAGAGCACAGTTTTGCTCAAAATATTGCAATGCACACAACATTATGGGTGACATACCAGAGTTCAAAAGAGGACAAATTGTTGGTGCACGTCTTGCTGGCGCATCTGTGACCAAGACAGCAAGTCTTTGTGATGTATCAAGAAGGACAAACCACATCCAACAGGATTAACTGTGGACGCAAGAGGAAGCTGTCTGAAAGGGATGTTCGGGTGCTAACCCGGATTGTATCCAAAAAACATAAAACCACGGCTGCCCAAATCACGGCAGAATTAAATGTGCACCTCAACTCTCCTGTTTCCACCAGAACTGTCCGTCGGGAGCTCCACAGGGTCAATATACACAGCCGGGCTGCTATAGCCAAACCTTTGGTCACTCGTGCCAATGCCAAGCGTCGGTTTCAATGGTGCAAGGAGCGCAAATCTTGGGCTGTGGACAATGTGAAACATGTATTGTTCTCTGATGAGTCCACCTTTACTGTTTTCCCCACATCCGGGAGAGTTACGGTGTGGAGAAGCCCCAAAAAAGCGTACCACCCAGACTGTTGCATGCCCAGAGTGAAGCATGGGGGTGGATCAGTGATGGTTTGGGCTGCCATATCATGGCATTCCCTTGGCCCAATACTTGTGCTAGATGGGCGCGTCACTGCCAAGGACTACCGAACCATTCTGGAGGACCATGTGCATCCAATGGTTCAAACATTGTATCCTGAAGGCGGTGCCGTGTATCAGGATGACAATGCACCAATACACACAGCTAGACTGGTGAAAGATTGGTTTGATGAACATGAAAGTGAAGTTGAACATCTCCCATGGCCTGCACAGTCACCAGATCTAAATATTATTGAGCCACTTTGGGGTGTTTTGGAGAAGCGAGTCAGGAAACGTTTTCCTCCACCAGCATCACGTAGTGACCTGGCCACTATCCTGCAAGAAGAATGGCTTAAAATCCCTCTGACCACTGTGCAGGACTTGTATATGTCATTTCCAAGACGAATTGACGCTGTATTGGCCGCAAAAGGAGGCCCTACACCATACTAATAAATTATTGTGGTCTAAAACCAGGTAATTCAGTTTCATTGTCCAACCCCTGTACTTATAGTGAAAAATTACCTTGAAACTCAATGCCAGTCCCAGAACCAATTGATGTTGAGTTTTAAGGTACCACTGTATATATAATTTGATGGTCTGCGATAGATTTGTGCCCAGGCCAGTGTATTCCTGCCTTGGGCCCACTGATGGAAATGGAAATACCACGGCCGTGACCAGAATAGAGCGGCTGATAAATGTTTGGCATATAGCAACACACCGATCCATGGTAGGGATGTAACAATGCACCACAAGACAATTAATAACCGATTCATAAATTCCACGATCCAAATAGATTTGACATGTAAAATGAATTCACTTTAGACAGCAGAGGGCACTGGCGCTATACACCGTGCCTGGTTGACGTCACTGGCGCTATGCGCCTGGTTGCCAAATTCGGGGTTTTTCAGCCAAATTGGGCTTAATTCAAAATAGTTTGTACCTACCTCAGAAATAGAAAGGCATTCATTATTTAGATAAATAAAAGATAATCACAAATACAGTATTTTATTTTTTTTAAAGAGGAATAAAAAAAGGAAACTGTCATAATTTGTCTTCAATTTCAGTTTAAAAAAAAAATCGGGGGGAAATTGTATCGTGAACCCAATAGCATAAATCGCATCGCATTGTGGGTAGAGTGTATCGTTACATCCCTAATCCATGGTGATCTATATTTCTATGACCACTCTAACCACCAATTAATTTCTTAAACTTAGACCCTTACAACACATTTATGTGCTATTTGTGACTTTTGTTCAATGCTATAAACATACAATGACAGTCATTTTAACAAGGCCGTTACTAACCAAAACTAAAAATGCATGCCCGAAAGAAATACATGCTTAATCAATAAAGTGCAATACAAAATGTTCCTAGTTTGGCTCAAGTCATGATTACAGTACGCAGGTTATATTCATATTCCCTCTCGGACCATGTGCTATTACTCAACATTTGATTTCTTAAAGGCATTGAAACTAGCACAAGTGAACAGAGGACAGAAAGCAGATTTATAGCCCAGTGCATTAAGAAGACTGATCATGTGACTGAGCTGCAGTGATCGTGATAAAATAAAAACACAGCAGCCCGATAGCCCGCGTTAAGTGAGAATGTACCTGCATTCAGCACTACAGTTTTCATTCCCAGAGTCGCTCAGACAACAAAATGGCCGAGCCCACAGCCCATCCGGCCAATCAGAGCCTGAGATATTTATAACTGCCTGTAAAAGCTCGAGTCTTTGCCTAGCAACAGTAACAAGGCACAGGATGGTGTGAGCGAGAGCAGCGCTGTTCCACTGCATGGATTTATACAGGAAATGTGACTCCACCTTACACGCTGTGCCTCGGCCTGAGCATTAGCTACACTTTTCGGCACAGAAATTATACTGAGAGCAGCTATGAAGGCTGACCTCCATCTTTTATCATTGACACTACGATCACCAGAGGTTATTAATGCTCTTAAAATAAACAACTGATTCAACAAGCATAAACACACAAGGGAAAACAGTAGATGTGTTGCAAATAACAGGCATGGTAAATAAAACACACTGTATAAAAGAACTGTAAAGCAGTGGCTTGTTTGTTCATCTATTTATTTACCATCTAATTTTAATAAGCAGCTATTTAAACCTTTATGTATTAATAATAAGTAGTGCAGTTTGTGTCACAGTGGCAGCTGTCACTATTTTTATTTAAAGTCATTTTTTAAATACATGACATATATTAACTTATTGCACAGTGTGGTGAAATTAAATCCATGTAGGCATTTCTGCAATATAAACACCATAAATGTAAGGTGCTGAATTTACACAAGCTTAGATTAAACACAGTTTAAAAGAACAGATGTTTTGGTTCATTTAAAATGCTAAACTAAAAAAATTTTGTTCATAATAACCCACGTAGATTGTGAAAGGTACACGGCAATGCACCACACAGCCATTACACGTTACTTCATTATTATTTTAAATTGTAAAGATGTAAAGGTTGGTATTAATTAGCTTTTCAAATCCTTTGAGTTTTTAATGAAAAGCATCTTAATGGTTTGTCACTACATTTATGTAAAAACATTATTGATATTTCACAATATTTCTCAGACTGCTAACCTGTTCTTTAAAATTCTTCATATTTGCCTTTACACATCCAAATAAAAAAATAAAAAAACTAATATTTATAAAATAACCAAAAAAAAAAAATGCAGCTTTTCCTTAGAATTAGAATTCAAATCTCAGTGCTGCATGACTGTACAATTATTTGAACTAAACCTGATTATTTGAAACGACTGCAATTTATCAGAAGGTTCCACAACAAAACATTGTAATGCCTTGTGAACACAAGATTCATTAGCATTTACTTCATTAAGATAAATCACTGTGTATTTGAGTTGTAATTATTGTTGCTGGCTGAGGCCTTAACCCAATATCCATTTGTACCTATGCAGTTTAACATTTATATTTATTAATGACCTTTTTAAAACAAATGTTACATCCATCTGTATTGCAGTTTTGTCTTTATACACTTAAATGCTTGTATTGATTAGATCTCCTGTACAAGGCGTACATGTTTTTAACGATTTAGTACATTATACTGCATTATAAAATGTACTCTGCTAAAATAATAGTGAAAAAGACAGCAGAGAAAAATACTTTATAATTCTGTTTTGGCTGACTGATATCTAATCAAGGCTGAATAATACAGTTAGAGAGCCACCGTGAAGGGTTCTAAAGCAGAGAGGCGCATTGTGCCTGCACTGTGTGCACCAGCTCCATTTGTTGATTATGTAATTCATTGGGCAGTAACAGGGGGATGCTGATGCAGCTCTTCCTTGGCTGATCATTCGCATTAGTGCACAATTTCACATGATTCTACAGCAAATATGCCATCATTATATTATTATTAATATGCATTTTTTAAATAAAACATTTAGAGACTTACCATCGCTTGTTCGATTTTGTTGTCAATGGCCACAACACTTGCACCAGATGAACTGAAAAACAAGGCCAAAGAAAGCATTAAACATTCATAGAATAAAGATTCCAGAGATGAAATAAAGACATTGTTATGTATGTGCTATAACTATGCATTGACATTTTTGCTATGAAATGATTGTTGGATTGTGCTATGAATATTAAAGACTGGTGAGTACAGGCTGTTCATGAATATAAAATGAGTTCTGATGGCAGATTCAAAAAACATGGACTGCTCTTGGTACATAAATCCCATTATAGGTGTTAAATAAAGGCCTGCTTCTATTTTATTTGTACAGTCGAGGATACAGCATCCACTCGAGAAAACGCATCGCGTACAAAGACAAACAAGCAAGCCAGCTGGTAGAAACCCTAATTTAAACAGCAACACCAACAACAACCAGGCTTTAAAATCGAAAGAAAAACCGTGATACAAAGGACTATCAGGAAGAAAATCGATGCCCAGAAGCAAAAGCAGCACACTGTATGATCATTCCAGTACAAAGCGCTGACGGTGTCGCATTTATGAATCATTTTACCTGTTGTCGAGTCTTACAGATGAAGTCTCAGTTCCCAGCAGCGAGGACAGAAACGATATGGAGAAATCTCTTAGCTGACATACTCCAAGATCCATCGCCACCGAATAGCACTGAGAATTCATGCTATTTCCTCCATAAATACCGAGCGGCACGGAGAAAAGAAAAAAGCGGCTCTGACTGTAGAGCGAGTCTCACATAGTGCAGCGCGGTTTCTACCCGACGATCCGCTGCGAACGGTCGAGGTCCGGTAAAGAAAAGCTGTTTATCAGAGCGCAAACAGCCACCACCACCGCACCGCACTGCACAAAGGATCTCCAAGGTCAGCTCATCTCCTCTCTGCTGAAAAATCTGCAGCCTGCACCATCTGCATAATTTATCCAAGAAAAACAGCACAGCTGCACCATCTATTGGTCGAGCGAGGCAGCGATTTGACTAATGTATGCAGTACCGCCTCCACACTCCAGTCAGCCGAGAACACGCAGCATAATATATTCAAAACACTAGCAGTTTCAAAAGATTTTAAACTATTTAATTCACATAGCACCATATGATCTGAAACCGATCAAAATACACTCCAACTTCAGATATTTATTATTGCGCAATTACCTTCAGACCTACATTAATGGCAAAAGCAATTGTGTTTATAAACACAAACACAAAAGCAACTCTATTGTGTTTGTATGTTGGCAAAAAAAAGCACCATCAACAAAAGAAATATTTCATTCCAAAAACTATGGCTATGGCTAGCTCAGATTAAACTGGCATCAAGAAGCAGTGGTTCAAATTCTGCTGGCGATTCAGCATATACATGCCGACACTTGTTGGCAGTAAATGAAACAGCAGCAGGCTGGCAAATGACTGACATCATCTAAGAAGTCAAAGCAATGTTTATAAATTCAAAACCTATATAGTTAAACACTTTCCTGCCATTTAAGCACAATTTTTAAATATCGACTTGTGCCCAGGACCATAACCATCTCATGCTTAAGCAACGGACCATAAGAGATTAAAGTCCATAAATAGATGTCATTTGGAAGTAACAAAGTATTGCATTTGCATAATGTATAACAATTTTGTCCATTTGATATTATGCCAAACAAACAAGCCTGATACTAGAATAATAACAGCAACCTAATGCAAAATAAATATGTTTATTAAATTAAACATATACATTAGGACATGCAAATTGGCTGGCTAAACGGTGGGCTTTTTGTTCTATTAATAAAAGGTAAAATATAACACGTTTGTTTATTAGGATTGTAACGTCATGTTTTACATTTCTGGTTACATTCAGGACGGGAATGGTAGTTACTCATTACACAAGGTTAATCAGTTCACAAGGTTATATCGAACACAGTCATGGACAATTTGGTGTCTCTAATCTGTTCTGTAGACTGGACTACATGCATTTAAAACAGTGAAATTTAATTGCCATGCATGTTCTGTATTTTATTTATTTATTTATTGTTTAACACCATGTTTACACATTGGTCATTTTATGTTCTGTATTTTACAAGCACACAATCAGCACTAGATCATAATGTTGATTTTACGGCACGCTGAGGGGAAACTAATATTTGACCATTTTATTTTGGCACTTCAATTTTTTGCATAATTGTTACTGCTGCTGTTTTCAGGTTCGTGTTTCTGTAGCTGTGTAACTTTAGGAAGGTCTTTTACCTTAAACGTGATTGAAAGGGCCTTGCACAAAGGCTCAACAGTGGCAACATGGCAGTGGGGGGTGGGGGGCTTTAACAAGCAGCCATTTTGATTACTAGTCCTGTACCTTAACTATTAATGCCCCTTCATGAGCAATTAAACACTACAATAAACGTTCCCGTCGCATTTGCCGTAAAATGACCAACACTATCAATAACAATTACACGCAACAATGTACGGTATGAATATTAATAAACAATGTTATTTTGACCAGTAAACTAGACCATTGCTGTGATTTTTTTAGGATTTACTCCATTAATATTTATGTCGCATTTAGGGTCTTCAAACAAACCCTAGTGATAATAGGCTGGTCATGGACTAAGTAAACATAAAGCCATTAAATCATTCTGAACTTAAAATCTAAGATTTAGTGTAAAATAGAGTGTTAATGTGATGTATACCATGCTGTAAATCAGTGATTACAATTACATGCACAGAATAGACAGGTCACTGCAAGAAGCCAAATGTTGGCAATCTCCAGTTACTGAGGTCACATACATGTCAGTAATCTGATCATTTTGAAGTTTGAGTTTGTTGTTAATTTGATATTTCAGAGGCGCACAACATCCTGTGGTTTAGCTGTTTACTCTCCAGACGTGTATTTAAATCAAGTAGATTATTTTTTACAAAGAGCTAGTTGAAGAAATCTCAACATGCATTAGATCATAAATACCTGCCTAATGGTAACAAAAAACCAAAGTCTACATGATTCATTCAGTCACTTCTTAATATTGTTTGTATTACGTAAAGATGTTTTATTTTATTTTCCATAAGTGACTTATAGAGCACATAACGACTAAAGCATAGTTCTAATCACATAACTGTGATTATTAGTTAGGTCACATACCATTAACAACTTATTCATTGGCTCAAATCTCTTTGACCCAAAATAGTAAAGCTTATAAAGCATTTTTGCATGTGCTTTACTGCAACCCTAAACATCCAGCCATTCAAAATAAACAGAAGAGGGAACAAATGTGCAGGGGGCAGTCCAGGACTAGAACTGACAATCACTGCTGTTCAAGGCGCTTCATGATAATCCCAAATTATTTACTATAATAGCAAATGGAAACAAAATATATTAGACTACTGTTTAAAGAAATGAATTGTTTTACGCACAAAATGTTGTCCAAAATGTGCAGTTTTAAATTTAAAATACACCAGCCGAAATATTTTGACAATGGCAAATAATCAATTTCACCAATATAACTTCTCATTCTAAAATTTGCTTGGTTAACTTACTCTGACTAATAATTGCTAGTTTTTGGCATAGCTTTAGTCCTGGTGTGTTTGGTTGGAAGTACAGATGTGGTAAATGAAATTAATGACTGAACAGCTTGAGATTTAAGCTTTAAATCAATTACATAAAAATTCATTATTATGAATTCAAGGAGCCAAAAATCATAGGTCATAATGTGTTAAACTGCATTAAATTAAAAGTGTAGCCCTGGCTGTAAATAACCTAACTAAGCTAAATAAACTCTTAATTCAATATTATCCCAATTCCATTAAAAGAAAATCTTGATTTTGTTTATTGAGTTTACAAACTACAGGCATGTAATGCAACACAAAGGTGTGTGTACATCCTGTTTAAATTTGCTTAATGTGTTTCATGTCAGTCAACCTCAGAAGTGTTCGCAGTGGATTAGACAGGAAAGGTCCAGCATTTTAGGCCAGTAGACGTTTTGACATCAGTCCAGGACTGAATTAGCAAGCAATACTCATGTGATGAAGATAACCTTCATGTAAGCAAATATGACTGAGAAAAATCTTATTTGGCATACACTGTGTACCAAGAATGCATTCTAGGAATGTAATGTATACAGTCGAGGTCAAAAACATCTTGGCTTGTTTGACCTTAACAGTAACCAGTAGGATATATGCAGGCTTCTAGTGTAACCAAACAAGAAGCAAACAAGGAAGCTTTTAAAGCCACCAGCAGTTTGTGCATAAAGAAGTTAAAAAGTCCAAAACCGCATCATTATTTACCTGTGCAATGTCACAATAAACTAGCCAAAAAAGAAATCAACAAAATTTAATACAAAAAAAGTCTAGCATACCAAAGTAGGTACAGTAAATATAGACCACTTATCCCAATTAAATGAAGCAGTGCAAGGCAAAAGCCAAGCAGCTCATTGGCTGGACGAGGCTTTAAGCAATTAGAGTCCAAATATAAATTCTCTCTTTGGGCTGACCTCAGCACATAAATACAGTCCGGTGACTAATGCCATTTAAACAGCTTACTCTACACTTCTACTCCTTTATCCCAGTGTGTTCAAACCACTGTACTGATTGGGACCAACCACGATATGTCAAACAGATTACGACCCCACTATCAACAACACAAACCTAGATCAACACATATCGAGGCAGTTTGTTTTATGTTGTTTTATTAGGATTATATTTTCATGTTTTACACTTTGGTTACATTCATGACAGGAACGGTAGTTACTCATTACACAAGGTTCATCAGTTCACAAGGTTATATCGAACACAGTCATGGACAGTTTAGTATCTCCAAGTCACCTCACTCGCATGTTTTTGGACTATGGGAGGAAACCGGAGCACCCAGAGTAAACCCACGCAGACACGGGGAGAACATGCAAACTCCACACAGAAAGGACCCGGAACGCCCGACCTGGGGCTCGAACCCAGGACCTTCTTGCTGCGAGGCGACAGTGCTACCCACTTAGCCACCGTGCCGCCCCCACTTGCTTGCTGCTCACCACTAAATAAAATCAGCCCTGATAGAGGTGCATCAGAGATGAAAATAAATCCAAATCCAACAAACTTGGCCCAAAACTAGTGATATTTAGGAGTTTTGCTTTTCTTTTTAAATAGTTCTATTTAATAAAAAAAAATTTTAATTTGCCACTTGAACTTTTTGCTTCTATTGCACCACATCATATTTGTTAAGTTTTATGTTAAGGGAACTAAATTCATTACATTAGGCAGCCAGTCCATGTGCTTAATAAGTCATTCTTCTCTGAAATAAGCAATCACATAAGTCTTTCTTCTTTTTATTTCTACTTAACTGTAAGACTTCTGAGTAACCCATTAATAAACACAGGATTGGAGAGTATATAATCCTTTTAAGAGACCACAGATGACACATTTAAATGCTTTGGTAGGTACTACAGAGAATGAGCTTTTAAAGAAACACTTAAAAAAAAAAAAAAAACAGACACAAAGCATTCA
The DNA here is from genome assembly GCF_030014385.1 of Trichomycterus rosablanca. NCBI lineage: Eukaryota > Metazoa > Chordata > Actinopteri > Siluriformes > Trichomycteridae > Trichomycterus > Trichomycterus rosablanca. The sequence goes on along the minus strand of NC_085999.1, from coordinate 10,921,474 downwards.
CCGTCTAATAGCTGTCAGAAATGTTACCTTTTTAAATGCTGTTCCAACTCCCAAAACAATAGCTTCATAGCCATTCCGTCCCAGCCCTGCATCTGGAGAAGCGTTTCTCTCATTTGTGTCGATCAACAAATCTTCAACAACAGAAATGATTCCACAACGCTTCGCATCCAACACAAACACAAGGAAACCTGCAGTGTTTTATATCCAGCAGAAAAATGCAAAAGGCAGTCTGAGGGCTGTGTGCACTGATCTTCAGTCGTTTATAGTATACTGGTTTTGTATTTCCAGCACGCAAAATTGTAAGCGCCAGACAGAAAACAAGAGCAGGGCAAGCTGTGATGTCACGTCATGTGACTCAGCGTTACATAAACCATCAGCAGAGATTAAGATCTTCCCAACGATCAGTGTTTTTACAAGCTGATGCTCAGGAGGCTGCTGCCCACACCTCCTCCATAGATATCCGAATCTAACCTAGCCCAACCCACTCTCCACACCTCCTCTCCATCTTTTCCCGCCAATGCCACATGTATTTGTCTTCGATTCTAACTGCAGCTTTGAGGAGAGACGGGCCACTGCATTTCAGCCAAGACTTATCTTGTCATTTCTCATCAGCAGTGTAGCCCAGCGATGGCTTAGAGTGACCATGGCTGATGAAGCATGCAGATGTCTACCCAGGCTTAGAGAGCTTGTCATGAAAAAACAGTGCAGAAGTGAACAATAGGGGGATTGTACCTGTTCAAAGAACATTGAGTGGGCTCTTTGTGTGTTGCTGTGATGCAGTGTTTAGGTGCTTGACTATAAGCTGAAGCACATCAGCAACACAATATACACCGCATATTGATACAGGACGTGCACATTTATGGAATGCATGTAATATTATGCATGTTTTCATTTTTATACACACACACAATTGTTTCCCCAATTTTCGTCCCAATCTAGCTTTATCCAATTACCTGACTGCATTACTCTTTCTCTTTACTGATGCTGAGCCGTGAATAACACATGCCCCTCCGACAAGTGTGCATTAGCCGACTGCATCTTTTCACCTGCGTGAGGCAAGTTTATATGTGGATCAGATTCACATACGAATTGCATCAGTTATGAGGAATCCCCGACGGCACCCTCCCTACGAACTGGCCAAACATTGTGCATATAGGTGCCCAGCCTGCCCGTAGCAGAGCTGAGATTCCAACTTGCGAATCCATGTTAGCTCTGGTGTGCTAGCATGTTTTACTACATATAATATTTCATCAAGCATAACCACATTGTCACAAATGTATATGTAATAAATTCAAGCAAGTTTGCCAGCAACTATTTTGAAACTGAACCTTTAGCAGGCATCTTAATGGATGTCACTGGGCGTCATTGTATGCTGTACCCTCCAGCAGGCTGTGCATGTAACACTTCTCACACAACCACACAATTAAAACACAGTTTGCCCTTTCAATGCCAGCAATCCAACTAGTTACAATGCTGCCTTTCAAAAAATGCAAAGATATACTCTAATTTGGCCAGTATAGGAAACCTTACAACACAACATTCCTAAAACAGCAATTCAAATGCCTTTATCTGTGGTTTACACAAAGAAAAACAGGTGGTAATGATGGATATTTTGTCTCTATGAAAGCACCATGAGTCATAGTATATAGAACAAATTATCAGCACATGTCTATTTGGGACAGATAAAAAAGGGCCACATTGCCACTCAGCATGAGTGTACAAGTCATTTGGCCATTTGGGCTGACAGCAGCAGGTTGCACAACAGAGCTCCATCCTGTATTCTCCAGCTCCCACTCTCAAAGTGCAGCACACACAGAAAAGACTGGACCGCCTCAGCAGGTTCCACTCGAACAAGAATAAATAATAAACTGCTACAATGCACGTGTTGGCATTAATATGCAGATGTTGTTAGTGTGTAAGCCCTTAAAAGTGCATTGGTGTAATGATGTTTATTTAGGACAGTGCCCAAGATCAAACCTACTGTGCTGCTTGGAAATAAATGCATGTTCTGATTTTCTAATTCTACCAATAAGTAAACATGTAGGTAGAAATCCAATGTACACTCACCAAGCACTTTATTAAAAATGTCTGTCCTAAATGTACATTTTTGGCTATTTTATGAGCTACATCTACCGCATACAAGTGTGTTTGTATACAATTACTGACTGTAGTCTACATGTTGCTCTGTAAAATTTTGTTAGTCGTCTTTCCTCATCCATCAATAGAAATGGAGCCCACAGGACCCCTGATGAGCAGATATAAGAGTTATGGATCATTCTCAGCTCTGTAATGAGGCTAATATAATAATGACATGGTGGGGTGGTGTGGTGTGTTGTACTGATATTAGTTTAACAGGTGCTACAGTGTTAGAATTTTTAAATACTGTTACAGGGTGACACGATGGCTCAGTGGGTAGCACTGTCGCCTCACAGCAAGAAGGTCCTGGGTTCGATCCCCAGGTGGGGGCGTTACGGGTCCTTTCTGTGTGGAGTGTGCATGTTTTCCCCGTGTCTGTGTGGGTTTCCTCCGGGAGCTCCGATTTCCTCCCACAGTCCAAAGACATGCAGTCAGGTTAATTGAATATACAAAATTTCCATAACCGTGTTTGATATTGAACTTGTGAACTGATGAATCTTGTGTTACGAATAACTACCGTTTTTAGTATGAATGTAACCAAAGTGTGTAAGACATTAAAATCCTAATAAATAAATCAGTTCATCAGGTGCTACATTGTTAGAACTTTTAAATACTGTTTCATCTACAAGCCTATTGCAGGTGTACAGACTAGAACCCACCCACCCACTACAATGCAGTTATCTTCCTGTATGCTTTTTGTATATGTAAGTGGAAGTTTCCTCCCAGTATTGACCAGCAACTTACTTATCAGGTTTGGTTTGGGAATTAACATTAGCAGCCTCTCTTAATATGTTAGCTGTTACACAACTCTACTAGTCTGTATAGAGATGCATCAAGTATAAGTAATATGAAATGAAATCTGGCATTAAATAAATTATCCCAAAGGCAAACCATCAGAAAATATATGGGGGAATTTTAGATGTAAATCAAAATTCTGTATGGAATTGTGTACAAAATGCAACTCTACCAACATTCAGTGAAGCAGACACACATTCAGTATGGTAAAGACAAGCTCCAGTTAGCTGATGAAGTAGGACAATTGTGGGGACATGACAGATTTGGGTGAGTCATGAGGGGGGTTGTTTGTACGTACGTGATGTTCTTGATACAGATGGCAAGTCAAGCGTAAGAATTACTTTCCCTTGAAAACCTACATTATTTGCCAACACAATTTTGCCAACATTTTCAAACCATTTATTCTGTGGGTCTAAGAAATAAATTCTTACATAGATGCTATAAACAGAAGTGAGTAAACATGTAGGGGTTTAACCTTGTTTAATACTGAATAATACACAACTTTAAATGTTTGATTTGTTTGTTTATCAGGATTTTAATGTCATGTTTTACACTTGTGGTTACATTCATGACGGGAACGGTAGTTACTTATTACACAAGGTTCATCACTTCACAAGGTTATATCGAACACAGTCATGGACAATTTTGCATCTCCAATTCACCTCACTTGCATGTCTTTGGACTGTGGGAGGAAACCGGAGCACCCAGAGTAAACCCACGCTGACACGGGGAGACCATGCAAACTCCACACAGAAAGGACCCGGACCGCCCCACGTGGGGATCGAACCCAGGACCTTCTTGCTGTGAGGCGACAGTGCTACCCACTTAGCCACACAACTTTAAATAGCAGTAATCATAATCAAGGGCGCACTTAAATAATACTAAGCATACCTTTACAAATTAGAATGTGGTGATATTAATCCATCCCAAATTCTACTGCTTCAGCTTTTTATACGGATATAAATGAGAGTAGCAAGATTTTCGGTTTTCAACCAAGAGATGCAGGTTATGTCTAGACATGCAAATTGATTAATAGATTTTAAAAGGGTTTGAAATAAAAAGATTAATATAGCTTTCAGGAACACCCCTCCACCCACACACTTGATGAACCATCTTAGCTTAGGCAGGACACATGCAGGACATTTTTTACGTTATTTTTAATAAGTCTTTAAACTTTTGATAAATGTAGGAGCTGATCAAAAGCTTCTAACCGGAAACTTGAATGAGAGCTGGACATGACTGGAGCAGACATTTACTATCCCAGTGCCACCACACCACATAAAACTAACAGCTATGTGTCAAAGAAAAAGCACACATCCTACAAAGCAGAGGACAATTCTACTGGAGTGACCACTGGGGACACTGGGTTACTTGTAGTTGTTTCTTAATCATCTTCCTAAAGTAAAACGACCGATAGATAACATCAATATTTCCTTTGCATAGAAAAATAACTGGCTTTTGGTTAGCAGATAAAATCTAGAGTTGGAAGATAGTCTAGACCGGCTGAATATAATCTGTCTGACCATAATAGGACAAGTTGCCTATTTCTCTACATTCGTCGAGCTCACTACCCCGCCCTTCTTCGCTCTCTCCATCTGTCACGTCGGCTCATGACGTCTGTTCCTCTCCTTACTGCTCTGCCCTAATTCCGAAAGGAACATTAACAGACAGCAAGCGACAGGATCTATTTTGCTTGAGAGTATTAAAGCCTTACTTCGAAGTGTGCGTGCAATTCACAAAAGCGGTTTGGCCTTGTGCTGGCCTGCTTACGGGAGCTAAACCCGCCGGCAAAAATGTGACGTCAGAACATAATAGCAGCTTAGTAGAGTGAATTAATTCGATAGAAGCAGAATGCTGTATATCCTAGATATAGCAGTTACAACTCAGGATTAAAGGCTTTTTTTATAGTGAGTGTGGTCATTTATTTACATCTACCTGCAGTTCCAGATGAGAACTAGAAGTGTTTGTATGTGGCATAGCTGCATGTCAGTCAGGTGCAAACTAGGGATGTAACGATGCACCACAAGACCGATTCAAAAATTTCACAATTCAAATCGATTTGACATGTAAAATGAATCGATGTTAACTTTAAACAGCAGAGGTCACTGGCGCTATACACCTTGCCTGGTTGACATCATTGCCGTTTTAAGTCAGGTTGCCAGATTCAGGGGTATTCAGCTAAATTGGGCTTAATTCGCCGATCAGGTGGCGCAGCGGTAAAGTACGCTAGCTCACCAGAGTTGGGGTTCCAGATACATTGTATCGAATACATTGTTCGGCTGTAGTTCAGGGTTAGGGGTAGGAAGTCGGATCATAGGTCCTCATAACTGGTACAACTGCGGCCCCTGCTGGTTGACTGACGCCGCCTGCACAGGGCTGAGGAATAACATTGAGGGGGGTGTAACCCTCCGTGCGCAGTGTCTCCGGACTCAGCTCGTGCAGGTGAAAAATGCAGGCTGTACTGATTGCGTACCGGAGGGGGCGCAAGTCAGTTGAGTGGCGTCCTCAGTCAGCGGTGAAGGATCGAACCAGTATAGAGGACGCAATCAGGGTAATTGGACACGACTAGATTAGGGGAGAAAAATTGGGGGGGAAAAAGTGGAAAAAAAATAAAATAAAATAAAAAATAAATAAATAAATTTATTAATAATAATTGGGCTTAATTCAAAATTGTTTTGCATAGTTGGTACCCACCTCAGAAATAAAAGAGCATTCATTATTTAGATAAATAAAAGATAATCACAAATACAGTTTTTAAGAGAAATAATAAAAGGAAACTGTCATAATTTGTCTTCAATTTCAGTTAGGCAGCAAATTGGGAAAAATCGTATTGTGAACCCAGTATCGTTACATCCCTAGTGCAAACTGATGCTAAAGTAGACTTGTACATGCAAGACCTGGTCACATTTAGTGTTATACTTTGTAAAAAAATATATATTATTCACAAAATTCAATTAATAACACAACAAAGTACTTTTCTAAATGACTTTTTTAAAACCTTTTGTTGATTTAAAAAAATAATTTAATAAAAAAAGAAATTTAGGCATAAGAATCCGAGATGCACAATATGATTTTTTTTAAAACAAAAAGTACGTGTACTGCTAAATTAAAAGAAGATTTTAACTGTAAATGGTTTCAGAAAAAAAATGCTTAAATAATTTTTTTTTTTTTATGTTTTTGCCCCCAATTTTTAAACGAGTCCAATTTTTATCTAATTGCATTATGCTTCCTCATTACTGGGGCTGACCCCCCAACCGATTAAGGAGAGCAAATGAACACACGTCCTCCGACACGTGAGAAGTAGCCGACTGCATCTTTTCACCTGCATGAAGCGAGTTTATATGCGGGTCAGCCTTTTGCACGGAGAAGCCACACCCTAATCGCATTATTCCTCAACTCTGTGCAGACGGCCTCAATCAGCCAGCACAGGTCGTAATTGCATCAGTTATGAGTTCCCTATCCGACTCCCTCCCTGAGCGAACAGCATAGCCGCCCAGCCCAGCCAGACGGCAGAGCTGAGATTCAATACAAGGTATTCGAAATCCCAGCTCTGGTGTGCTAGCCTTTTTTACCACTGCACCACCTTTTAATTTCATTTTCAAATTGCCATGGCAGTATATTCCTTTCCACCTTTTTTCCATTTCCTATAAATAGCTAATAACTACATGTGTGCTCCTTATCTAGCTTATGAAACTAATACAGTTCCTTTGCTAATTGTTATGGGACTACTTAATTACTATAATTACTACTATTTTATAATCCACTACACACAAATCACACATTTAATTCATGTGTGAGGAAAATATAGCCTGGGACACAAATACATACAGCAAGGTTGTTCTGATATTATTAAAGTTGTCATGTCGTAAGAAACATGGTCTATTAAACACCATTTGCACCTCAAAGCAGATCAAAAACACTTGAACATGTATTTCTTTCTATATGTGGTAAGCACTGTGTGCATAAAACAACCAAAAACAGGGCACAATACAAAATTGGCTGACAATTTTACATGCAAATTACAACATGGTGTAAACAGTCATTAATTCTGAAGTTTTTTTTTATTCCATCTAGGCAGTTGCTGTTTTTTCTCCACAAATTCCACAACTGTATCTCCTCTACTGCTGCAGACCCCTACCCTAAACAAAGAGGGTGGTACCTACCACACGCTCACTCCAATGTGTGCAGTTGTCAATTAATTATATGAATACAGGGCTCAATATCACATACGGAGAGTCACGCACTGACCCCCATTATCCCCCGTCTCTGTGCAGGTGCCATCATCCGGCCAGCAGAGGCTGTAATTGCAGCAGTGATAAAGAATCCTACCCGGCAGAATCTTGGCTAATGTCTACCGTAGACACAATTAGCTAATCGTCTGCGTGTAGGTGCCAGGCCGTAGCAGAGCTGAGGTTCAAACTAGCGGGCTCTGTACAAATGTGATTAAATAACTGCTGTTCATTCGCTAAACAATTAGTTATAACCCATTTTGGTGCAGGAAGATAGAGCATGGCAGCACTCTTCCCATTAGCCCCGTTGCTTTGTGCCTTTTTGTGAAGGCAGGAACGAGTTGCGGGCATCAGGAAAGCGGGCACACTGCCTCCTTCCGCAAGCCTGGCAGGAGAACAGAGGTGTGCTGTTCGCCAGGGAGAGAGCCGGGGGCATGCATGGCTAAGGAATGCATCAGTGAAAGAGGGACAGTGTTCTGGGAGACAGTCTGAAGTCAGATTAAAGATATAGTATCGTTCAGTTATTAACAAGAGCAGGTTATGTTGCATTTAGGGTGGTCAGACCCTGATCAAGATGAAAGCAAGGATGACTAAGGCAACACTATATGGCCAAAAGTATGCGGACACCATTTCCAATTACTGAGTTCGGGTTTGTCAGCCACACCACTGCTAAAAGACATAAAATTAACTACATAAAATATATTTCATTGATAATTGTCGCCGTAATAACCTCTAAATATTTAGTAGTGCTCTCTCTCCCATGTGGAATCTTTGCCCATTCTTCTCATACAATAGTTTCCAGCTCATTGAGGTTTGATGGCTTTCGAGCTGCAACTGCTTTCTTTAAATCCCACCAAAGATTTTTTATAGGATTTTAATTTGGAGACTAAGGCAGCCACACCAGGATATTCCAGGACTGATTACATAACCAAGCATTGGTTGACTTGGAAGTGTGCTTGGGATCACTGCCCTGCCAATTATCATCAACGTTTAATTTCACCACAAAAGGCATGTATTCCTCCTCAAACTGTCTTGGTATTTCTGTGAATCTGTGCTTGACCGTGTGGGGATAGGATACTTCTGGTCATAAGACTTGCCTTCCTTGCACCAGACAAGCCACTGATCCATATGGTCAAACTGTTCCAGTTTTTATTATTCACTTCATAGGACTGTGTCCCAGAACTCTGCATGCCTCTCCAAATTCCATCTGGTGTATTTTAGTCGACTCTTCCTGTGCTCTTCCTGTGCTCTTCCTTACCACAGACACATGTGCCTGTGAGTCTTTCGCAGTAACGCAGGATTTTTTTTCTGCTTTGTCGTGATAAGATTGCTAAGGCCTCTGGATGAAATTGAGCTGTCTCACATGGCCAGACAGGTTTGCTGATAAATGACCGTTTCAAACTGCAACTGTAAATGATTCCAACTTTGTGTCAATGATCACAATCACAATTAGAACTAAACTGGTATTACCATGGACAATACTATTTCTGCCACATCTACTAGATTCCACGTGAAAACAAGACCAGATTAAAGAAGTAATGCTTAGAATGTTTTCCTTTCATATGAACAATGTTTAGCTAAAACTATACGACCAGAACTATGTGGACACTGGCCTCTCGACTGTATTTTTTAATCAGTTTCTTGATTGATGTAAAACCTATGCCAAACAATGCGCAATAATATAAAGACCATCTTTAGAAATATTTATAGGAAGAGATATCTATTTAGTCAAAAAAACATTTGTGTAGTAATGGATGGGGCTGAAACACCTGCACTCAGTAACAAGAAGGGGTGTTTATATACTTTCGGCAATATTGTGTATAACTGAAGGAATTGCTCTATAATGGTATTTAAGCATTTGTGCCATCTAATTTATTTAATACTCTGAAAGATTAAAAAGGCAAAGTAACTGTCAGTGATAGTGCCCTGCATCACTGATTATTGGAGGTTTGCGTCAGGCACAAAGCTGTGATGCTTGTTTCTTTACAGTAATTGGGGATTAATACCTAAGCACAAACCTGGGCTTGGGTTACAGTCCCCACACACACATATATTTTAGAATGAACAAAAGTTAATAAAAGTCACTTAAACTAGCTACACTTTTTAAATGACTATATCAAAATCTACATAGAAGCACTTACAGTGCAATCTAAGTGAGAACACAAAGGCCCAAGGTTATGTTATTTACAACACACAAAAAATTAAAACAATGGTAAAATATTACACAAATTATGTGCCAAAATTGTTAAGTTACATCACCTATGCAATTGGTTTTGGTATTCATGTAACAAGAGCTAATTTGATTGGGGTTACAGCAGATAGCTCAGCTCCACATAGAAGAGATGAGGGAACACGAGTGATTTTTCAAACCACCCCAAAAAGGCAAGCATTTCTAACTGAACTCACCATCTACCTGTTCATATTAAAAATTAGGACTGGGTGATAAGATGCTGTTTAACAACAGGAATGTGGTAATTATTGTAATGTATATGATTTCAATATAAAAAAAAAATCATGAATAGCTAGGACCAAAAAAAATAAAATAGATACAGCAAATTTGTTGTGAAGATACATAATATTTAATAACTATTTAATATTTAATAACAGTGGCCTTAGCTATTTGCTCCCAATTAAAAAATGTAAACAATTGTACTCACCGAACATGTAAATTTAGGTTATGACTATGGTTGGTGATGTTGCACAATCCCTGTAGTTCACCCCATATCCAGTACAATTGAAAGACATGCAAATGTTTTTATATCAATAAACAAAATTGTCTTACCTTTAATGTGCACAAAAGTTGAAAGACATAAAAAGAGAAAGAGAGAAAAAAAAGGAATATTAGTTGGCGACATTTAATATATCAAAGCATAAACTGGATTTCTTAATTCAAATTTGACCAAAATAATTGCTGTTTTCTGGACAGGCACGTGTAATTTGATGATCAGATTTACACACGGCCTGTGACAAGGACAAAGAGTAAAAGAAATAGACAGACAGATTCTAGCAAAAGTATTTAAAATGTTGAATCTGATGAAGGCAACCTTTAATTTTCTCATGTACAGTTTAACAAGCAGAAAAGCCATTGAGCCTCCACGTTGAAATGGCATTGCTAATGGTAAGTGGGCACATTAATACAAAGGTTTTAATTTCCTCTCTACGTTTCTAAAAAGGATCATTTAAAATGGCAAAGTTAATGACGTATGTAGATGTAATGGTGAGAATGCTAAAGTATTCAAACTAAAGGGATTTTTTTGCTGTATTGATGCATTACTGCAGGCTCAGAAATGGCTGATATTAACACCACTGGCAAACAAGTGGGTTCAGGAATCATATTAAGCAGAGAAAACAAACAAAGAGAACAATACTGTACAGTACTTTATAATACACACAAGCTCAGTTAAGGTCCTGTATAAAACAGAGTGGCAATAACTGTAAGGTCTCTGGTACAAGTCTGCTCTCTGGTGGGCATTTGAGAAACAACAAACTCTAAACTCAAAACTAAAAATCTAGCTTTTTTTAAAGAAATTAAACCATGTTGGAAAACAAACTCATCACAATTAATTAATTAAGCAAGAAATCTAATCAACGGTTATTATAACAGTTAGATCTGACCAACCTGATTATACAATGGATCTCTGAAATGTGCTGATGAACAGTGTAACAGCACTGGGACTTTTTACTCTATGTATCACTACGCTTTATCGGTGTAATAACCGTTAAGTAGATCCATAACAATCGTTCCCACTTAGGTTGCACTACAATGACGAGCCCTTTTCCACAAATTACTTTTAATGTAAACTATGAATTGTGTGAGGGAAGGAAAGAAGCCTTAAGAGTTACAGGAGACAATCCACAGAGAGAAAAAAACGATGGTGCAACGTACTGACAAACAATGCTGACTGCTGAGTCACCAAAGCGACTGTAAGGTGCGCAAACATACAAATAAATAAACATGGAACAAAGTAACCGGACTGCTTCAGTAAGGTGTGGACCTAACCACAGTAGCCGGACTGCTTCAGTAAGGTGTGGACCTAAGCACAGTAGCCGGACTGCTTCAGTAAGGTGTGGACCTAACCACAGTAGTCGGACTGCTTCAGTAAGGTGTGGACCTTAACCACAGTAGCCGGACTGCTTCAGTAAGGTGTGGACCTTAACCACAGTAGCCGGACTGTTTCAGTAAGGTGTGGACCTTAACCACAGTAGCCGGACTGCTTCAGTAAGGTGTGGACCTTAACCACAGTAGCCGGACTGTTTCAGTAAGGTGTGGACCTTAACCACAGTAGCCGGACTGCTTCAGTAAGGTGTGGACCTAACCACAGTAGCCGGACTGCTTCAGTAAGGTGTGGACCTTAACCCCAGTAGCCGGACTGCTTCAGTAAGGTGTGGACCTAACCACAGTAGCCGGACTGCTTCAGTAAGGTGTGGACCTAACCACAGTAGCCGGACTGCTTCAGTAAGGTGTGGACCTAACCACAGTAGCCGGACTGCTTCAGTAAGGTGTGGACCTAACCACAGTAGCCGGACTGCTTCAGTAAGGTGTGGACCTAACCACAGTAGCCGGACTGCTTCAGTAAGGTGTGGACCTAACCACAGTAGCCGGACCGCTTCAGTAAGGTGTGGACCTTAACCACAGTAGCCGGACTGCTTCAGTAAGGTGTGGACCTTAACCACAGTAGCCGGACTGCTTCAGTAAGGTGTGGATCTAACCACAGTAGCCGGACCGCTTCAGTAAGGTGTGGACCTAACCACAGTAGCCGGACTGCTTCAGTAAGGTGTGGACCTTAACCACAGTAGCCGGACTGCTTCAGTAAGGTGTGGACCTAACCACAGTAGCCGGACTGCTTCAGTAAGGTGTGGACCTAACCACAGTAGCCGGACTGCTTCAGTAAGGTGTGGACCTTAACCACAGTAGCCGGACTGCTTCAGTAAGGTGTGGACCTAACCACAGTAGCCGGACTGCTTCAGTAAGGTGTGGACCTAACCAACCAAAGCAGGCGCTTATCTAGTGTGCAGGAAAAATAGTTGCCTAGCAACAGTTCATAACCATGTGTTTGCGGAGTGCGACATAAGAGCACTCCCACTTATCTATAATTGCCTTATTATAAAGATAAAGTGGAGTGATACATGGAGTAAAAAGCGCCAGTGCGGTTATACGGTATATCAGGGAACTACCTGTTGCCGTACAACTAACTACAATTACTAGAGCTAAACATCATTTTTAAACGTCTGCACTTAACTGACAGGTCGTGCAGTTGTACATTAAAGCAATAAGCCACGAGAGACCGTATCACGGGGAAGGTTGTTTTATAATAAAATACAACAATTTGTAAATAAAAACCTCTATTTATTGAACAAACACTTACAAAAAGCATTCTTCCGCGAAATCACGTAGTCCGTTAACAGTGTTGCTAGGCAACATGAGGGCGAACATAATATTCACTTTTTCTTTTCAGTGGCGTATTAATATGGAATGATGTGAGGTGGTCATAGGTGTGCGTTTATCGGGGATTTTACAACGGCTTCGAACGCGGCTCAGCCAATCAGATTTTAGGACCGGAACTATCCGTTTTATAATTTCAATTTTTTAATTGTCTAGAAATGTTTAAAAAACATTTTATTAACAAAAATAAGGCAGTTTTAGCCTAGTGGTTAAGGTACTAGACTAGTAATTAAAAAGTCGTTGGTTCAAGCCCCACCACTGCCAGGTTTTCACTGTTGGGTCCTTGAGCAAGGCCTTTAACTCTCAATTGCTGAGATTGTATAATGTCACAGTACTGAAAATATAAATGTAAATAAATAAAGTAACCTTCATATTTCATGACGTCTCATATTTCGGGTCTCAGCAGGCAGGAATAGTCTGGACAAGGAGCAGACAGACATAGCCAATCATGTCTGTGGAGATGCCCACCCGGCTAATAGCACAAACCTCAGATCTTATTGTCATTTTCCACTGAGCTATTCAACAAATCTTCTTCACACGAAATAAAATAAGCACACTAAACAGATAAAAGCAAGCACTTTCCTAAAAACTGACATACTTAGGCATCACATCACTATGGCAGTGGATAAATAAATCCAAATGAGAAATATAATAAAGTAAGTATAATAATGACTTTTAAATAATAGCTTGATAGCGTGGGACTAAATTAAGGTATTAATATATGGTATACCAATTTACCAATTATGGTAAAGACTTTTAAATAAGAGATCAGTAGCATGGGACTACACTGTATTACCTACACCTAAACATGAAAAGTAAAGAACATTGCATAAAATAAAGACTTGAAAATTGTTAACGTTACTACAAATGCAAAATGGAAGAAACAGAAGTGCTGTAGTTCTTCAATAGAACCACAGGGTGGCGATAAATACCCGTCTACTGACTCGCTCTTCAAGGCCTAATACGATTTAAAGCTTGTGATACCAAACCAGGAGGACCAGAAGCTTAATGTGTACAAAAACAAATACATGCAAGTCATGCACACCTCCATTGTGCTGTTTTTAACAGGCAGTTTATCAAAGTTGGATGTGTGTTTTTATCCAAATGTGTTCTAATGCTTGTTCTTAGGTTGGACGTAGATAGTAACGTCTACTACATGCATATGAGACTTCCTATGAAATATATGTTTAGTCCTGCAGCAACTGTGCTATTATTTTACTTATAAATAACTCATCTAAATTAAAATCGGACAGGTTAAAAAACAGAACTTCATACTAATGCCTAACTGAGACAGTCGTGTAAACAAAGCCATTCTAAATCAATTGGTAAATCCATAATTGGTGCTCAATTTGTCAAACATTGCCATCTGTCAAATACTGCCAAGTCAGGTTTACCTCCTTAGCAGCAGATTCAGTAGCATAAGCATATACATAAGCAGTATAGATTATAAAGGCCCATAGCTTCATTTAGCAAATACAAACCAACAGTACTGAGAAACGTACATTTACATTGTCGGCATTTGGCAGACGCTCTTATCCAGAGCGACTTACAAAAGGGCTTCCATAGTGAATGACAGTCATCAATCAACAACACCGCCATTTTGGATGACTAGGTTTCGGTACCACAAGCGTGATCTTGCCTCGACGTTTATGCAAGTCAGCAAAGCTTTGCTAAATGCCCTCATCGTGACAGGATTAGTCATACTTTGTCATGTGAAAACTACGAATCCTGCCACGCGTGTATCCATTGAGCAATTCTGAAGCCTGACTCATTCATCAGCAACTTTGAAGCAATCCTGACATTCGATACTTCTGAACTGATAACACAGTTCTCTTTAAATACTTACGGATTATTCAGATACTTCAGAAAGTCTAAACTGTTTACCAGGCGAACGATTAATATCATACCCTTAAAGAGAGCTCAGTTTAAAACAGAAAATTAAACACATTTCAACAAAAACATTTGGGCAAGAGTAATACAAACCAGGACTTTGTATATAGCTCTGTTGCAACACTGGCTCATTATCATTAGCTTGGTTACACAGTTGCAATCAAAATCCCGACTGCAAATTAGGCTTATTAGCAAAATGTATAAACATTAAGCTTGTAAACGGAAGGTATTCATGCCCAAACTCCAACTTTACTGACCCAAAAGTACAAGAAAAGTCGGCTCCAATATGCTTAAAATATAACTATATAAATGAGCCACATAGGTTTTGGGACTGTTTTCAATTGACTACAGATCAAAAAGAATGTGCAAATCTGTTGTCTGTCTTATTTACATATTTTTCAGCTTATAAAATGACATATTAGCTCCAAGAATAGTAATTAGCATGCACCATGTGGTTCAGTTCTTCACAGTGTCATATTAGCCGGCTGTGAGGAGGGTGGACATGCCAGGATTTCATTGGTTATGTGTTTTGTTTTTAAATGCCACCCCACTAAAATAAAAACAAAAACAAACATTCTTGAGCGGGGGCACATTAAAACCACCTCCTTGTTTCTGCACTCACTGTCCATTTTATCAGCTCCACTTACCATGTAGAAGCACTTTGTACAGTGTATCACAAAAGTGAGTACACCCCTCAAATTTTTGCAAATATTTCATTATATCTTTTCATGGGACAACACTATAGACATGAAACTTGGATATAACTTAGAGTAGTCAGTGTACAGCTTGTATAGCAGTGTAGATTTACTGTCTTCTGAAAATAACTCAACACACAGCCATTAATGTCTAAATAGCTGGCAACATAAGTGAGTACACCCCACAGTGAACATGTCCAAATTGTGCCCAAATGTGTCGTAGTCCCTCCCTGGTGTCATGTGTCAAGGTCCCAGGTGTAAATGGGGAGCAGGGCTGTTAAATTTGGTGTTTTGGGTACAATTCTCTCATACTGGCCACTGGATATTCAACATGGCACCTCATGGCAAAGAACTCTCTGAGGATGTGAGAAATAGAATTGTTGCTCTCCACAAAGATGGCCTGGGCTATAAGAAGATTGCTAACACCCTGAAACTGAGCTACAGCACGGTGGCCAAGGTCATACAGCAATTTTCCAGGACAGGTTCCACTCGGAACAGGCTTCGCCAGGGTCGACCAAAGAAGTCGAGTCCACGTGTTCGGCGTCATATCCAGAGGTTGGCTTTAAAAAATAGACACATGAGTGCTGCCAGCATTGCTGCAGAGGTTGAAGACGTGGGAGGTCAGCCTGTCAGTGCTCAGACCATACGCCGCACACTGCATCAACTCGGTCTGCATGGTCGTCATCCCAGAAGGAAGCTGACGCACAAGAAAGCCAGCAAACAGTTTGCTGAAAACAAGCAGTCCAAGAACATGGATTACTGGAATGCCCTGTGGTCTGACGAGACCAAGATAAACTTGTTTGGCTCAGATGGTGTCCAGCATGTGTGGCGGCGCCCTGGTGAGAAGTACCAAGACAACTGTATCTTGCCTACAGTCAAGCATGGTGGTGGTAGCATCATGGTCTTGGGCTGCATGAGTGTTGCTGGCACTGGGGAGCTGCAGTTCATTGAGGGAAACATGAATTTCAACATGTACTGTGACATTCTGAAACAGAGCATGATCCCCTCCCTTCGAAAACTGGGCCTCATGGCAGTTTTCCAACAAGATAACGACCCCAAACACAACCTCCAAGATGACAACTGCCTTGCTGAGGAAGCTGAAGGTAAAGGTGATGGACTAAACCCAATTGAGCACCTGTGGCGCATCCTCAAGTGGAAGGTGGAGGAGTTCAAGGTGTCTAACATCCACCAGCTCCGTGATGTCATCATGGAGGAGTGGAAGAGGATTCCAGTAGCAACCTGTGCAGCTCTGGTGAATTCCATGCCCAGGAGGGTTAAGGCAGTGCTGGATAATAATGGTGGTCACACAAAATATTGACACTTTGGGCACAATTTGGACATGTTCACTGTGGGGTGTACTCACTTATGTTGCCAGCCATTTAGACATTAATGGCTGTGTGTTGAGTTATTTTCAGAAGACAGTAAATCTACACTGCTATACAAGTTGTACACTGACTACTCTAAGTTATATCCAAGTTTCATGTCTATAGTGTTGTCCCATGAAAAGATATAATGAAATATTTGCAGAAATGTGAGGGGTGTACTCACTTTTGTGATACACTGTAGTTCTACAATTACTGATTGTTGTCCATCGGTTTCTCTACATAGTTTTTTAGCCTGCTTTCACCCTGTTTTTTAATGGTCAGGACCCACACAGGACCACCACAGACCAGGTATTATTTAAGTGGTGGATCATTCTCAGCACTGCAGTGACAGTGTGTTAGTGTGTGTTGTGCTGGTATGAGTGGATCAGACACAGCAATGCTGATTGAGTTTTTAAACACCTCACGGTCACTGCTGGACTGAGAATAGTCCACCAACCAAAAATATCCAGCCAACGGCGCCTCGTGGGCAGCGTCCTGTGACCACTGATGAAGGTCTAGAAGATGACCAACTCAAACAGCAGCAATAGATGAGCGATCGTCTCTGACTTTACATCTACAAGGGTGGACCAACTAGGTAGGAGTGTCTAATAGAGTGGACACGGTATTTAAAAACTCCAGCAGCGCTGCTGTGTCTGATCCACTCATACCAGCACAACACACACTAACACACCACCACCATGTCATTGTCACTGCAGTGCTGAGAATTATCCACCACCTAAATAATACCTGCTCTGTGGTGGTCCTAAACATTGAAGAACAGCATGAAAGGGGGCTAACAAAATATGCAGAGAAACAGATACAGTCAGTAATTGTAGAACTACAAAGCACTTCTATATGGTAAGTGGAGCTGATAAAATGGAAACCAGGAGGTGGTTTTAATGTTATGGCTGATCAGTGTATAACAACAGGAATCGGGTCAATAACACAATGATATAGTACTTTACAAACGTACTGCTATCCTCAAAAACTGAGGGACATTTTTGGGTCTCAGTGGGCACTAATCGGTCAACCTACATAGGTTTTACAGAGAATGTTTATTTTGTCCCAGGAATGGAAATCACAGGATTATGACATCCTTACAGTTAAACATAGAACAATGGAAACGTGTCATTAGTGTTTTTTTTATAATAGGTTTTGAATGGTGTGGACTACTAGCCTCTACAGCAGTGACTGAAAGTGACCTAGATCTGGACAATGTGAGCACATCAATGTGACAATGTCTGTCTGAGACTCTCTTACCTGAACCTGTGTGGGTGAATGAATGGCCAGTGAGAACAGAGGAAAGTTCATCAATACTTTATTAAGTTACTGGATCTGTGCCTGCTGCCCTATATTATAGAACAATGTGTGGACAGAGATAAATTATAATCTTTATAAATAGAGATCTGTTTTAAATATACACTAGTTCAGTCTAAAAAAAGAACTAAAACATACGAACATGCTCACAAATCCAGCCAGATGTCTGCATTAATATGAATTCCACTTTATTTTTATTAACCGTTTCATCCTGGTCAGGGCTACGGCAGGTCCGAAAACCATAAAAACACTGGGTACAAGACAGGAATACCCCAGACAGGCACCAATCCATCGCAGGGCTTCGGGCACCCCTCTGACACAGCCACAAATGTCCGTTTAGACACCTGGCTGGCCAATTTGCCACAAGATGGACTTGCAGCACGTATGGGGAGCATTTTACTTACTTTGGGTATGGTCTGGACCTTCTATGAAGATAAATATATTTAACATCTGCATATAGCTGAGTAAATCAACCACTTGCAGCCAAAGACAAGTCTGGGCACATAAGCTTTCCTTTAACACCAAGCTGGCAAAGATTCAACATGGCTTAAATCAGGCAAATCTATTAAGTGTCGTTAAATTGCTGGTAGCCAAGAATACATAAGGAATAAACATCAATGTGAATATTTTGTTCAATTCCAAACCAGGTTACCTGCAGAGAGCTGAAATGAAGGATAAATTAGCTGTGGGAAAGAGGATCTGACTGCTGTGCAATCAGTTTCGATAAATGTAACTGTCACCATTCCTATCGCCTCATTTTTTTCAGAAGCCTTGGCAACAAGCACCGTACTTACAGATAGTAATTACAGGTTTCCACAATGTCTATTGCTGTGCCACCTGAGACTGGTTTCTAAGTGGCAGCTGTCAATGACAGACCCAGCATGTAATCTAAAGCCAATTCGTCTTACATTAACAACTTGAAAAGATAGCTGAAGAGTTAAATGTGCTGTCTGGGTTCCACTCCCCCGTTGTGAGACACCCCTGATCTAAAAAAGTAAAACACAGTCTGAAGAGACATGTCTGAGATATACATGGAGCTAAGCATGACTTGCTGAAGGAGCTTCAGGCATTATACACAACAAGCCGAGGCAGAAACCTCAGTCGAGTTCAGGCTTCTGAAACTCTGACAAATGAAGCTACTGTTGCTTGACAATCGAACCAACTGGTCAAAGTTATCTTTAAAGTCTTTTCCCCTTGGGTGGCAAAGCAGTAAAATACGCTAACCCACCATTACTGTGATCTCCAGCTCTTGAGTTCAAATCTCAGTTTAGCTGCTATCAACCAGCCGGGTTGCTAAACAGACACAATTGGCTATATCTAAAGCTGGACGGGCCAAAGAGATTCCCCAGTGCTACTGCAATTGCAACCTATGGTCTCGTGCAGGTAAAAAGAACAGTTTGTGTTGGCTACAGCCATTCTCAGCCAGGGTAGGGGTCTTTAGCAGTAGATGAGGTACAACTGGGTAAATGATTGGGTATATGATTAGATTGAGAGATGTAGAAATATATATAACTAAAAGATATCTCTCTCACAATGATACGTTTACATGGCTGGAAAAGAAAGTCTGACTATAGGGATAGTCTAAGCCAGTGGTCCCCAACCACCGGGCCGCGGACCGGTACCGGTCCGTGGGTCATTTATTGCCGGCCCGCATGGAAAGAATCAATAATTAGAGATCCCTACATCAGCAATAAAAACACTGCTTCCATTTCCAACACACGGGTGTTTATCATCTCATATCACCCCCAGGTGGAAGCAGCACGTCCATGAAATTTTATCTTGTATGAAACCGGTCCGTGGTGCAAAAAAAGTTGGGAAGCGCTGGTCTAAGCTGCCTCCATGTCTCCTTAGCAACCTCTGCTTGCCTTTTAAGGATGCACTAAGTCTCTATACCACCTGGCAATCATCGTGCATACAAGCGAATTCACAGCTCTTTTGCCCACTTACAGAATTTGGGTAGCACGCTAGCATCAGTCTAAAACCTTTCCAACATAAACACAATTGCAACTTCTGAAAGCTTTTACCTTGTGTTTGTGAAATGAAAAGCTATAACTATTCATATTATTACTTGTCTTAATATGTTACACTGGCAAAGTGAGTAGTGTGCGTGCCCCACAGCTTCAAAATCCCGGTCACCTAGGCTTTAAGCTTACTTCTGATCACAGTCTGTGGGAGTTTGGCACGATTTCTATCTTAACTAATACAGAAAACAATTTTGGGAATGAAGCAGTTCCTGTGTATGTCTAGCACAGTGTTTAGTGTGACTGAGTGAGAGTAGCAAGAGGAAAGGTCAGGCAGGGATCAGCCACCATTCAATGACCCAGATGGAAGCAGACATTCCACAGCCACAAGCAAAAGCTCCACTACTTCCTATCACAAGCCATTACAATTTCAGTCTCAAAGCATTAGAAGTGTGTCAGTGCTACACAACAAAGATAATATAAAGCCTTTAATTTAGAGGAAAGCAGCAAGTTCTCAAAAAAATCCACTAATCAGCTTCAAGCCACGAGAGCACATGACCGGTTTTAGAAACACTGCTATGTTGTAAATGCAATGAGCACACAGAGGATAAAAAGGAGTAGCATGCTGGCTCGAGAACAGCTGTGCTACAGGGTTTTTGGCTAGCTGGTCACTATAGTGTTTTGTGATGGGCTCAGACGAGCAGGCAGACCGGCATAAAAGACTGGGCAGCAAGCATGTGGGTCAGGAATGGAGGGCATCAGAATGGCCCGTAGCCAAATAAGCAACAACGACTCAGTGCTAACAATTCACACAGCGGCATGTTGTATGCTAAACAGAGAGTCCAACTTTCATTCAGGAGTGGGATTACATCTGACAAAGCAAGGGATGTAAACCCAAGATAAAGTAGCACTACGTTTTTAGAGCCACACTAAAAATGGCAACACTGTATTTGCTTTCATTTCAGTGGAACTTGCTAAAGAAACGTGTCTAATTAACCAAATGTATGGAACATCTTCTGAAAAAAAGGCTCCAGAATTAGTGGGGCTGGGTGGTATGACCAAAAATTTGTATCACAGTATTTTTTAAAATTCTGTACGACTGGGATTTATTCTACTGTCATAAGTAAATATAAAAAGTTTTGATTTTACCATGTATATAATGAAGTTTTTGAGTACTATAAGCTTTGCTTAGCCCCACAAAATGACACAATATACACCGATCAGCCATAACATTACTTCTACAATTACTGACTGTAGTCCATCTGTTTCTCTACATGCTTTGTTACCCCCCTTTCATGCTGTTCTTCAACGGTCACGACCCCCACAGAGCAGGTATTATTTGGGTGGTGGGTCATTCTCAGCATTGCAGTGACACTGACATGGTGGTGGTGTGTTAGTGTGTGTTGTGCTGGTATTGTAGGTCTTATATGATTTGCTGCCTACTGAAGCCTACAGATGTTAAAATTACCTGTGTTACAATATGTCGGTATATGAATAATCCATACCGTATTAGGAATCAAAGACAGTATATCAAATGTACCGTCATACTGCCCAGCCCTAGCAGAGAGGGTATTTGTCATATGGTTTCATATTTACTGGGGTTTCCCCATTGAATGCAAGTCACCTTAACTCCACCACCTACTTTTAATGAGCATTAGTGTGTGTTGGCCATCAAAGCTTTTAATACATTTTAGAATAAAGTCACTCGAGAGTTGCTTCCTTCTAAAGGGTACCATGAGTGAAAAATGCTGAGAAAAGCTGACGTACAGAATCTCTGCACAGCCATTAAATAGGATTAAAATCTGGACTCAAAGTCCCACAAGGACGATTATTTTCAATATCCAAAACCACACCAGTGTTGCTTTGAGTCATTGCCTTCTTAAAACATTATGACAGAAGGGAGTAGGTTTTAATCCAAGATTTCTTAAACTGTGCACTTTTCATTGTCCCATGAATCTTACAGGACAGTCAGCCCCTGATGTCATTACAAATGCAAACGCCACATAGCAACAGTGTTAGCGGACTGATGAGCCTTACTGGATTCATGCCACAAATACCACTCAGAATTCAAACCTAAACGCTCCAATTTAATCTTAAAAAAAAAAAAAAAAAAAAAAAAAAAAGGTAAAAAACACACGCTAGCACACCAGAGCTGGGATCTCAAATACATCATATCGAGTCTCAGCTCTGCCTGCCGGCTGGGCCGGGTGGCCACATGAACGACGATTGACCTGTTGTTAATATAGGGATGGGGTATTGATCCGGACAGGGTCTCTCTCATAACTGATGCAACTACGACCTCTGCTGGCTGATAGATGGCGCCTGCACAGAGACGGGGAGAGAGTGTGGATCAGGGTGTGTCTCTCTGTACACACAGCTGATCCGCAGCTGATGTCGTCTAGTGTAGGTGACGAAATGCATACGGCTGCTGCCCACGTGTCGGAGGGAGCGTGGGTTAGCTTCGTTCTCCTCAAATCAGAGCGGGGGCCGGCATTAGAGGAGAGGAAGCATGACGCAATCGGGCAATTGGATGAGCTAAAAGTCGAGAGAAAAAGAGGAGAAAATGCATAAACAAAAATATTTAAAGTCTTTTTTTTTTGCCAGCTCACAATTTTTTTTTTAATCTTTTTGAGAAAAGCCAATTACACAACATCCTGCCAAGGTGGTTGTGCTCAGTTGGGAAGCACATAAAACAGTAATCACTGACCAAATTTCACACCACTCAAACGGATGGCACAAGGAGGGAAAATCTTGTTTGTACAGCAGTAACAAGAGCACAAGAAGCATGTAATAGGTTCTTTCATCATGTGATACCATGGCAAAAAGGATTTCAATTCTGGTCACTTGTGCACAGATTCACATTTACAGCATTTAGCAGGACATTTGTCAATACAATTATAACCAAATTCATTTTAGGCAATTTGAGGGTTAAGAGCTTTGCTCAAGAACCCAGGAGTAGCAACTTGGCATTAGTAGAGCTTGAACTGGAGACTTTCCAATTCCTGGTCCAGTAGCTTAGTCACTGAGCTACCACTGCCCTAAAATCATACAGACCCTATTCCATAAAGCAGATGCTTTGATTTAGAATTGTGTAATGAATACAATTCAGGCTCTTGCTCAAGGGAGCAACAGTGGCAACAGGGCAGCGGTGGGCTTTGAGCCAGCGACCTTCCAGTCACTAATCCAATTCCTAAACCACTAATCACCATCACTGCCCAAGAAGGTCCAGATATAAATGCTACAATAAGCTAGAACTAAAATGAACTTACAGTTTTACAGCCATTCATACCAACCTAGGAAGTGCGTCAGCCTAGAGGCCATGCATACTATAAAACTGCTGAACAAACAATGGTTTTACAGGAGTACTACAGGTGGTATTGTTTTTTATAACGGGATGCAAAATCATGACAGGATAAGGGATGTCTATAACTCACAGAAAACATGATGTTTTTGATGCTTTATTTGAATCCATTTTGCCCTCCACATGCTGCAGGTTTCAATGCATGTAAGTTGAAATATTTGATTATTAATAACTACCGGATAAATCGATTGCTGTAGTTTCAGTTAGAATTACATTATGTAGTTTTTGTTAAGAAGTCTCACCGTAGCAACCTTACAAATATCAGCCAAAGTATATCCCAAAGTAAAAATGACTGCAAGGAATGGCAGCCACTAGCCACAATATATTGGTGATACCTGGCTACTAATAAGAGTATATGCATTCACACTACTGGCAGGACTACAAAAGTGGAATTTAACAGCAAAGACAATTGGGCTGGCGCTCAAGTGGCGCAGCGGTAAAACATGTAGCACACCAGAACTGGGATTTCGAATACATCGTATCGAATCTCAGCTCTGCCTTCCGGCTGGGCTGGGCAGCTGCATGTTGTTCATAGGGTAGGATGAGCCAGACCGGGTTCCTCATAACTGATCAAATTACGACCTCTGCTGGCTGGTCGATGGCGTCTGCACAGGGTCAAGGAATAATGCTGATCAGGGTGTGGCTGATCCACATATGAACTTGCCTCGTGCAGGTGAAAAGATGCACGTTTGACAGTCTCGCTCTCCTCAGTCGGGGCGGGGGTCAGCACCAGTAGAGAGGAAGCATAACGCAATTGGGTAAAAATTTGACGCACTAAAAATCAGGAGAAAAAGGGAGAAAATGCATTTAAAAAAAGACAATTGGGCTAATCTGCATGACAACTAGTTAGCTGCACTTTCACAGTTAGACACAAACTGATGACTAAAGCAAAAACTAACATCCCAAATACAGCCTTATCATAACCAGTTTTCAAATGATCTGAAAAAAAAAATGAACAGGAAACAATATGAGACCGTATTAAATGTTTTTATATCATGTCAATGCAAATCTGCTGCGGAGCTGCCTGACTAATGTGGACAATAGTCATTTGCACCATTCCACTTACATACACAGCCAATTGTCCTTCAGCCCTTAATAAACATTTTATAAGCAAATATAAAATATAGTACGATGTTTGTTTTAAGCAGATCAAAGCAAACAAAAAAATCCAATTAAGACAAAAGCAATTCAATTAACCTCTGGCAGCAATGCAAATGCTTTATTAAAAGCGAGCATCAGCAATTGCGTCCTTTGCACTTGAATGAGGCTGGCTAAATAAACCAGGGTACAATCCTACAAACACTATTGTTTTATTGCTAACACATTGTGTTGCTCTTCTCTAGCCCAACCCTGTCTGTTTGATGTGTGTGAGTAACATGCTTTACAATAATCAATAGCTATTTACATGGAACTGCATTGAAATGCAAACCCACCTTTTGCACAAATGTGTTTAAAGCACTAAGCACATGCTCAAGGTTGTACTGATTTTTAAATAAAAACTAATATAAAAGCTCATTAAGAAAAATGATGTCAACAAATAATAGCAACCAAAAATAATTTGAGGTGTGCTATTCTGTATTTTTAAAAATACTATTACCAAAACAACAAATTGGTAGGCTACAAATTTAAAAGAACAGAGTGCAAAAATTCCTCTGAAATCAAATATGATATAAATATGATTATTTATATTACAAAAGAAATCAATTGTTTCAATCAATTGTTTGTTTATTAGGATTTTTTACGTCAAGTGTTACACTTTGGTTACATTCATGACAGGAACGATAGTTACTCATTACACAAGATTCATCAGTTCACACAAGGTTATATCGAACACAGTCATGGACAATTTTGTATCTCCAATTCATCTCACTTGCATGTCTTTGGACTGTGGGAGGAAACCGGAGCACCCGGAGGAAACCCACGTGGACACGGGGAGAGCATGCTACCCACTTAGCCACCGTGAAAATCAATTGTAAAGCAAAACGTTTTTGCCCTGTCTAGTCTTCTATCATTCATCCTAGACTACCTATTGGGAAAATCAGTTGTAGGCATCAAAACACAATTGCTTATTATAAAGAGCATAATGTTAAGTTAAGTTTAAACTAAAAAAAGAAACTTAAACATACAAATTTGAAGTCACAAACTATTTATAAACATGTTTTATTCCCCTTAAATGCTAGTACATATGCCCTAATGACAACCAACATGATTCCAACCAGTTCGAACTGGTAATTTAAGATAGACAAATGAATAAACCAACATCTACCTGTCGATCTATCTGTATATATACATACATACAATGGATTTAGAAAGCATTCAGACTGACAGACTTTGTGTAAATTAACATGTAAAAATGGCAAAATCTACATTCTACATAATTCCCTATAATGACAGTGAAACTTGAGATTGTCAAAAGTTCATCCAAAATAAAATAAATGAAATCTCTTATTAACAAATGTATCCAGACCTTTGGTTGTGGCACTTTAAATTGTGGTCAGGTGCATCCTGTTTGCTTTAACATTGAGAATGTCCTCTACAGGTGGACTCCAATTAAGTTGTAATTTGAGTTGTTTGGACACAGTTCAGAAAAAGCACACACCTGGGTCTATAAGTCCACACACAATTTACTGCACGGTCATTAAAAACCAAGCCACAAGTCCAAATAACTGTGGATCTCTGCAAACTTGGCCAAAGCAACCATCCGTGCAGGGATATTAAACAGTATCTAAAGCTTCAGGGGTTTCCAGGAATAATCAATAATTTTGATGTTGAAGAAGCTTGACACATCTTAAACCATCTCTGTCATACTGAATAAATCAGATTCCTATGGCAGAGAGGCAAGAGTAGATACTGTTAAATACAGTTGTAGTCAAACCATATTGCAAATTAAGTTTTTTTTTTTTTTTGCAAATTAACAAACTGTCAGCTTATTGCAATAACCCAATCAAATGAGAACAATTTAAACAGCTCAACACAATAAATATAAGTGGTGGTTTCAACCAGGTTTCCAAATTAATGCAGTCTCAAAATGATTTAACCCTGAACAGAATTCATCATAAGAGCACACATTTGCAAATCAGGCGTTGTCTCAAGCACACGTGATTGATGGCTTAATTAGTTGCATCAGGTGTGCTTGAAAGTAAACACACAGAATAACTGGACTGGCTAGGGGTTTGCTTAATGTGATGTTTAAATGTACGTTAGAAAAATAATTGGCCCGAAGAGATAATTGCTTTGAACAAACAAGGAAAATGGTGAATGATGAATGTGTCTAGAGATTCAGTTGGAAGCATAGCTCGCTATAGGAACACTGGCTACACTACCTTGACCTGCAGCGTGTGGAGGGCAAAATGGATTTAACCAAGTATCTGGAAACTCGAGGAGAAAATGTCATGCCCTCTGTGAGGAACCTAAAGCTTGGGCACCCTTGGACCTTCCAACAGGACGTTCTGGAAGATTCTGGAGTGGCTGTTACTGGACTACTAAGGATGCTTTTCATAAAGAGGTTGAATAAATAAAACACAAAATCACTGTGTTTAATTTGGAGAAACCACTTGTTGTATTGTGCTGAGCTATTTACATTATTCTTGTCTGATTGGTTTATAGCAAAAATATTTGTGCATTTTGTTAATAAACCTAATTTGCAACAGGGGTAGAATAATTTCTTAACTGTAAAAAGCATATAACAGCCTGCTTGGGCAGCAATTCTCTGATCTAATGTAGAGAAGACTGAACTATTTGCAGCAGAATGGGCAATTACAATGTCTGGTGAAAAACAGGCAATGCGCATGAACTGGCTAATCTCATCCCTACCGAGAAACATCAAGGTGCTGGCAGCATCATGCTATGGAGGTTCTCAGCAGCAGGACCAGGGATACAGGAAGGACTGAGGGACGAATAATTGTAGTCAAATACAGACACATCTTTGAAAACCTCCTCCTCTGTGCACACTAATTCAGAATGATGTGATGGCTCACCTTTGAACAGCCAAAACAACTCTAGGCTAGCTTTGATGTGCATCTTTAAACGTCCTTAAGTAGCCACTACTACTTATTATAAAATTGTTTGGTTTTTTTTTTAAATATGTTTGAAGAAAAAAAAACAAGTGGGCAAAAAATGAAGGGGTCTGAATGCTTTTTGAATCCACTGTGTGTGTTCCAGGTTAATAAGCAAGAACATCACAAAAACAGTTCAATTAAAATTACAGCCAAACACAAACATTCCGTTCTAAACATTCTAAATGGCTGATTTGTTCTTTGTTTTAAACGTGTATTTTTGTTAGAACTTTGTTGTTCCCACGTGAGGACATCTTTATCCCACTGACATCACAATTTGAGAAAAACCCAAGGACCGAAAACCACAAAGAATTACTACAGATTAGGCTGTACTGTAGAGATGATCTTACATAAACACTTTACACTTAAGACCCAACTGCAACACCCCTACCGCAACACCTTTAGTTCTGGCTTGAACTATAAGAGTAAACGCATTTCCTCTCCTGTTCCATTTCCACAGCACACATTAATTGGGGAGATCATCTCCACACAAAAGGTAATTCACTGAGACTTATGAGCAGTTTGAAATACAACCAAGAGCAGATTACGTTCAAAAAAGCAAACATCAGTTAATCATCACCCTAAACATGCCTGTCAGACAACACCATGACCTAGGAGCATTACAAAACCTTACTTGTGCTGACTCTCATCAAGAGCTATTGTTGGGCCTGGGAAATAAAATAAATCAAATAAGTCCTGATGACACTACAATAAAAACTAAGAGGGCTGTTAATGAAGTCAGAGAACATTAAAAGGCCAGACCTGACGTGAATGAAATACAGCCGAGTGTTTGGGGACTGACAGAATGAAAGACTGACAATATAATACTTAATCTAATAATCCACTGCAGTTATTATGAATACTAAATTGGCAAATCATCAGTATGAGGTAAAATCAGCACTGACAGCCAGATGTGCTCCAAGGTAAAAACATCTGTTCAGCTGACCAATATTGTGCAAGTTGCCAGTCCTTTAGTAAAGTCAGTCACTGTGTTCAGGTTAAATGGAAGAATACTCATGGGGACGTGGTGGCTTAGTGATTATGGTACTGGACTGGACTGGTAATTGTAAGGTTGCTAGAGCAAGCCCCACATCTGCTATGTTGCTACTGCTGGACCCTTGAGCAAGGCCCTTAATCTCGTTTGCCTGGAGTGTATACAGTAAAACTGTTAAGTGTTTTTGAATAAAAAGCCTCTGCTAAACGGCATAAATGTAAATTAGCTCATTAAAAAAACTCCTAAGTTTAGGTTTTTCCACCACGACCATTACTAACAGTGGATTCAATTTGATAGTAGCACTTCTAACTGATTTAAAACTAATATTTATCCTGGTTAGGGTCGCTGCCATCGAAGGGCTTCGCCATTTACCTCCAAGATGTCGCCAATCATGTCTATGTGGACACCCAGCTGGTCGATAGCACCACTGATATTAGAACCCGGATCTCAGCAGTGGTAGATTATTATAGCCAAAACTTTTATTTACCTTAGTTGATTGTTAGCACCGTAACATGATGACACAGCTGAAAGGAGTAAGACCAGC
Source organism: Trichomycterus rosablanca (assembly GCF_030014385.1). Classification (NCBI taxonomy): domain Eukaryota; kingdom Metazoa; phylum Chordata; class Actinopteri; order Siluriformes; family Trichomycteridae; genus Trichomycterus; species Trichomycterus rosablanca. The sequence goes on along the minus strand of NC_085999.1, from coordinate 10,892,690 downwards.
TCTGATTGGTTAGAAAAAACTAGTGGAAATTAAAATGGCTGGACATGCTGGCGTTAATCCCAACAGAGACAGCACGGCTAGCAAGCCAGCCTTGATAAATGGCTACAAGGTGGTATAAGTGTGTGTGCGATGATTAATAGGCAGTACTTAAAGGTTTTGGTTTCAGGGCTGGTGCTTGTTCTAGAAAGTTTAAGCATCACTGTTCTAGATTATTCAGTCATTTATTCTGTAAAAGCTGATGAACTAAGCTGTACGAGTCAGATATACTGCTCATCAAAGATACATTTCCCCAAAGTCCTTTCTAATAATTAAACACTCAATTTAATTTTGCACTTTTTTTAAATAGTTCTGGGTGATACGTACACATTGTACCAGGTTGGTAAATCACTGTCTAATCGAGCACCATCAACTCTCACATCCTTACTGCCTTACTCAGCTATACAGTCTGCCTTGATTCACACAATCACACCTAAAATCATGAGTCAGGTTTCCTCTCGGGTTTTACCCTGCAGAGAAACTTAATGCCATTCCAGTTAAGTCTGTCATCGTTAGAACCACCTTATTGCAATTATTAGAGCTGATTGTGATCGAGATAATGTCAATGAATTTATGACTATAATTATTTATTTGAATAACTGAAGTGTTTTGCTTAGCATGGGAAACTTTTTTTCCTATAACACATTTGGATAGTTTTGCAACCTCTGTGAATTTTACTGTCACATTATATAGTTAAATCATTTAATATTTCATCAATAATTACAGGCTATTGGTGTAAACGTATAAAAACAGTAGAGGATTAAACTTTTAAATGCATTGGTTTGTATAACAATGATCTTTTACATTTCTCAATATCAGGTATTATTTTACCTAACTAAACTCCATGAAACTAAATACATTATGTTGTTGCTATAGTCACTCTTGTAATTTAACTAAATACTTGCCCCCGGTTGATGAGATTTAAAATTTTTATTTCGTATTATCTACTGCTTGAACCTTGTTAGTGTCAATATGGGTTTAGTTTCCAGAAAACAATGAGCATAAGGCAGAAATAAACCATACACAGGGTGCCAGTCCACCGCAGGGCCAAACCATAGCTAATCATGTCTGTGTAGACGCCCGCCTGACGAGCACATTCAAGGCTGAATCTCTGCAGTGGTGGGCTGGCGTAACAGACCACTGTGCCACCCGAGCACCTATGTGTCTATTAACATGACTGTGCCACTTCAGACCACTAGCACAGAACTGACTAATTCCTGTGATTGTTTGTTCATTTATTGGGATTTTAACATCATGTTTTACACATCAGTTACACTGATGACAGAACAGGAAGCTAGAGGTTACACATGATTCATCAGTTCAAGTTCAATGTCAAACAGAGTCACTGACCATTAACTACCCTTGTCTATGGACTATGGGAGGAAACCGGAGCTCCCACACAGGCACACAGAACACGCAAACTCCATACAGAAAGAACCCAGGCCGCTCCATCTGGGAAGCAGGTTCTTAAGCTTTACAACTTAGGGGAGGGTCACACATGTACCTCAATTTTTGTAATATTGGCATTAATATGGTTCGCAGCATGAGCTGGTTTGTAGACTTTCAGTAAGTCAGCATTAAATGTTTAGAGCTTGTTGTTATTGTTTTCTGAGATTAGTGGCTTCAATACTACAAAAACATCATGTAAGAAATCAGTATACTCCATTATTATATTTTAGGAAGTTTTAAAACCTAGGCACTTGTGGAAATAATTTCAAATCCTTGTATGTTTTGTACCAAAAAAGCAATCAGTAAGAAAAATGAACAGGTATAAAGCCATAAACCAAAAATAGGAAGTGAAAAGACATAAAAACCCAACCATGTAATCTAGTGTCTAAATTTGACACTTACCTATCATCCTCTCCATCAACAGGCAAGTTCTTCAGCAGACTGGCTGAGGCAGTTAAACCACCGCTCTCCTCCAAAGACACAGAGGTGCCACTTTGGGAGGCACTGTCACTAGCTGCCAGCTTGGGAAGTGTAATCAGGGACTGGTGCTGAATAAGAAGGCGCTGAGCATCCTCCAGCTGTGTGGCCATCAGCGAGGGGAGGTTGGCATACAAGGAATTGACAGCCGGCTGTGCCCCAACATCCTTAGCTCCATTCTGGGCCAGACTAGCCTGGGGGTCACTCTGGGCGTTGGGAGGCATACTAGATGAGGGCAGACTTGAAGTAACAGCAGGGACGAACTTGGCTCCTATGCCTTGACTGCTCAGAGAAACCTGCTGCTCCACAGACAGCTGTGAGGGAATGGCCCCACCAGATTTGGCCTGGGCCATTTGAGCTGATGTCTGCTGGGGCTGTAGAAGAGCTTGAGAAACTGACTGAGCAACAGCAGCAGGCACATTGGCTACAGGTGGTTTTGAGGCTGGCAATGCCTGACCATTACCTGTTAAGGCCACAGGGGGCATGGAGGTTGTCAGGTGGGATATGGTTTGTGCTGATCCTGAAGTAGCAACCTGGATTATTTGCTGAGGCTGTGTAAAGTCAGATGGACGAGCGACTCCTTGGCTTATTGAGTTGACATGCACCGGGGCAACTTGGGCTGGTGCAGCTGATTGTGGGGGAGGCGGGTAGGCCATCTGCTGCGGAGAGATCCCTGGCAAACTCTGAGCCGGAGTCAGCTGTGCTGCTTGGGCATATGTCAGCTGCTGTGGGGGCACTGCAGGAGATGGATGCCCAGCGGTTGTCTGCAAAGATGCCATGCTGACTGAAGCCTGCTGCTGATTGGAGGCCGGCAATGGTGCAGCAGGAGCAGACTTTAAATGTGGATGCACCATATCCTGGCGCTGCATCGGAGGCTTGGGAACATTTGCAGGGATGGAGTAATCGGGCTTTTGATTAGAAGGTGGAAAGCTCTGCTGAACAGCCGTGGTGCCGCCGATATCCCCACTGCTTACACTTTCAGAGTAATGACTTAGAGTGCTAATTGAGCTGTTGACAGAGCTACCACTAAAACTCTCTAAAGATCTCTCTGAATTTAACACACTGTCTGGTACAAAATGACGAATGCTCTCCACCGTTCGGGTGCTGGGAGCATTTTCAGAAGGCCCAGAACCTGGAGCATCTTTGTCATAATAGTCTGTGCATGTCCATCTTCCTTTCTTAAATGGCTCTGACGTTGAGTCCAATTTAACTACTCTGAAGCGTGAGCTGGTTGTATGGGGAACAGGCACTGGTGCTTGTTGAGTGCTGGAGACAGAAACAGCAGTTGGAGGATGGGTTATGTCTGTTATGCCCATGTGACTGACACTTGTTGACCCAGAGGCATTGGTGCCAGTTGTCAGTGTGATAGCACTACTTACTCTACTTGTATTATTCAAGCCAGTAGAAGGAGCTACACCACTACTGTTTGTAGTGATGCCACCCAAACCAAGCACACTGGAGTTCAAAAAATGAGGATTGCTTGATATGGGCTTAACAACACTATTTGTGGCAACAGATGCAGCAGAAACCATTCTAGTAGACACTACTTGGGCAGTACCAACCAAGGACTGACCAATAACACTTGTCGTTCCGACTGTTGCATTATCCACAATTCCTCCAACATTTGAAGGCATTTTCTGGTCTACAATTGGTAAAGCACCAGGGTTTGATGTGATGCTGGACACCACTGAACCACCGGGCAGGATTCCAACATGTGAACCACTTGATGTGGTCGAGATGGACTGAGCATTTCCAGAAGCAGTGGAGTGAAACTGGTGATGTTGGACATGGTGGTGATGGTGAACGGCACCGTTAACCATAGTCCCATGAGACTGGAGAATTGGTGGTTGATTTGGTGACACAGCTCCTGGGGTTTCAGCATCATAAAGGTTGTTTAGAGTTTCTTCAGACGAGCTCCTCTCAGGTCCTGCCGCATCATTGGGTCGTGATAAGGACATGTCCAGGATCTCGGAAGAGGACAGATCTTCTGTGTGGGACTCGTCCAGGTCGTCACAGCTCTCCGTGTCCTCGGTGATGCTGTTGTTTGTGCTGACAGAGATTTGTGCCGAGGTGACGCTGGTAATCTGAAAGCCACTCTTCTTTTTGATCTGTGTCCCTGCTGTGGGCACAACTGTGGGCAGAAGCGTGGACTGGGAGTGGATGCTGAGGCTGTGTGGAGGAGGAAGAGGATGTTGAGGAGCAAGTGAGGTTGAGGTCGAGATCGGGGCTGGGGGCTGAGGCTGAATCAATGCGACAGGCTTGAAGTCTTCTTGTGGCATCAGGTTGCTGGTAAGGCTGGGACCTCCAGATGAAACGATCAACGAAGAACCAGAGGTCCGTCTGGGACAACTCGCAGGCTGCGCCATTTTTCGTGCGCTTGCTGAATCTCCTGCAGAGTCAGGGTGATGCATTTCTACTGGTGGTCTCTGGTGGAGTTGTAAATACAGGCTACAAGGACTGTCGTGTTGACAGACTGTTTCTCAGGAGGAACTGCACCTCGTCCGAGTAATTTCCACATAAAACTAATAGACACTTTCACAAATAACAACCAGGAGTCGATAATTCCACTTTAGCGCTGAATCTCTGAACAATGTCCACGGCCGGGCGCACGCTAATATGCTAACTAGCTTGCTGGCTAAGTTCAAAACACTCGTCGAGAAAGCTTATTGCTAGCTCTCAACCTAGTCGGCGCTTGTTTGTTCGTGTGTTTGTCTGACGCCAGATGACAAAACGTCGTCAATGGAACATGTTTTATTCGTAAATTCACCTATATGACAATAATAATAAAGCAAAGGTTGATGTTAATAACCGAACACGGGCTACAAGTGCACGCACCGACAACACCACTCAAATCACACAGAGCTAGACTCTCAGTCGCATTCTCAATAGAACCATATCAAGCGGTAAATCATACAATCCTTTGTCGATGACAGAGCAGCAGACTCGGTTTACACTACTCGCGGTGTCGCTCCACTTGTTTATTCCATTCCTTCAGTTCTTTTGATTAATCCAGCGGTCACTGTGCCATTAGAAATCAGTCTCCTCTGTTTTTTGCTTCTAATGTAGCCGTGCTACTGCTAACCGCCTGTGACGAGCCAAAAGGGGGAGGAGAATTGAGCAACATGGCGACCGCGCATGTCAGTTTCCAGCCAGACATAAAGCCAGTCTGTTCCACAAACAAATTCTCCAGTTCTGGAAAATGATATTTCAACATAACTTCTCTCCTCATGGATCAATTTTATGGAATAATAGGGTAATCACAGTTGGTAGGAAGTCAATATTTAAAAAAGATTGGTATGAAAAAGGTATTGTATTTGTAAAGGATCTTTTAGATTGTCATGGAGATCTTTTAAATTTCTCATCCTTTGTTGGAAAATATGATCTTAGTTGTAGTTATAACGATTTTAAGAAGGTATGCAAAGCGATTCCTTTAGCATTGCTTCAACTTATTAAAAATGTCATGATATTTTCAAAGGTGACTGTTTCAGTGCCTACATTAAAAGTAAATGGCTGTAACTTGGTTGACTTCAAGTGTAATAACAGGATTATTAATGATGGTCTGAGACAAAAGATTTACTATGAATATAATAGAGATTCTTTCAAGAAACTTCCTAAAACAAATTATAAAACCATAATGACTTTTGCTCATTCCAAATTTGTCAAATGGCCTCTATCTCCTAAAGTGAAAGAGACTCATTTTAAAATAATAAATAAGATATATCCTGTAGCAGTGTTTCTTGAAAGAAGATTTAAATTTGATGTTGATTTATGTGCCTTTTGTAAGTCAGAAGATGAATCCCTGGAACATTTGTTTTTTTCATGTCAATATTCACAAGGTCTTTGGATGGACATTATAAATTGGATTAATCTTAAACTTAATATTCCTTCTTTTGGAATTGATGACATTTTATTTTATGTGGAAAACTTAAGTTCAGCTTTCTCTGATGCTATAAATGTGGTCGTACTTTTAGCAAAATACCACATTCACTGCAGTAAGTGGAGGGGTAACAAGCCCTCTTTCCTTTGCTTCATGAATGAATTTAAATCATACTATTCTGTAATAAATAGATTGAAAAACTGGAAAACTGCTAGAATCATCTCACATCAGATCTCTAAAAACTTACTGTTTTAAGTTTCTCATTGTATTACTGTATGGCTTTTCCTCTGTTAATAATAATAATTATTATTATTATGTTGCGCCCCCTAGATTGTAATTTATAGGTATGACATCCTCCACGAGAATTTTTATTATTTTTTATTGTTCTGTATGTTATGTTGTTTAAAATAAAAATTCAAAAAAAAAAAAAAAAAAAAAAAAAAAAAAAAGCCAGTCTGAGGAGAAGGCTTCGTCTCGAATAGACTTTTACTTTATACCGAAGTGCACTCGACAGGGCGTGGCTTCTACACCCTACAGAGTCCACTACGTGTCCGAATGGAGGTTATTTGGAATTCAGGCATAAAACAAGGGAAGCTAAAATATACGACTTGCTAATAGATAAATAGAAAGACGTGATGTTCACCCATAATAAACAACACATGCTTTAGCCTCGTATATTGCTTACAGATGTATATTTATTTATTAGGATTTTAACGTCATGTTTTACACACTGTGGTTACATTCATGACAGAACAGGTTACTCGTTACACAAGATTCATCAGTTCACGAGTTTAATGTCAAACACAGTCATGGACAGTTTTGTATCTCCAATTCACCTCATTTGCATGTCTTTGGACTGTGGGGGGGAAACCGGAGTTTCTGGAGGAAACCCATGCAGACACAGGGAGAACATGCAAACTCCACACAGAAAGGACCCGGACCGCCCCACCCGGGGATGGAACCCAGGACCTTCTTGCTGTGAGGCGACAGTGCTACCCACTTAGCCACCGTGCCGCCGAATTCAGGCATAAAACAAGGGAAGATAAAATATACGACTTACGTACGACTTGCTAATAGATAAATAGACAGACGTGATGTTTACCCATCCTAAACAACACATATGTTTTAGCCTTATATATTGCTTATATTTATTAATTAGGATTTTAACGTCATGTTTTACACACTGTGGTTATATTCATGATAGAACAGGTAGTTACTCGTTACACAAGACTCACAAGATTCACAAGTTTAATGTCAAACACAGTCATGGACAATTTTGTATCTCCAGTTCACCTCATTTGCATGTCTTTGAACTGTGGGAGGAAATCAGAGGACCCGGACCACTCTGGGGATCGAACCCAGGACCTTCTTGCCATGAGGCGACAGTGCTACCCACTGAGCCACCATGTTGCCCCGTTTACAGATGTATAAAATCTATTTTATAACATTAAATTAAATTAAGTTTAAATAAGGCCCTCCTGTTCTAGCATGACTGTGCCCCTGTGCACAAAGCAGGTCCAGAAGGGTGTGGTTCTGGTTTAAAGAGATGACGAGTAAGCTTTATGACCTGTATTTAATACATCACAGAACAATGACAATGTATTTGTTATACAGCCCACACATAGTCCTGACCAACACTACCAAACAACTAAGGAATTTTGCCACTTGTGAGTCAGTCCGTCTAGTCCAACGTTAGTGCCCTGTTTAACAAATGCTGCTTTGACAAAATGGGCACAATTTCTCAAAGACAGACTCTTGATAATGTTATAGCCACAACCGCTTGTGGGTTGGGGTACTACTCCATATTAATGCCTATCAGACGTGGTTCTACATTATACATATTTTTCTGTATATTTTTCTTTTGTTTTTTTGTTTTTGGTGAGCATGGGGGTGGCCCTTTAGCCTTCGTGTATCCAAGTGAGGAGTTTAAAATGCGCTTTCAATGAATACCTGTGCTGCACAATCATGTTGGCTCCAGACTGACAGCAGGCATTAAAACTAGATTTACACAGGCCTATGTCAAGATGCTTAGTAAACATAGTTTACGGTATTGATATTGCTACCTAGCACTGTCGCCTCAAAGCTAAAGGTCCTGGGTTCGATCCCCAGGTTGGATGGTTCGGGTCCTTTCTGTCTGGAGTTTTCACGTTCTCCCCGTGTCTGTGTGGGTTTACTCCAGATGCTCCGATTTCCTCCCACAGTCCAAAGACATGCAAGTGAGGTGGATTGAAGATACTAAATTGTCCATGACTGTGTTCGATATAAACTTGTGTGAACTGATGAATCTTGTGTAATGAGTAACTACCGTTCCTGTCATGAATGTAACCAAAGTGTAAAACATGACGTTAAAATCCTAATAAACAAACAAACAATAAAATGAATCAAGTGTACAAGTTACATTTTTAATTAAAAATGGTTAAAAATGAATTCATTAATGGATTAGTGGACTTTGACAGAAAAGGTATTGACAAGTTTTCCCAGATGAAAGATCATCATGCGTCTTTTCTTTTTAAGCAATGAATGTTACTTGTGAGTCTGTTTTGCATTATAACTAGGCGTGTTACTTTGGTGTTAAGGCACAGAAAGCATTGAGTTTCCCTGCTCTGAAATATAGCATAATTATGAAATTATGAAATAATATCCCAGTTGTGTGAGATCAAATGCCATTATTGTTGATATCACTCATATTCTGGTTTCCACTTTTGCTAACTCCTGCTTTACATTAATGTGCATTTGTGACTTCATTGATGAGGTTTGTGTATAGCTTCACTGACAAGTCAAATCCTGCCCAATGGGACAATGCCCATACAGAGTTTTTTGTGCCTCACCAGGCTTTCTTTGCCAGAGACGCCACTGATGCCCTTGGTTTTGAATGGATTGTCTACATACTGGATGGATGGATGAATTTACTGAGTAAATGCATTTGCATATTTTAAAAAGTCATTTACTTTAGCAATGTGGGTCCTTGGGACTTGGGTTTGATGTTTGCCTTTGGCCAATGCCTGAAGTTGCCCATGTTCCACCATGTGTATTTCCTTTGGGTGCCTCAATTTATTTCAACCTGTTAAAACCATACAGAGGGTTCATAACTTGCTTTAAGTTGTAGCTTATTGTAATTAATTAAGTAAATGTGTAAGTGAATATTGCCCTGTAATGACCTTGTGCCCTGTTTAGGATGCGTTCTCGCCTTGTGCCAAGGGTTTTTGGGTGAAATTGTTTGTGCCAGCTATTAAATACATTGCTAACTTAGCATTCCTTTAAGAGACTCTTACAAGGTACAGTGGGGCCAAAAAGTATTTAGTCAGCCACTGATTGTGCAAGTTCTCCTACTTAGAAAGATGAGAGAGGTCTGTAATTTTCATCATAGCTACACTTCAACTATGAGAGACAAAATGAGAAAAAAAAATCCAGGAAATCACATTGTAGGATTTTTAAAGAATTTATTTGTAAATTATGGTGGAAAATAAGTATTTGGTCAATAACAAACAAGCAAGATTTCTGGCTCTCACAGACCTGTAACTTCTTCCTTAAGAAGCTCTTCTGTCCTCCACTCATTACCTGTATTAATGGCACCTGTTTGACATCGTTATCTGTATAAAAGACACCTGTCCACAGCCTCAAACAGTCAACCATGGCCAAGACCAAAGAGCTGTCGAAGGACACCAGGAAGAAAATTGTAGACCTGCACCAGGCTGGGAAGAGTGAATCTACAATAGGCAAGCAGGTTGGTGTGAATAAATCAACTGTGGGAGCAATTGTAAGAAAATGGAAGACATACAAGACCATTGATAATCTCCCTCGATCCCGTGGGGTCAAAATGATCATGAGAATGGTGAGCAAAATATCCCAGAACTACACGGAGGGACCTGATGAATGACCTGCAGAGAGCTGGGACCAAAGTACCAAGGCTACCATCAGTAACACACTACGCCGAGAGGGACTCAAATCCAGCAGTGCCAGCCGTGTCCCCCTGCTTAAGCCAATACATGTCCAGGCCTGTCTGAAGTTTGCCAGAGAGCATATGGATGATCCAGAAGAGGATTGGGAGAATATCATGTGGTCAGATGAAACCAAAATTGAACTTTTTGGTAAAAACTCAACTTGTCGTGTTTGGAGGAAGAAGAATGCTGAGTAAACACCATACCTACTGTAAAGCATGGGGGTGGAAACATCATGCTTTGGGGCTGTTTTTCTGCAAAGGGGACAGGACGACTGACCCGTGTTAAGGGAAGAATGAACGGGGCCATGTATCGTGAGATTTTAAGTCAAAACCTCCTTCCATCAGTGAGAGCATTGAAGATGGAACGTGGCTGGGTCTTCCAGCATGACAATGATCCCAAACACACCGCTCGGGCAACGAAGGAGTGGCTCCGTAAAAAGCATTTCAAGGTCCTGGAGTGGCCTAGCCCGTCTCCAGACCTCAACCCCATAGAAAATTTATGGAGTCCGTGTTGCCCAGCGACAGCCCCAAAACATCACTGCTCTAGAGGAGATCTGCATGGAGGAATGGGCCAAAATACCAGCTACAGTGTGTGCAAACCTGGTGAAGACTTACAGGAAACGTTTCACCTCTGTCATTGCCAACAAAGGTTATGTTACAAAGTATTGAGTTGAACTTTTGTTATTGACCAAATACTTATTTTCCACCATAATTTACAAATAAATTCTTTAAAAATCCTACAATGTGATTTCCTGGATTTTTTTTCTCATTTTGTCTCTCATAGTTGAAGTGTACCTATGATGAAAACTACAGACCTCTCTCGTCTTTCTAAGTAGGAGAACTTGCACAATCAGTGGCTGACTAAATACTTTTTGGCCCCACTGTACATCACTTACGGACAGGGTTTATAAACATCTCTATTAGTTAAGGATCACTGTCATCTTTTATTGTTGGCTAATTCGGTTTAAGAAGCTACAGTTGTTTTAGATTTGACCCATAGACAGAGAGTGAATGAGTGAATGAGTGAGTGAGTGAGTGAGTGAGTGAGTGAGTGAGTTGCAGTGTGAGCGTCTGTTGCTGTCAGCAGCTTCAAATCATGCTGGCACTTTACAACTAAACAAACAGAGAGCTATTGTTCTATTAAACAATTGTACATTATTTCAACATCAAACTTTGATTTTTATTTTGTAAACATTATCAAATACCTTCATGATAAATTGCAAAAAGACACCATTCCCTGTTTAGGGCAAAACAAAAAAAGCACTTTTGAATTTTCATTGCTCTTTGCAGACATTAGAACATTGGGGCATAATGAAAGATGTTTATGGATTAAGCAGTATTAAGGCTATTAAATGAACCTGCTGCTGCAGTCACACAGTTATCTTGAAGTAACCTGAAGTGGGGGTGGCTCAGTGGTTAATATACTTGACTATAAATTACAGATTTAAGGGTTCAATACTCCCACGCTGCCAATGATGGGCCCTTCAGTTAGGCCCTTTACCTCGGGTTGCATAAACTGTGTCCTGTCTAAACTATAAGTTGCTCTAAATAAAAGTGTCTGGCAAATATGCCAATGCAAATACCAAAACTAACAAAAGGGGTATATCAGGACTGTACCATTAAAACCCTGTTTTCTAGGACTTGCACTAGCTGTTTTCTAGAACTTGTGCCAGCATGATGAATAAAGAAATACATATCTAAAAACAAAATTGCTAAAATAACACTGATAAAGCAACTTTGTTCTAAGCTCTAGACATTATGGAAACACTCCCATCACTGCATGCCCAATTTTACATCTTACAGGCACAAATATGTTGCAGGATGAACATTGGTACGAACCAAGTGTAATGACACCAAACAAAGTAAACAAGGCTTTTAAGGTTAAGAAACCTACAGTTTGTGAAGATGGATAATTCTGAATCACATAGTAAACATATAGTTTCAGTGCTCCAAACTTACAATACAATATTGAATGCAAAATGAATAGATACTGGAAGTGTCTGCTAGAAGTCTGAAATGTCTCCCATGGAGGTTTCCTTAAGGTGCTTTGGATTTCTTTTACCTCTAAAAACATCACTGTGATCAGGATGAAGCAGTTGTTAAAGATAAAGATTGTTTCAAGGAAGTATTGACTTAAAACAAAGCCAGTAAGTGTGATATCTACAAATGTCTTAAGAATCCTAAGAATTTTAAATGAAAGTGAGTTGTCTGCTAAGTTTATGGACATTATCCATATATCTTTAGCCATATAATACATGGCAAATAGTAAAAAAAATACATTTAAAAAACTTCGGATCACAAATACATAGTTGTTTCATATCAAGCCATAGCCTAGTGGTTAAGGTACAGGAGTAGTTATCAGAAGGTTGCTGGTTCAAACCCCACCACTGCCAGGTTGCTGGTATCGGGCCATTGAGCAAGGCCCTTAACCCTCAATTGCTCAGACTGTATACTGTACCAGTCGCTTTGGATAAAAGTGTCTGCTAAATGCCAAAATATTATATTCCTGCAGCCAGTTTCTGCTGTGCCCTTGAAGTACACCAGGATGTTGTTTAGAATGTTTCAGCACTTTTTCATTTTGCAAAGTGGTTATTAAGGGGCTTGTTGCAGAAGAGGTTTTGAATGAATATGAACATGTGATGAAAGGTTATCAGGGGTATTGATATCTGTATTTCCTAGGACATATTTTATAACATTTACTTTAACTACGAAATTTTTTTACATTATTGTATAAACTAAATCAAATTCATCTGAAGAATTTCAAACTTCTATAACGGTTCGTTTCTACTATAAGATTTAGTTTTCATTGCTTCTAAATAAAAACATTATACCTATTTACTTTTAAAAATAGGTAGAATATGTGCTCTACTGCCACCTAGTGGGTACTGCTATGAAACTGAAGCCAGGTTAACCTAAACCTGCTGTTTGTGTTTAATTTAGCCTAAAAATAATACATTCATTTTACCATGCAGTTTCATATTTGCAGTATGACGTTCTGATTTTTGAATATTTCTGAGAAATTCTCTGATACCTTCCAGGGCACAACATGCTCACCTGCTTGCTTTTTACATACACAAACCCTATTTCCAGAAAAGTTGGGAAACAAGGGTAAACATACCCTATATTTTGCAATATGTAGCAGCAGGTAAGGGTAAACATTTTTTATAGAACATTCAAGTTACATTGTTTAAAACTTTCCACAATAAGCAGGTGATTTGGAAACAGGGGAGGGTATAATAACTGGGTATAAAAGGAGGATACACCAAAGGCACAGTCGTTGCAAGCAAAGATAGGTCGTGGCTCATCACTTTGTGCCAAACTTTGTAAAAGAAAGGCTGAAAAACACAGTTAAATTTTTGATCTCAGACTCAGACTCAGCTTTATTGTCATTCAAAACCATGTACATGATTAGGACGAAATGCAGTTACTTAGGTCTCGGTGTGTGTAAACATAATAAAATATAAAATATAAATAGCAAAAAAACTATGTTAAGTAAAAATAAAACTTAAGACTTAAAAAACTAGAAGAAATAACTAAGATAGGAATTTTAAATATTTACATTTACATTCGAGTATTGCACAAGTATTGCACAGGAACTACAGCAGCTTTATGTGGATCTAAAGTGCATGATTCAAAGTATAGCAGCAGAAAAAGGCAGCACCAGGTCACAGGTGTTTAAGGTAATTGGTGCATAGACAGTACATCTTTGAGCCCTTAAATAGCATTACATTAAAAAAATGTCAGGCTACTATGATAAACATTTAAATCATATAATTTATTTTATTTTTAACAACTGTAAGCAATGAGTGTGTCCACATACTTTTAATCATACTTTCTATATAAAACATTGGTTTGTTGCCAAGGTCAGGAAGAAAACCTAACATGTTACCTCATGCTGAGAGGAAATGTATTCAGTCTAATTCTAGAGCCACCAAAAAAATAGTGTCATAAATCAGGAGCTTCTGGAACACAGGTAAACATATTGTAGTGTTATTTGCAAACTGTGTTGGCTCTTAAGAGTACACACTTTTGTGCAGCTGGCAAAGTGGGTGTTATACATTTTACAATAACGTGGGTCCTAGCATCCAAGGTTTGAACCACATCTTTATTTTATCCAATGAGTTGTTTTGGTATGACCATATTCAGTTTGGCTTTGTATTGTCAAAGCATTATTAAACAGGAAACATACATAAAAAGAAAAGAAAATAGTAATAATATAAATTGCAACCATAAAAAGAGCAGCTTCTTTTTTTTCTCCTAACAGGACAGGCAGTTTGTCCTTATTAGAGAAACTTCTCATATTAGTGTAGTTTTGTAGTGATGTGCGATACTGCAAAATTTGGTATCGATCCAATACCAAGTAAATACAGGGTCAGTATCGCCGATACCGGTATTTTTTAATAATTAAGGTAGATGCATTATCAAATTGCTAAATATGAATGAATTTTCATGACCTTTAAGTGTATTATTGTAATAGTGTATTATTGTAGTGGTCATTTTTTGTAAGTGGCTGCTCTCAGTAGGGTTGTACATCAATTCAGTTGTTTAAAGCGGTCCGATTTCTTGTTTCTGGTGCTTTACTTTCTCACAACATTACCATCATGGCGTATCACCACAAAGCGGCTAACTCATACCACATAGTTGTGTTTGCTGGGTGAATAAATTTGTACATTTTTAATAGTTTAATAGATGTGTCCTTGTTTTTTTTTCTTTTTTTTAAAATATATTTTTCCCCCTCTTTTTATCCCCCCAATTTTTATCCCCCAGTCTAGTTGTGTCCAATTACCCTGATTGCGTCCTCTATACTGATTCGGCCCTTCACCGCTGACTGAGGACGCCTCTCAACTGACATACACCCCCTCCGGTACGCACAGTCAGTACAGATAGTGCATTTTTCACCCGCACGAGCCGAGTTCATATACTTGACAGGCACTGTGCACGGAGGGACACACCCCATCAGCATTATTCCTCAGCCCTGTGCAGGCGCCATCAGTCAGCCAGCAGGGGCCGCAGTCGCACCAGTTATGAGGACCTATGATCCGACTTTTTACCACTAACCCTATGAACAACAGCCAATTGTTGTTCATACAGCCGCCCAGCCCAATCGGAGAGGCAGAGCTGAGGTTCGATATGATGTATTCGAAACCCCAACATTGGTGAGGGGTATAAAATTGACCCTATTTCTGTATCTGCAAAGCAAAGTATTAAAAAACTTACAATCTTCCAGTGCCTACCAACGTACTGATGTCTGTTAGGATTTTAACTAACGTGACGGTACCACAACAAAACACAGCAGAGCAGGAGGGAGGAGTGAGGTGAGCATGTAAGATGTGAGATGAGCCGCTACTGCCTGTACAGACATGATATTTACTTTCTGATGGAATGGGAGAAACGTACTGAATGTAGCGAAGAAAAAAAACCTAAAGGATCGATCCCATCACACAAGTATCGATCCGATTCCAATACCGACGCTGGTATCGATAATATCGATATTTGGATCGATCCGCCCACCTCTATAGCTCTGTCTCCACACAGCTGCTGTTGCACTGATGGCAGTCTTTGCTCTTTAGGTATTCATTGTCTGTGCAGATTTTGACATTTTTTCGTGTCTGTGTAAGCCAGCCACGATCATGTAAAAGATAACGAGAAATATTTAGTTTAAATAAATAAATGAATAGTTGAATAAATAAATGTTAATAGTATGTTATTGTGGTAGATTTAGAAGTATAGCATTAGCTTTCTTCATTTCCTGAAGTGACCACTAGGTGGCATTATATACACTGCGCTCTCAAAACAATTGACCCACGTCTCAAACCACACGTGCCCTGTGGACTCCTGTATAGTCTGTTTAAAACTTATGTGCACGTTGGTGTTTTGGATGAAGCCTTAGATTTAGATTGTTGATTTGTATAAAGCTGGACGGCTGCAACCATGTCTGATAAAGGCCGCGACGTCGATTTAACAAGAGCTAAGCAAAATACCGGCGTGTGGCTGGTGAAGGTCAGGCCTGTGCTCTTACACAAAACTATGGCCTTGTACTTTATTTTTCCTGTTTGTTTTCCAAATAAAATGACATTATTATAATTGCTTGAGATTAACAGTATGATGCTGATCTGAATTAGACTAGTTGATTAGGCCTGCTATGTTTCATTAGGTTCCCAAGTACCTTGCACAGCAGTGGGGGAAAGCATCTGGACGAGGAGAAGTTGGCAAGCTTAAAATAACTAAGTAAGCATTATGGATTGTGTATGCAGCTTAGTTATCAGTACTTTTGTCAAAACGTTTTAAAAAGCCATTGACCATCCTTTTTTTTTCTTTTTTTACCTCGTTAAGACATCAAGGAAAAACAATGGTAAGTAATTCATTTATGAGGACCCTCATATGTTTACATGTACTCTTATAGAATAGGGGAGGATGGAGTTTGTTGAAATGGAGATAAATGTTTGTTCTGTGTAAATATATGCTAGATATATGTTTTAAAGGATTTATTTAACCTTTTTATTTAATATGATCTCTTTTTGTAGTATTATTTATTAAGGTATTAAGTTGGGGTTGGGGCATTTCTAAAAGTTAAAAAACCAAACACCATTTTTTACCTATTTACCCATTAAAATAATTTTTTTTAACCTATTTACCTATTTAAATATCATAATGGGTGGTCCAGGTCCTTTCTGTGTGGAGTTTGCATGTTCTCCCCGTGTCTGTGAGGGTTTCCTCCGGGACCTCTGGTTTCCTCCCACAGTCCAAAGACATGCAAGTGATGTGAATTGGAGATACAAAATTGTCCATGACTGTGTTTGACATTAAACTTCTTGTGTAATAATGAAACATTTCTGTCATGAATGTGTAAACCAAAGTGTGTAAAACATGATGTTAAAATCCTAATAAATAAACAAATAATTTAAATATCCCAAGAATAAAATAACCACTAATATGTAACAGGAATTAGTTATACAGATTCACTACATGTGGCGATGCAATTCAGGAGAGACTAATGATGAACAATACACAAACAGAAATTATGCATGACAGTAAAACAGTAATATGTGTAGTAACATTTTATGTGTGAATAATTAGTCAGAATTTAATCTTGGTTGACAAAGACAACATATTAACACAGCATAAGGTTAGTGCAGTTCATCAGGGGTTATCATACCTATTTGATTAAAAATGACTTTTATCTGGTATCATCCTGGGCTTGATCCCCAGGTGGGGAGGTCAGGGTCCTTTCTGTGTGGAGTTTGCATGTTCTCCCTGTGTCTGTGTGGGTTTCCTCCAGGAGCTCTGGTTTCCTCCCACAGTCCAAAGACATGCAAGTGAGGTGAATTGGAAATACAAAATTGTCCATGACTGTGTTTAACATTAAACTTGTGAACTGATAAATCTTGTGTAATGAGTAACTACCGTTTCTGTCATGAATGTGTAAACCAAAGTGTGTAAAACTTGATGTTAAAATCCTAATAAGTAAATAACTTAAATGTCCTAAGAATAATATAACCACTAATATGCAGCAGTAAAATCCTGGAACAATTTAAACAGATTCACTACATGTGGCGATGCAATTCAGGAGAGACTAGTGATGAACAATACAAAAACAAAAATGATGGATGACAGTAAAATAGTAGTGTGTAGTATTTATGTGTGAATAATTAGTTGGAATTTAATCTTGGTTGACAAAGGCAACATATTAACACAGCATAAGGTTGGTGCAGTTCATCAAGGGTTATATACACCGATCTGCCATAACATTAAAACCATCTCCTTCTTTCTACACACACTGTCCATTTTATCAGCTTTAGTTACCATATAGAAGCACTTTGAAGTTCTACAACTACTGTACTGTCTCTGACTTTACATCTACAAGGTGGACCAACTAGGTAGGAGTGTCTAGTAAAGTGGACAGTGAGTGGACACAGTATTTAAAAACTCCCAACAGCGCTGCTGTGTCTGATTCACTCATACCAGCAGAACACACACTAACACACCACCACCATGTCAGTGTCACTGCAGTGCTGAGAATGATCCACCACACAAATAATATCTGCTCTGTGGTGGTCCTGTGGTGGTCCTGACCATTTAAGAACAGGGTGAAAGCAGGTTAAAAAAGTATGTAGAGAAACAGATGGACTACAGTCAGTAATTGTAGAACTACAAAGTGCTTCTATATGGTAAGTGGAGCTGATAAAATGGACAGTGAGTGTAGAAACAAGGAGGTGGTTTTAATGTTATGGCTGATCAGTGTATATCTAATGTAAAAAGCACTTCTCTCTGGTATCACATAGAAGGATGTTAAATGCAACATGATTTTAGTAGTAAATAACTGTAAAAATGTTTTGTGACAGCAAAGAGGTTAAGGTTGTTTTTGGAGTAACCTGGGTTATACTGGTGCCAACTGTGCTAAACAACCAGACTCTCACCTGTGGGATCAACAGTGAATGCAATACTGTGTTAGCAATATACTGTGTAACTACCTCAGCAGTGTAACTACCCCCCTGTGTAAATGCACTACACAGGTGGTAATGTAAACCTAATTTCTTACATAAAAGGTAACCACTCCACACCACACCACACCACTCAGGTATTACAGTATAAAGTTTACATGACCATGAGAGTAATCAGATTACTACTGAAACCAATAAAGTCGTAGTTTTCATCTAAAACACTAAGTGAATAAAAACATCAGTGTGCTACATGTCACTGCTGATTTACAGTGTAGGAGTATGCTTTTGAAAACAATTTTGATATGAAAGGCCTTGGAAAGTCCATTTAATTCTGCTACAGAACATAACCTTGACAGAGTTTGAATGTCTGCCTGTTCCTCAGGTGTCCTTTAATCTGAACGAAGAGCTGAGTGTGGTTGAAAATTCATCAGAAAAGTCGAAGTCAGTACGAGCCCCCAGAGAGCATCCGTTCACGATGCAGACGGTGGGGGGCCAGACCCTGGCCGTCTTCTCTGAGAGCTCCTCAGGTGAGCCTTCACTTCAAACACTCATGAAAGGAAGTCTGTGGAGAAAAACTTTTCTTACATATCTAATGAGAATTCACAGTAGCTGGGATGCTTTAAAGAAACATTAAAGTCATGTAATGATTTTTAAATGGTTAAATTCTCTGTGATTACTGATAGATTTGACAGCAAAAACTAAAATAATTATTCATAATTACAAAGTGAATTTTCCTATGTAAAACTTAATGAGTGCTTCTGAAAAAAATTGGAGAAATTTAATTGGCCGCTGTTGTGGTGGAGTCTATATATTGCCACAAATATAAAGCACTTACATTTTCAGAGGATTATGTACCTTAAACCTTAAATAACATAAAATCACTCTCTAAAATATGTAAAGACAGCTATATACTAACTACAACCTCCATTTCCAGAAAAGTTGGGACGTTTTGTAAAAGCATCTCTAATTTGTTCATTCTCTTGAATCGTTATTTAACTGATAAAAAGTAAAGAAAGTAAAGATTTCCAATGTTTTTACTGATCAACTTCATTGTATTTTGTAAATGAATCACATTTAGAATTTTATACCTGCAACACACTTCAAAAAAGTTGGGACAAAGACAAAACAGTTAAAGTTTATAGAATAAGCAGGTGAATTGGAAACATAATGTGTGCAGCATGTGGTTTTGCATTGTCTTGTTGAAAAATGCATGGACGTCCCTGGAAAAGATGACATCTTGAAGGCAGCACATGTTGCTCTAAGATGTACTTTTCTGCATTAATGCTGCCATCACAGTAGTGTAAATTACCTTTGCCAAAGGCACTGACACAGACCCATACCATGACAGACCCTGGCTTTTGGACTTGTTGCAGATAACAGTCTGGATGGTCCTTTTCAT
Source organism: Trichomycterus rosablanca (assembly GCF_030014385.1). Taxonomy (NCBI): domain Eukaryota; kingdom Metazoa; phylum Chordata; class Actinopteri; order Siluriformes; family Trichomycteridae; genus Trichomycterus; species Trichomycterus rosablanca. Next base: position 10,873,071 of record NC_085999.1, on the reverse strand, counting down.
CTTTGGTCTGGAGCACACGGCATCCATTTTGTCCAAAAAAGACCTGGAATGCTGATTCATCTGACCACAGTACACATTTTTTGCACAGTAAAGTTTTAAGTGGCATTTGTGCATGTAACTCCGTATTGTAGTGCTTGACAAAGGTTTGCCAAAGTAATCCCTTACCCATGTGTTTATATCAGCTATTGTTGAGTGGCGGTTGCAGTTCTTGATGCAGTGCCGTCTAAGGGGTTGAAATCAAGGGCGTTCAGCTTAAGCTTGCGCCCTTGGCCTTTACGCACCTAAATTCCTCCCGATTCCCTGAACCGTTTAATGATATTGTGCACTGAAGAGAGAGAAATATGCAAATCCCTTCCAATCTTTCTTTAAGGTTCATTGTTTTTAAACATTTCCATCATTTTCTCACACATTTGTTGACGAACTGAAGATCCTTTGTCCATCTTTGCTCATCAAAGACTCAGCCTTTCCTGGATGCTGCTTTTGTACCAAACCATGATTACAATCACCTGTTGACATCACCTGTTTGGAATCACATCATTATTTAGTTTTTTCACCTCATTACTAGCCCTAAATTGCCCCCGTCCCAACTTTTTTTGGAATGTGTTGCAGGTCTGAAATGCAGGAATGGAGGTATATTAACAAATGAAATGAAGTTGAGCAGACAAAACATGAAAGATCTCAGGTTCATCCTGTCTGCAATCAAATTAAAGTCAAAGTAAATCTAAGGAACACAGCATTTTTATTTTATTTTTATTTTTCTTACTGTCCCAACTTTTTCTGATTTGGGATTGTACAAGGAAACGTAACTATGTGCTCTGAGGAGCATTTGTGGCACTTTAAACAAAAAAATCCACATGGTTGATTTGCTGATGGAAAAGAGGAGTGATACTGTAATGTTGAGATCATTACAGAATTACAAGTAAACACCAGATCCTGATGTTTTTACCAAATGTAAATGTATGGCCTATTAGTGTTTACTGGGATACAAAGAAATCATTACATGATAGTGAATATTTAATTAAAATGAACTAATATTTCGTAAAAAGGTTTATTTAAACAGTCCTTTAAATGTAAAACATCATTACTCTGGTTTATCATGCAGCATCTTAGTGCTTGATTCTGGCATGTTGAAGACTTGATCTCTTTGTTTGATTTGTGCTTTTAATCTCTCGGCGTCTTACATGTGTGTGGTCATTGTAACAGAACCTGTTTTATGCGAGCATGTCATTGTGCTAACAAAAAGAAGTAAATTGTAATACACGGATGTCATGTGTTGTTAAAGAAGGGTGTCTTTGTTAATCATAAAGCATATTCCCATTAATTACTCAAATCTAGTGTTAAACGAAACTTATCGTTTACTGTATTTTTGTTTCTCTTGCTTATGAATATTTTTTGCAGTCGCCTGTCTCACTCTCACAAGCCGCAGGTATTGATTAAGTCGTTGCTTAGCAACAGGTTAGCCACCGAAGTTGGCAATGAATAGAGGCTCTCGCAGCAGTTAAAAGCTTTCTCTGGCCTATGGGGGTGGATGGGAGGGAGGGGGAATATTTTTCTAAACAAGTTATGAATATAAGGAGTTCAGGATTAAAAAGTGCTTCATTAAATGCAGTACTGTGTAAGCGCTTTAAGGTCTCTCAAAGAATTTTGCTAACTATCTACACCGATCAGCCATAACATTAAAACCACCTCCTTGTTTCTACACTCACTGTCCATTTTATCAGCTCCACTTATCGTATAGACGCACTTGTAGTTCTACAATTACTGACTGTAGTCAATCAGTTTCTCTGCATGCTTTGTTAGCCCCCTTTCATGCTGTTGTTCAATGGTCAGGACTCTCCCAGGACCACTACAGAGTAGCTATTAATTGGGTGGTGGATAATTCTCAGCACTGCAGTGACACTGACATGGTGGTGGTGTGTTAATGTGTGTTGTGCTGGTATGAGTGGATCAGACACAGCAGCGCTGATGGAGTCTTTAAACACCTCACTGTCACTGCTGGACTGAGAATAGTCCACCATCCAAAAATGTCCAGCCATCAGCACCCTGTGGGCTGCGTCCACTGATGAAGGTCTAGAAGATGACCAACTCAAACAGCAGCAATAGATGAGCGATCGTCTCTGACTTTACATCTACAAGGTGGACCAACTAGGTAGGAGTGTCTAATAGAGTGGACAGTGAGTGGATACGGTATTTAAAAACTCCATTGATGTTTCAGTTCATTCTGAAGCTGTTCAGCAGGGCTGAATTCAGGGCTTTGTGCAGGCAACTGGAGTTTCTTTAAACCAAGCTTTAAAGCTCAGTTATAAACTGTTCTTTTTTACTGCTCACTATTCTCCTCCTCCATTGTTGTTTGTCATTTGTATGTAAAATGTCATTGGGTATGTTATTTAGAACTGAGGACACTGCTTGTTGTAGCTGTAAAAGTGGAATTAGTACATATTCTTGCTTGGTATACCACTTCAGCTGCTCATTAGTCTGGGATTACTGCACTTCAAAAAGATATTGTCTAGCTTGTTTTGCTTCAGAAAGAAACATGTACAAATGAATGCATTAGGGCTGGGCAGTATGACTAAAAATTTGTACCATGGTATTTTTTGAGATTCTGAGGGTTTCACGGTTTATCACGGTATGTTTTATTTTTTGTATGACTGGGACCTTTTATATGTCTGTGACTGATTCCACTGTCATAAGTACATAGGATATAAAACGTTTTAAGTTCACCATGTATATAATGAAGGTTTTGAGTGCTATAAGCTTTGCTTGGCCACACAAAATGACAATATATGATGGAATCAGTACGTGTGAAACAGGTGCAATAAATACAAGTATTGTACAATTATCCTTAGCTCTCCCTTTAACAAATAAAACCACTTTTGTAAACTCCACTGTACAACTTGACCACTGGTCTGTTGTAGAAAAGTGGATGACTTTAAATATCTCAGATTCCAGTTCTCTTATAACGTTGGTTAGCAACTGACCTGAAGTACTTTCACCCTGTAAGACAAACCTGGAATCCAGTGTTTTAATTATTGCTCTGAAAGCTTCTTTCTCGACTGTCTATAGAGGAATTGTGTCCTTGCATATGTGGATTGTTACTGCGTTCGTAATGTCATTGTTTGTAACAGCCGTGGCTCGACAAACCATACAGTATAAAGTGTTTTAGTCTGTTCTAAACTGGCAGGTTCTTCCGGTGCATATTTGGTCTTCCTCTCTTCATCCTCCATCTGTTTTTGTTCATTTTTTTCACCATATTGAGGAAATTTGCATGGCGCTCCATGGTGCTTTTAGCGGTAAACAATATTACTGTATATGATTTGCTGCCTTCTGAAGCTACAGCTGTTGTATTAACTGTGCTATGGTATGGCAATATATAAAAAATACATATTGTATGAGGAATGAAAGACAGTATACTGAATATACCATCATACCAGCCTGCCCTAGAATGCATATTCATTTAGCTCTTTTCTTTTTACAGTTTTTTTCCGCTGAGTTAATTGAAATGCTTTGTTTACAGAAATTGACACCAATGCTAACTTTTTTTAATTGTTTTTGCATCATTTCCACCAGCCTTAGCTTACAAGGTATGTCTATATTAATGCTACCTTTACAATATTTTACTGTAGAAATTGTGTTACATGTCCTACTTTATTCTTATTAGACCAGATGGCTTTTGTCACTTATTAGGATTCCTCAGGTGATTTTCTGATGCAGTAATTTTTTTAATAAGTCTTTATTTATTATTTATTTATTTTTTAGGGTTTTAAAGTCATGTTTTACACACTTTGGTTACATTCATGACAGGAGAGGTAGTTATTTGTTACACAAGATTCATTTCACAAGTTCAATGTCAAACAGACACAATTTAGTATCTCCAATTCACCTCACCTTCATGTCTTTAAACTGTGTGTGGAAACTGGAGCTCCTGGAGGAAACCCACACAGACATTGGGAGAACATGCAAACTCTACACAGAAAGGACCCAGACCGCTCCACCTGGGAATCAAACCCAGGACCTTCTTGCTGTGAGGTGACGGTGCTACCCACTGAGCCACCGTGGCCCCCGATAAGTCTTTACATTTGCATTTTTGGCATTTAGCAGATGCTTTTATCCAAAGCAACTTAGTCATGTGACAGTATATTATCTAAGCAATTGAAGGTTAAGGGCCTTGCTCAAGGGCCCATCAGAGGCAACCTGTCAGTGGTGGGGTATTAACCAGGTTTGACCTTTCAGTTCCAGTACCCAAACCGCTAGGCTACAACTGCCCTGCTACAGGGTTGCCTTTATTTGAACACTGGATTAAGTCACAATCAGATTGACAGTGGGCAGCTAGTAATTCAAGGGTCAACCTGAAATAGGCAGTGTTGCTTCAGTTTCACAGAAGCTCTAATATATGTTCAGTGCCTTGTAATGAAATGTGTAGTGTGTACATTTGGTAGGAAATGGAAAACAAATTAGGGAGTGTGAGCTATGTTCAACAAAGTTTTTCTTTTTCATTCCCTGAAGTTAGCAGGCTGTGGTTTGTTGGGAGTGTGTGCTTAACAGGAAGTGGTGAATAAAGGTGCTGCAGAGGCTTTAATAAGATGACTGGGTCAAATGTGTGAGATTGGGTGCTTGTTAACAGTGCACGCTTTGTTGCAAGGCAGGTAGGCTGGAATATCAACCTCCCTTGACACATGTAGGCGCATGTAGTCTCTTTCCAGGATAGACTAGTGCAAAAAGCTTGATTCATAAACACACACACACACTTTAAAATGACTTATTTTCAGATGTTTATTTTCAGAAATGATGCAGTTATTAATGATGAGTCCATACAAACTCTAAATAAGATGTTCACACAAACAAAACAATTTCCCCTTTGTGACCTGAAATAGAAGGGAATAGAAATAGTCTGTCATAAAAATAAGCCAAATAATGGACATATTCAGTGCGGGAAAATATACAGTGGGGCCAAAAAGTATTTAGTCAGCCACTGATTGTGCAAGTTCTCCTACTTAGAAAGATGAGAGAGGTCTGTAATTTTCATCATAGGTACACTTCAACTATGAGAGACAAAATGAGAAAAAAAAAATCACATTGTAGGATTTTTAAAGAATGTATTTATAAATTATGGTGGAAAATAAGTATTTGGTCAATAACAAAAGTTCAACTCAATACTTTGTAACATAACCTTTGTTGGCAATGACAGAGGTCAAACATTTCCTGTAAGTCTTCACCAGGTTTGCACACACTAGCTGGTATTTTGGCCCATTCCTCCATGCAGATCTCTAGAGCAGGGATGTTTTGGGGATGTCGCTGGGCAACACGGACTTTCAACTCCCTCCACAAATTTTCTATGGGGTTGAGGTCTGGAGACGGGCTAGGCCACTCCAGGACCTTGAAATGCTTTTTACGTAGCCACTCCTTCGTTGCCCGAGCGGTGAGTTTGGGATCATTGTCATGCTGGAAGACCCAGCCACGTTCCATCTTCAATGCTCTCACTGATGGAAGGAGGTTTTGGCTTAAAATCTCACGATACATGGCCCTGTTCATTCTTCCCTTAATACGGATCAGTCGTCCTGTCCCCTTTGCAGAAAAACAGCACCAAAGCATGATGTTTCCACCCCCATGCTTCACAGTAGGTATGGTGTTCTTGGGATGCAACTCAGCATTCTTCTTCCTCCAAACACGACGAGTTGAGTTTTTACCAAAAAGTTCCATTTTGGTTTCATCTGACCACATGATATTCTCCCAACCATATGCTCTCTGGCAAACGTCAGACGGGCCTGGACATGTACTGGCTTAAGCAGGGGGACACGCCTGGCACTGCAGGATTTGAGTCCCTCTCTGCGTAGTGTGTATACTGATGGTAGCCTTTGTTACTTTGGTCCCAGCTCTCTGCAGGTCATTCATCAGGTCCCTCCATGTAGTTCTGGGATTTTTGCTCACCGTTCTCATGATCATTTTGACCCCACGGGATGAGATCTTGCGTGGGGCCCCAGATCGAGGGAGATTATCAATGGTCTTGTATGTCTTCCATTTTCTTACAATTGCCCCCACAGTTGATTTATTCACACCAACCTGCTTGCCTATTGTAGATTCACTCTTCCCAGCCTGGTGCAGGTCTACAATTTTCTTCCTGGTGTCCTTCGACAGCTCTTTGGTCTTGGCCATGGTTGAGTTTGGAGTCTGACTGTTTGAGGCTGTGAACAGGTGTCTTTTATACAGATAACGAGGTCAAACAGGTGCCATTAATACAGGTAATGAGTGGAGGACAGAAGAGCTTCTTAAAGAAGAAGTTACAGGTCTGTGAGAGCCAGAAATCTTGCTTGTTTGTGGGTGACCAAATACTTATTTTCCACCATAATTTACAAATAAATTCTTTAAAAATCCTTAAAAAAATTTTTTTTTCTCATTTTGTCTCTCATAGTTGAAGTGTACCTATGATGAAAATTACCGACCTCTCTCATTGTTCTAAGTTGGAGAACTTGCACAATCAGTGGCTGACTAAATACTTTTTGGCACCACTGTATGAATCAAAGTCAGGTGCTAATCAGAGACACTAGTAGTATTTATAAAGGCTTGTGAATAATGGCTCATAAAATGTATTCGAATAATGTTTTTATTTACTTGATTATAACAGTTGTGTAAATCAGAATGATATACTGTTGATTACTAATGCTGTTATGTTCAATTTGTTTAAATTTTTTACTTCTGGCTTGTGCTAGCATTTAGTGTATAGGTAATTAATGCTGCTGCAAATTTACTAAGCCATATTTACATGTAGCCTGATAATTAATTAATAGTCTGACTGATAGCTCAATCAAAATGGACATATTCTATGTATACACCTCGATCAGAATAAACTAGTCAGATTGAAGTTATTCCGAATACAATTTCTATCCAGTTGAACAAGGAGGATAATGCTTGAAATAATCCATTAAATAGAGGAATAATCATTCAACATGGTCTCCTCTGCAGAGGAGACAAAATATAGACTGCGAAGTTTAAAAGACTTAAGACCGGACACAACAGGTGAGGCTGGGGGATATCAACTCTGCCATAAGATCAGTCAGCACTGGTGCACCACAGGGTTGTGTCCTTTCGCCATTGCTGTTCTCTCTCTACTCGAATGACTGCATCTCTACAGACTCAACAGTAAAACTCCTGAAGTTTGCAGATGACACTACAATCACTGGATTAATCCAGGATGCAGATGAGTCTGCATATCGGCAGGAGATTGATTGGCTGGTGCTCTGGTGCAGTCAGAACAACCTAGAGCTGAACACTGTAAAGACTGTAGAGATGGTATGGGATTTTAAAAGGACACCTTTAACACTGCTCCCCATCACCATATCCAACAGCACTGTGTCTACTGTGGAGAGTTTCTTGGGAACTATAATTTCCAATGACCTAAAGTGGGAGTACAACACCAACTCCATCCTCAAAAAGGCCCAGCAAAGGATGTACTTTCTGTGTCAACTGAGGAAACACTGTCTGCCACAGAAGCTGTTGAAGCAATTCTACACCGCAGTCATTGAATCTGTCCTTGTGCACATCCATTACAGTGTGGTTTGGGTCAGCCACAAAACAGGACAGATGGAGATTGCAAAGGGTGGTGGATAGAGCGGAGAAAATCATCGGTGCTCCCCTGCCCACCCTCTAGGACTTATACAAAACAAGAATCAGAAACTGGGCAGAAAAAATTATCACTCACACCCTGGAAACTAACTTTTTGGCAGGTGCTACAGATCCCTGCACACTAAATCAAACAGACACTGTAACAGTTTTTTTCAGTTTACATGCCACCCTGCACTTTATTCATGCCGTACATTACTGTAATTTTATTAACATTTTTACTATTTATCTATGCTATTTTTCTATTTTCTGTATATATACTAAATTCTGTCTAGCATGTTAAATTTGTACATTATCTGTATAGTCTTGTCTGCATATTGTATTGTTTGTATATTGTAGAGAGCTAACAACAGCCAAAAACCAATCCCTTGTGTGTTAACATACTTGGCGAATAAAGCTGATTCTGAGAATAGTTAGCAGGATGGACAGTCATAAGGCACACAATAACGAATTGTTCAGAGAAGTATTTAAGCAAATGAATGATAGTGAGATCACACGAAATATAAAGCAAATTAAAAACTGATTATCTCTACTCTACTCTTCCCCCTTCTCTTATTAGTAAATGTAAAGCACATTTACCATAATTTTAAGGCAATTAAAAAAACAACTGAAAACCCGGATAAAATACTGCTGCTTATCTCATTGTGACTGGATTCACATGATGATCGTTGTCATGGTAGCATGTACACTAAGTGGTTCTTTACTCATGCATGTTGTTTTGGATGAGATTACTTGTAGTGTGCATGTAAATGCAGATTGTTGAGTAGAGAGTACATATAAACACCTGTGTCTTCATCTATAATCGTATGCTACTATGGGGAACTTATCAAACCTCATTCTGTACAACATACCTGTTGAGCCTCAGGTCTGGCTCCTCTTGATCCACCAATTAGACCCTGAAGAAGACAGGCATCAAGGCTATTCTCTGTACTAGCACCCGGGTGGTGGAATGAACTTCCCTTGCTGAGTCTCTTGCTGTCTTCAAAAGATGACTGAAGACCCACATTTTTACTGAGTAAATACAAATGAAAAGGTTAAACAAACCTTGCACTTACTAATGTTTTAAATCTAGTTTTTCTACCTACACAATGTTCAAACAGTGTTTCAGCAAATATGTGCTCTTAGACTGTTGTCTGTTTGTACTAGGGTAAGGAAATATTTACTGAGGAAGCACATCTACAGTAAAGGCATGTAAATGGAGTATTTGTTGGATTATTTTTAGTATCATATTGAACATATTTGTCTGAGGGGCATTGATCTGTAAAAGCACTCAGTTTTTTTCCTGTTGAACTGAATTAGTAGAGAAGAGCAGTGGGCATTTTTTTTTTTTTTTTACATTTTGCTCATTTTGGTGGCTTGTATGTTTCACACCAATCACTTCTCACCCATCTTGCACTACTCCTTATTAATGCAAAACACTGCATGTGGTGTCTGTTGCCTGCACAGTCTTTGTTTCATTAATTCTAATTATATTCCTGAATAAAATAAAATTCTAAATGGTAAGGATCTGGTTCCACTGATTTAAATTCAGGAATTAATGCTTATTTATCTAATTAGTTGTTAGAATCCATGCATTTTATTAGAAACTCAGCTTTTTACTGTCCAAATTAATGTGGTGTGTATTCTGTATCATTTAACCCTTGTGTGGTCTTACTATACTAATATTAAGAATCAAAAATGACCTGCCTTTACTAAACTCCTAAAACAAGGCAGCTTAATTGATGTATAAACCCCAAATCAATTTTGGATAAAGAAACAACCTATCAACCATCACAAACTTTGGGTTTCACTAACATCTGGGGTCACTCTAGGAAAAAAAAAAAGTTTCAGCTTGAAATAAGATCAAGGGTATCCTATCTGCTGATCATCATATTGGTTGGTCATTTTTGATTTTTAGCACAACACATATTAAAATGATGTGTTTTAAGAAGTCTAGATGTTTTCTGATTTACTTGTGAATATATGAAGAATACAAGTTAGATAGAAGTAAATGTTAATAAAATATTGCCTATTGGCTTAAGGTAAAGTACCTGTGGAAAATATACAAGTAGGCTAGACTAGGCCAGTTTGCACTAAAAGACCATGCAAAAACCCTATTCTGATTTCTTATTCTTATTTATTCTTACATGAGTAAATTGCCAATGGTGATGTATAGCTTGCTTAACTGTGGACATCGTTTCAAGGAAACAGTGGTACTTAAAGTTTCTGTAAGATGACGGACATAAAGGAACAATATACTAAAACATAAAGTAATCGTTCTCTTGTAACTTAAAAAAAAAACTGTTTAAACACTTACTAGCTCACTGTATAACAGCAAGTCAGTCATAATTAATAATCAGAAGTTAGGAAAATAAATTGATATGATTTGTCATTTTAAGAAAACACAATTTCAAAAGGTATAACAAGTATTTTTACATAAAGTATGTGTTTAGGTTAATTATTTACAGAAAAAGGGAACTGTATTAAATTATTAAACTGCCAAGACTGTCATTATGTTAAAGGGCCGTAGATCTCACCATGGGCATTACATTCTAAAACCATGGGCATCTACATTAATTTAAAGTTCTTTACCCCCTGTGGCCAAGGCAGGCTCTACTCTTCTGGAAATGTTTTCCACAAGATTTTTGACTGTGTCTGCGTAAACGTCCGTCCATTTAGCCCAAAAAGTGTTTGTTGGATCAAACACTGATGTTGAACAAAAAGACCTGTCTTGGCGCCCAGCTGGCGCAGCGGGATATTCCGCTAGCACACCAGCATCAAGTTTCTGAACTCCTTGGTTCTAAACTCGGTGTTGCCACCGGTCGGCTGGCTGCCATCTGGCGGGCATAATTGGCAGTGCCTGCAGCAGATACTAATTGGCCACCATATCTGCAGGGTGGGGGCCGGACTATGTGTGGGTGGGTGGTACTTCATATGCTGTGTAAGGACCCTGATTGGCGGAAGAGACGCCTGTGCAGAAAGCAGGGGCGAGAAGAGGAGGGCTGTACACGTGTCGGAAGAGGCGTGTACAGCGACGTGCTCTCCTTGGATGCAATCTGGTATCTTTCAGCAGCTGAAGACAAAATTGCTCTAAATCAGGAGGAAAATGGGGAGAAAATGCCTAAAAAAAGACCGGTCTTTCAGGTAAAATTTTGATTTATTCCAAATGTGTTCAGTACGGTTTTTGGGTTGTTTACAGAAATCAGCAGTTTGAAGAGATGCCCACATACATTTGGCCATATTTGGTAAATGTCAGTAAGTGTATGTAAACCTTTGACTTGGAGTGTAATGTATGTTTAAAATTCAATTTAAAATTTCACAAGACTACGCTAGTAAACTTGGTAAGGGCCGTAGACATGATGTACTGTATTCCATTGTGCTGTCAGGTTTTTTAGGGAAAATTATATGTTCTCTATATGTCAAGTGTCATTGTTTAATTTATATTTTGTTCATTTTTGTAGCTGGTTGTTCCCAACTTACTTTCAGAGCTTCTACTACATTAATGAAGAAATTAATCCAATAGTAAATCAATAAACTTTCTTAATGTGTTTAATAAAATGAAGACTAGCCTTATTTCATAAATGCACATGAACAGTAATCTTTCCCTGTTTCTTCTCCGTGCCCAGACAATTATGATTGTGAATCTAATTCCTCAGGGAGTACATGCCATTCTGTACTCACATGATTGCTTGACCATTTAATTATTATATTAGACATTAATGATATTACTCATCCCTCTTCTGGAACGTTTGATAAATACAAATCTGTGAGCTTTTGTTGTAATGTAGGAGTCTTGCCTGGCAAGCAAACGGATGTGAGACAAAGCCATGAATATGTGAGCAGATAAACGGGCTCTTCCATGTGAAATAAATGCGCTCGACCCCCCCCCATCCACACCACAAGGTGTTAGTTGCTCTGCTGCCTGTGGGTTAGAGATACATCATCAGATCTGGATAAGGGCTAATAAGCCCCACAGTCTCATAAAAAATGAATGACCCTTATCTGCAATTAAAAATAAAACCCGGTTTGATGTTCTCACAACAAACTGTGGGGATGGGTATGAGTCTTCTTTCCTCAAGTGTCAAGTATTCGTTGTGACTCATTAGCAGGGGATAAGTGCAGGACTGGTTCTATGGAAACAGATGGATTTTCATGTGTGGAGATGTAGTCATCTTCGTTGTGGGTGTAGCCATATGGTCAAAGTTACTTCATTAGCAAATAAATAGCCTTGGGATTTTAAAAAGCTTACCTTAATGCTAAAAAAACGGAATATGTGTTTGTAACCCTGTTTTGTTAATGGCTGTCTGAATTTTAACAGCTTTAATTGTTCATTGCTCTGCCATTTCAGTTTCACACGTTAAAATGGTTTTGACACCAAGAGTTCTGAACTGAAACTAGCCATGTGCTGCTATTATATTATTAACCTGTAACTGCAGTGACAGAATTCTTAGGGAACAATAAGCCATATGTACAGAATGTTCTATTTTTACCATAGTAATTTAATATATGAATAAGTCCAACACAAACTAATCACTTTGCTGCTTTAAATTAGGATCAATGCTTGGGGAGATATTTAGCACTTGTTGAATAGAGCCTCCGTTTTTAGGTCATGCAAAATACTGCAGACTTATTTAGGGCGCAACGTGGTTTCTATTATAACCTGTTTCCAATTTAGAAAATGATGAAGTTGTTTAAATATGCCATGTTTGTGACATGTTTTTTCATGGTTTGAGATTTAATGGATATATTGTGACAATACTTGAAACACTGGCTATCAATTTGAGATATTAAGATTCTCTGGAGATATGCTGGGTCATAACTTGATTACTTCAGCAGATTATACATTTTGATAATGTCATTTTGCTTTGTGGAGTTGCCCCCTGTATTAGTGAATATGATTTTTCATTTGATGTCTTCTTTGTTCCTATATGCCTGTATTTAAGCTGTACCAATACAGCCAATAGTGATATAATGACAAACAGCACGGTTTACGTATTTAAAGCATATATCAAAATATTCAAAAAATGTAACAACAGCTCTGCCCCAACACTGCTGACTGTTCAGTCGAGTCACCATTGGGTGTAGATGCTGCAATTACAAGAAAAAAAGGCCCTGCTTTAGATTTGGCACCTTAAAGCTTGACTAATTGATTGCTGCCGATTTAAAGCCTGCTTGACCGTGGACAGTGTTACCTATGTTCCAACAGCTTTTAATTTATGATGCATCCATTTTTTGCTGTGTCTATAATTACTTGAGTACTGAGTATCTAACCAAATGTCATATCAGTATAGGGTGATGGTTAGTGTTTTCTTACTGAGCTTGGAGAAGACCAGTGCTGTATGTACAAACCCCTATTTCAGAAAAGCTAAGTGTTTTCACTGATGATTGTATTTAGTAATTGAATGTGTCGCCTACAACACACTCAAAGTTTGGACTGAGGCAAAATAAGACTTAGGTTATACAAGTAACACTGCTCTAGAAGGTTCCACAATTAACAGTTTAACTGGTATAAAGGAGCATCCACCAAGGGTTCAGTCTTTGCAAGCAAGGATGGGTTGTGGTTTACCACTTTGTGAGGTTCACAGACTTCATGAAAGAATTGTCAGTCAGTTCCACGACTGTAAGAATGTAGGCTTCTCACCATCTATAGTTCATAATATCATGAAATGGTTCAGGATGTTAGATAATCTCTGTGCATAAAAACCAATGTTGGAAACGGTGCTAAATATGTGTGACCATTGAGTCCTCAGGCAGTATTGTTTGAGATACTGTGTTGTTTGTCAATATTGTGGATTGCTTTCCTCAGCAGAAAGCATTTTTTATTGTGTGAAGGGCACATTCGTCCTTAGTAACCACTTCATCCTAATCGGGATCCAAGTAAGCCTGGAGCCTACCAGAATACACTAGACACCAGGCAAGAATACAGACACTTTGTCAATTTATATTGGGCTGTCACACACCCTCCCATTCACTTATGTCTCAGGGCAATGTTGGCCAACCAGTCTACACTTTGCATTATGGGGTGGGGTGAGGTTAGAATAAATTACCGGATTACCTGAAGAAATTTTCACATGAGCATGGTAAAAAAACATGCCAAACAGTGAAATTACCCTGATACTATGTTTTGCCCTCAGCATGCAACTTTTGCAAATAATGTATTAAGGCAGATTGTATAATTCATGTTTAGAATCTTTATTTTAAAATATTTTTCACATGTTCTGTATAACACTTGTCATCAACTTCACTTTCACAACAACAGCAATCACAACAGCATTTGCACATGCATCATATAGTATTTCGAACTGTTGATCAGACATTGCTGTGCTTTTCATGTAACCCGATTCCATTTCCACTTGTCCGAAAACCCTGAAAAATTAATTCGAATAGCAGAGGACATGTCCAAGGACTCGTTATCTTGCTTTAATAGCCAGTTTGTGCCACAACAATAGTTTACACAGGGTATCTGCAGGTCCTTCAAATGATAATTTTATTATAACAGTTTTATCACAAACATGATAATACAGAGACACGTGCAAATTACAGGGGTTTAAATCCCCAGAGGCATATGAAAATGCATTAATGTGTCTCTAATTTGTGCTTGTGGGCAGAGATTATTTTCCCATTAGACTGGAAAACCTTATATTTTATGGGTTTTTGTATTTAAATACCACTAACACTGCCAAAAATTAATCCAAACAACTGTATTTCTGGTACACATGAGAAAATAAAATAAAATAAAATATAACATATATACAAGTATCCAAGCATTACACAGCGCTCTTGTCCTTTAATCCCTGTTTTTTTAAATGTGTAGGTTGAGTTTTAAGATTTCTATAGATTTGAATGAGTTCTGCCAGCTATGATTTACAGTTTGTTACTTAACTCACAAGTTACTACTTACAAATCATATCAGTTTGGTCCTGAATTACATCTAATGTGGCATTAAAATGCAAAATAATTGTTACATTTGACTTAACCATACCTGCAGACACCCTAATAGGATACAAACAACACAGTACAGAACACCTTGTCGAGGCTGATTAAGAGCTGGAGGAATGCAAAAGCAGCATTAATTGCAGAACAGTCTTGTGAATGCAGTGCAGGTTCTGTGCAGTTTGTGCTGATGGCGACATCAACGATGCTTGATGGGTGCTTTTAAAGGTTGTATGGTCACTTGACAAAGTGCAAAGCTTCGCATTGTACCACTGATCCCCGGCTGCTGTCCAGGCAGGTGAGCAGCCGAAAGCCCGCTCGGAGTGCCATCATTACCGCCTCGAGCTTGAGCGTCTCCAGAGTGCACAGAAAGGTACTGTCCTCCTTGAGCACCAAGCGGGAGCCCTGCTCGGATTTGATAAAGTGCCGGAACTGGATGATATTGGATGAGATCTCAAACTCTTCAGGAAAGCCATCTAAGCGACTCTTGGAGATCTGCACCAAGCGTGCCTTGACTTTCTCAATGAAGGCAGTGTCGCTGCAGTAGATCTTGAGGCCGTGTGACCTCTCAGGGCTGTCGGTCACCTCCAGAAAGGCAGGCTCACGCTGACCTGCCCGTTGCTGCTCCCACTCCTGCAGTGCCTGGGCCAGCTTGCTCAGCCGGTAAAAGTCAGCCTCGCGCCGCAGCAGTGTGACTTCCTTGAAGTCATCCGGTAGGATCAGTTCTCCGGTCCTGAGGAAATTCAAAACGTGTCGGAAAACTGGCCCATCACGGTCAATGAACGTGTTGCCCATAGCGTCAACATGTTGCACAGCTTTCTTGCCGCTGACAAGTTCTTCAAGTAGAGAGCCAGGATGCTTGGCTAGTGTTTGCCGTTGCGCTGCATATAGGTATCCCCCTACATTAAGGGTGATTGTGCCCGACGAGGGCTTCTTAAAGCTCTTGCTGGGCTGCAGCAAGTCTGGATTGATCTGTCTCAGCTCGCTCTCCATCCTTCTGAGATTCCATTCCATGCTGTTTCCTAAACCCAGCGTGTCAGAGTGCGTGGGGGAGGAGTGTGTGCAGGCGAGCAAGCAAATGGGAGCGGCGCTGGCATTGAGCGCGGGAGCACTGAGCCCCTGCCAGCAAGTGCTGAAGCCTTTCACAGCCACACAAACACATGCAAGCGCATGCGAGCACAGTCACAAACGCTTACACACTCCCGGGAGGGGGAGGAGGAGGAGGAGGTGGTAGTTGGCTTTTGGGGGTGGGCTCATCTGCGTCAAGAGAGGGCGAGAGGGAGTGAGAGCGAGAGAGTAGTACTGCCTCCCCTCCACTTTAAAGGCTGGATATAATCACCTCTTTACTCCACCGTGCTCCTCTTTTCTGGTTGGGCAATTATCTCTGCTCTGCTATGATAAAAGGGCTCATCATCTGGGCAGCAGCACGTGAGCTTGATAAAAAAAATGCTCTAAGCTTTAACAAAATAAAAAAAAAAATTAATGTTAAAAGTTCATACACAAGTTCTTTTCTGACGTTTTGCGTTGGATAGCCATATGTTCTCATTGTGTGGTTGTGGTGACTGTTGCCAGCTTTAATAATAATAGACGCCAGATTGAAAACAGCATGTTTACATGAATTATATTTCTCATCTTTTAAAGCCACGAATGCTGAAGTGATCTAATTGCTAGTAGTGGGAGTGCTTGTTAAGGGTTGGGACATTAATTTCCGCCTTCTCTACGGTAGTGGAAATCATTGTGAGTAATTGACCCTTGGCTGACCCTGAGTGCTGAGAGTATAAAATGCTGTGACACATACAGTGCTTTGAAAACAATATACTCTTAAAGCTAATAGAAAAATGTATAAAGACCATGTTAATACTGTGCTTGAAGACTTTTTTCGTTTAAACCCTTTGCTTTGTGTCAAGTTCAGAGAAAAAATATTGACACAAGATAACTTCTTAACATAAAGATATAAAAAATATATAAAATACTCATATGCCTTGTCAGACTAGCTTTAGTTTTCATTTTACACGGTCTGTCAGTATTGTACAGATTGTGAAAGAAATAACATTGAAGGTCAGAAATCTAACTGAATAGAAGCAGAGACCTGAGGATACATTTAAAGCTCACTTTAGTCCATCATAAAAAATGAGAAAATATTAACCTAAAGCCATACTAAAATTTCGACCTAGAAGATCATTAGAAAGGCTACTGTGACAGCTGTGACGAGGTTGCTAATAGAAAAGGTAATGTTGATGGATCAAACATGTCCAAGGTGGTACCACCAAAATATCATTAGAAGATGCCATTACTAAAAAATATTTAAGCATTTAAGCTCTGCAAAAAAAAAAAAAATTTAAACCTTTTTAGCTTGATATACAAATAGTATGTGTGAAACTAAGCTAGTACGTACCATCACTACAATATTATTCTAATAATATATGGTGGTAATGGTGCTTTTTAGCCACAGGCATTGGCAGTATTTGTGGCACAGTGGCTCAGTGGGT